>NC_090818.1:32868449-33192085 GCF_000390325.3 Nicotiana tomentosiformis | reverse complement strand
AGATCCTCTAAGATCAATTCGAGAGGTGCAATAATGGGGACCTATCTCGAAGGGCCACGGAAAGGCAAACCTTACTATTCTTAGAGAGCTTTACGCTAATTGGCATCACTCACTGTGAAGCATTGTGAGAGTACGAGGAGTGGATATCAATGTCTCAGCTGAAGCTCTGAACAAGTTCTTAGGGGTGCCACACACACCAACGGACATGTATGACTCTATACGCAAAGAACCTGATTACTCACATATTCATTCCGTCATATGCCCTACTAAGAAATATGCAAATTAGAAGCATGGGAGTGTAGAGTACCATTCTCTGGCCAAAGAATTCATGAGTGCATTTGCACGTATGGTTCTAAATTTCATATGCAACCGCTTGATGCCGTACCAGCACAAAACTAATGTCCCTCAATACCGAGCAATGTGTTGTATCTTTATTGGAGGGGATCCCGCTCAACTTGGGAGCCATTATGAACGACCAGATGCAGCGCACTAGGATGAACTACAAGTGGAGGTTGTTCTTTGCGAATACCTTATCGGCTTACTTGACGGAGATGGGAGTGTTATGGGACAAGGAGAATGATGACATCGAGGCTAAAGCTCCCGGACCATATGATGTTACTCATATACTAGAGCCGAACAAGGAGAGGGCCTCTAAGTTCACTATTTAATAGTTGTTTGAGCATATGGGAGTTGATATGCAAGAGAACATGGCTGAGTTAATCGAGACTCGTGCAACGTTGAGTGCTACTAGAGGTGAGTTGATTCAGACTCGGAAAGATCTAAGTGGAGCCCAAGCTGATCAAGCTACGATGATGAGGGAGGTATCACTACTCCTCTGTGCTTTGGTATAACATACAGATATAGATATCTCACAGTTGCTTGCACCATCCATTGTTGGACCATCCACGTCTGATCCTCCTATAGTCCCGGGGTCTCCATCCATCATCCCACAGAGATCGCCGTACCGTATGCTACAGACTCAGCTCCATCTGGTGATGATAGGACTGTGACCAAGCCCCCTATTCGTGAGTATGATATTGTTATGCCAGAGGGGGCCATGATAGATGTCGTGGATGCTTAGAGTACCCATTCGGTCATTGCCACTATCTCTGATGCTCCTCCACAGACCACGGAGGAGCCCTCCACATAGACTTGAGGGAGTTTCTTCTCACCCTACTCTACTTAATTTGTATGCATTGGGGACAACGCACGGTTCTAATTGTGGGGGTGGGGGTTATTCATTTTTTTTGTGGATGAATGTACTTAACTATTACAATGTTTGTTGCTTTTGATACTTTTGGGGCTGTAATATTCACTGAATTAATGGCATGTAATAGTTAGTAAATTTGTCTATAAGTAGTAACTCTCAGTCTCTTAGTGTCTATTGGTAAATAGATTTATCAAATACATATATATATATACATATATATATATATATATATATATATATATATATATATATATGAAGACTTTTCCCTACTATGGACTACCTGGACAGTTCTCTCGAGGGATTAAGGTCTTTGGAAAAAGACAAAAAGATTTTCATTTGATTCTAGGAAGTAGTGTTAGTATTAAAAAATTGACAGAAAAATAAATAAAAACACAAAAATATTTTATTTGCTTTGAGTAGTTAGTTTGAAGTTTAATCTAGTAGGCAATAATCTCCCTTGGTTTTTCATTAGCCATCGGTTCTTTTTTAAGGGATAAATTTTTGAACCGGGTATAATTTTTTATTTATTTGTAGAGTAGTGTAGGGTATAAAGACTCGGACTAAATTCAGCACATTCAGTGACTTGTTTGATACCAACAGAGTTAGACCTAAGCATGTGGATTATAACTGTCCCCGTGAGTTTTGAGAACTATTTTTGCTTTGAAAAGTAGAATAGTTTTTGTGACGCTTAGGCTCATTTTCTTGACTCCTCTACTAACTGTTGTGCCTTGTACATTAAATTTGTGGCTTAACCCCTTACTTGCTTTGATTGAAAGTTGGAATATAGTCCTCTTAATTGAATCATGTACCATTGCCTGGTTCTTGCTAGTGGAATGTAAATTGAGGTAGTGTTTAAAGAAAGAGGGAATGTTTTGGGGGTGATATTGTTGTGAAATTGAAATGGGTTTAAAGAAAGTTGCGTTGAAGTGATTACTTGACATGTTAAAGTGCTTAGGAGGGTTAACCAATATTTCCTATATCTATCCTACCCGTTCTATCACGACCCCAAATTTCCTCCGTAGGATGTTGTGATGGTACCTAGACTCTAAGACTAGGTAAACCTATCAATTATGCGGAATAACGGAATCTAAAACTGAAACTCAAATATCAACATATAAAATAAATAAAAACTTTAATTCAAAATAGTTATAACTCTCAAAACCCGGTAGAAATAAGTCACAAGCTTCTAAGATAAATACTAAGTGTCTCTATACATCAGAGTCTAAAGAAAAGAAGAAAAACAACATAATAAGGATAGAGGGGGGGCTCCGAGGTGTGCGGACGCTAGCAGATATACCTTGAAGTCTTCACGTACAGACTAGCTCACTGATACCTGGTCTGGTAGGAAGTACCTAAATCTGCACAAAACGATGTGTAGAAGCGTAGTATGCGTACACCACAGCGGTACCCAGTAAGTGCCAAGCCTAACCTCAGTAGAGTAGTGACGAGGTCAGGTCAGGGCCCTACAAGAAATAATAAAAGACATGGTGAAAAGTTTAACAATACAATAATAAAAATGGAAATGGAAGTGAATCATGTAAGGAGTATGTCGCAATTTAACTGTATAGAATAAGAGAAAATAATACATTACGGAAGAAAAACGGGAATTAACATATTTAGGGGGGAAACAAAACAATCAAGACAATTACACCAATAGGAATATATCAACAAGAGCACTTCCGAGGTACCGTCTCGTAGTCCCAAATCATAAATAAATTCACAATATTTCTTTTTCTTATATCACCGCGGGAGCCTTCAAATTTAGTTTAAACGAAATCATTTTTTCCGAAATAGCATCCCGCGTTTTATCCCACCTTATCACACCGCATGGCTTCTAGTAGTTCTCCTACTAGTCACATGTATCAAGCCCACTTTATCTCACCGCATGCATTTCAACACTCAGACCTTATACCACCGCATGCGTATCAATATCACAATATATCACAATTTGCACCTCAAATGCCCAAATATTTCAACTTGCCAAATAAATCAACAATATTATTTTCCACAATAAGGAGCTCACGACTCAATCGCAATGTATAGCAAAAATCTCAACAAAATATTCGGGAGTGAATAACTCAACAAAAATAATATTTTACAATTTAACACTTTACCTCAATACCAAATTTCAATGTCAGATACTTCATATTTTAATAATTCAATTAAGAAATTCAACTTTCAATATTGAGCACACAATAAAATGAACAAAGCTTCAACTAAACAGGTAAAACAAATAGCAGGAAAAAGGTAAGGCAAATTTACAATATAAAAATAGACCAATGATGATGAGTATAACACGATAAAATAATTTAATTAATATGTGATAGAGATATACACAATTTAAAGATATAATCATCCACATTAAATCCGTGTACACATTTATCACCTCGCATACACGGCTTTCAACACATCACAATTATCATATCAATATTAATCCTAAGAGAAATTTTTCCCACACAATGTTAGACAAGTTACTTACCTCGACTTGCATTAATTCAATCCACTAGTAGGATTTTTTCTCGATTATCCAATTCTGAATAACTCGAATCTAGCCAAAACAATTAATGCGATACAGTCAATACAAGTTATAGGAATAAATTTCATATGAAAATACTAATTCTTCCAACAAATATCCAAAATTCACTCAAAAATTGCCAGTGGGGCCCACATTTCGGAACCCGACAAAAGTTAGAAAATATGAACGCCCATTCAATCACGAGTCCAAACATACCAAAATTACTAAATTCCGATAACAATTCGTCCCTTAAATCTTCAAATTTAACCAAGAGGGTTTTCAAAATTTTCCAACTTAAATCACCAATTAAATGCTAAATTTAGCAATAGATTTGGGTAATTTGACCAAAATTGAGTTAAGAACACTTATCCTATTGTTTTACTTGAAAATCTCCCGAAAATCGCCTATCCTTGAGCTCCAAATCGTTAAAAATGGACATCCCATTTTCAGAACTTAAACTCTCTGCCCAGTCATTTCTTCTATGCGATCGCTGACCAAGTCCCGCGATCGCGAAGCACAATTTTTCACTGCCCGAAATAACCCTATACGAACGCATCACTACACCTACGAACGCGAACCACTGCCTCCTCAGATCTACGCGGTCGCGTCGCGAAGAACAACGCGTTCCTCAGCTCCTACCTCCTTTCATCTTCGCGAACGCGACTTGATACAAGTGTTCGTTATGCATTCCCTCTTCTCAGCTAGGGGTGCGCATAAAATCTAAAAAAATGAAAACCGTACCAGACTGAATTAATTCGGTATTTCGATATCGGTTCTTCAGTTTTTGGGTACTAATTCGGTATAATTTATTTGGTAGCTCAGTACTTCGGTACAGTTATCGATATTGAACTTTCAATACTTCGGTATACCGAAATACCAAATTATTTAAGTAAAAATTCCTTCACTACCCAGGCCCATACCTCTCAATTCCCAGCCCAAAATATTAACTTGTTAGTGGTCCCCTCGTCAGTAGCCCAGAAAATACCGTACCGAAATACCGAATGCTCAACCCTATTCTCAGCTACGCGATCATGGTCCTCCCTACGCGATCGTATTGCACAAAAACTCCACTGCTCAGCTAAGCCTACGCGATCGTGGACCTTCTCATGCGATCGCGTAGAAGGAAACCAGACCTGTGCACCAGAAAACCTTCAGCAAAACACCAAGTCCAAAATTGATCCGTTAACCATCCGAAATTCACCCGAGGCCCCGGGGACCTCAGCCAAATACACCAACAAGTCCTAAAATATCATACAAACTGAGTAGAAATCTCAAATCACATCAAACAATGCTAAAAACATGAATCAAACCCCAATTCAAGCTTAATGAAACTAAGAAATTCCAACTTCTACATTTGATGCTGAAACCTATCAAATCAAGTTCGATTGATCTCAAATTTTGCACACAAGTCATAAATGACATAACGGACCTATTCCAATTTCCAGAATTAGATTTCGACCCCGATATTAAAATGCTAACTCCCCGGTCAAACTTCTAAACTTAAATTTTTATTTTAGCCATTTCAAGCCTGATTTAACTATGGACTTCCAAATAATTTTTCGGACACGCTGCTAAGTCCAAAATTACCATACGGAGCTATTAGAATCATTAAAACTCTATTATAGGATCGTTTACATATAAGTCAACATCCGTTAAACCTCTTCAACTTAAGCTTTCATCCTTGAGACTAAGTGTCTCAATTCATTCTGAAACCTCACCGAACCCGAACCGACTACCCCGACAAGTCATATAATAGCTATAAAGTATATAATGAGCCGTAAATTGGGGAATGGGGATATAACTCTCAAAACGACCGGCCAGGTCGTTACATGTTCCTTTACCCACGTTACAACCACGATAAAGTCCCAATTGATTTTAGATTGAGCGAGCTTACATTAGTATAGATTTACATAATGGGAAAGCCTGTGGTACCTTTTATGCGCATGTGAATTTCTTTGAGAGAGTGAGGGAGTTCTTCTATTGTTGAAAGTCCTTAAATTAATTCAAATTTTATTTGAGTGTGTGGACTAACTCTCTGTATTTTGTGGCGAAGGCACATGTTTCATGATGGATAGGTAACTTTATTAAGCTCTTCAGTCAAACTGAGTAAGTTGGCCTGAAAGTAGTTATGCTAGGGAGTCAGTTTCAGAGGTTGAGATGTCCCGAAGTTGCTATTTGGTTATTTTGAACTGTACACTATTGTGTTTAGAATTTTTTTTTACATGGGGAAGAAAGTACGAGAATGTCATGTGCAAAGGGCTAATTGTTGGTATCAACCAAAGTCATGGGGTACTTGAGCTTAATTGAAATGTGTGACTTGATAGCGATAAGCTTAATTTTGTTCGATATATTGTAGGTTGATTCTACTTTGCTCAAGGACGAACAAAGGTTTAAGTGTGGGGTGGTGATGTTGGACATATTTCTATATGTTATAATGTTACTTCACTTTTCAGTCAAACTGAGTAAGTTGGCCTGAAAGTAGTTATGTTAGGGAGTCAGTTTCAGAGGTTGAGATGTCCCGAAGTTGCTATTTGATTATTTTGAACTATACACTATTGTGTTTAGAATTTTTTTTTACATGGGGAAGAAAGTACGAGAATGTCATATGCAAAGGGCTAATTGTTGGTATCAACCAAAGTCATGGGGTGCTTGAGCTTAATTGAAATGTGTGGCTTGATAGCGATAAGCTTAATTTTGTTCGATATATTGTAGGTTGATTCTACTTTGCTCAAGGACGAACAAAGGTTTAAGTGTGGGGTGGTGATGTTGGGCATATTTCTATATGTTATAATGTTACTTCACTCATGTTTTAACCGGTTTTTTATGCTATTTGATCTTTAAAATGCCCAACATGTGCTAATTATTGATTTTATAACTAATTGAGTTGTGTATGATGATTTAGAATGTTTGAAGAGCAAAAATATGAAAAAAAAGGTGCTCCAGCTATAGGAGAAGAAGGTGGATGTGTCACATCCAACCTAGAAACAAAGTGCATTTAGTGCACCCTTGGCAATGAAGTCGGGCTAAGGCATCCGCTTTAGCATCCACACCTGGGCACATCAGAGATGAAAGAATAAAGGGTGGATGCTTCGCATCCACCCCAACATGCAACGCTGAGAAGTTGAAGCTGAGTCGGATTAGGAAAAGGAAAACTTTGGCCCAAGACTTTTATACGCAATATATATGCTAAAAATACCTCTTTTAGGTCATCTAACACACAAGGAAGAGGAGAAAAGCCATCACAGAGTTTGGAAACCACGGAATAGGCGAGTAAGAACTCGACAAATTCTTACGAGTAACATTAACTCTGTCAATCAACAAACTAGATAAATCAATTAGTCAGTTTAAGCCAAGAACGTAACAAGATTGTTAGCTAGCCTATGATCCTGGAATATTCTCTCCTATTGATTGTTATCCGCGATTGTCTACGTATTTTAGTCGATCTCTAGTTTAATTAATTGTTTGATACTTTCTTTGGTTATTAATTAATTGCCTACTCATTTTAAGAAAAATCCCTCGAATAGATAATTTATTTGTGTTGAATCAGTCAAAAGTTAATCATAAGTCTATGTGGGAACGATACTCTATTCACTACTTTATTACTTAACGACCACATATACTTGCGTGTGTGTTTGGTCGCAACATACTGTAACGTAATTTATGGATGAATACATCATCTTAACGAGTCACACCCATTTGCATGCCCACTTCGAGCGGCAAGAATAAGATTTAGTGTAGCATTAATATGTCATCACATTTCCTTGTCGTAATATGCACTCTATGCTGGTTAAGCTTCATCAATTTTTATTTTTTCGAAATTTTCTTTACAAGTGATTTTGCAATGTTTATTAATTGAAGCTTGATGATCTTTGCATCAAATACTCTTTACTCGTGCTACAGACAACTGTTAAATCAGATCAAAGAGAATTTCTCATTAGCAGCCATATTAGTCCCAAGTTGGCGAAATTCTTCCAAATATGAACTTATGCGTCCTTGGAATTGCAACTGTATAAATATGTTTGTTGTACAAGGTTTATTACTTCTAAGTAGGATAATATAATCCGCATTTGTGTTTACATAATAGAACAGACAGGTTGATCATCGTATGAATCTCTAACTTGATAAACAGGGTATTGAGGCAGGGTATAATAGTAAGGAGTTTGCCACTGTGTCACGGCCGCAGCAGAAGCTTGGGGCTTTGTATCAGAACCAGCTTTGTCTTTATTTTCGCCACCACCAGTAGAAGCAGGGCCAACACTTACCAGTTGTGCCTGCCCCAAATTCTTTCTGAGCAAATTTGTCAGTGTCACCGCATCAATCTCATCTCCCACCACTTCTAACTGATTTTTCTCTTCCCCTTTCATAGCTGCTGATTCCACACCTAAGTAAAAGAACAACAATATTAATTAATCCTAATGAGTTTCACAAGATTTTGATTGAAAATCATTAAAATAAAAAACTGAAAGGAAACAAATCAATACCTGGCTGAGAAACAGCAATCTTGAATGCCTTGGACCTGTATTTCTGATCATTCCCATTTAAGGATAATTTGATAACCACCTTTTGCTGCCCAATTTAAGAGCACATGTTAGTAAACAAACCCGAACTATACTACTACAAAGATAAGAATCGCTGCTTTGTTATTAAAATGACAACAAATTATTAGATATGCATACCTTCATTTTCTGGGTTGTGATGTTTCCTTTGCAAAATAAATCGGGGGGGGGGGGGGGGGGGGTGTGATTTTCGAAGTGCTTGGAAATTGCAGTGAAGAACATGTACATTCTGATACTATTTATAGATGACCTTCGTCTAAGCGCCAAAGTATATATGATCCACATAAGCAGATTTTTGGGTCATATAGAAGTCAACAAGTCAGACCTAGTCTTCTTTTTCTTTTATTTAATAAGCTACGTTACATGATATCCTCAAGAATTGAATTTTGAATGCGTCGTTGCAAGTACATGTGGGAACAAATCCCATACCAACTAGAGAACGTCTTCTATATGGCAAACTCACACTCGAAGCTGTAAGCTAAATTATAGTACTGGCATCTTCCTACTTTCCTAAAATTATAATCTCGTCTCTCTTCGAATTAGCAAGAGACTTTTTTGTTTTAAATCTGATTTTACTTTTGTTTTTAAGCTTTAAAGAGTTGTTTGGTTGGGGAATAAGTTATTCCGAGATTATAATGATGAGATTATAGTGCGGAGATTATATAGTGAGGAAATTATTTAGTGGATATATTTTTATTGATAGATGTTTGTTTCATTAGACTAAAAATTGAATATATGGAATATAATATAAAACATGTATTTGGTGTTTACTAAATAAATTTGGGTAAACTTTTATTTTTAATTTTAACCTTGAGTTTTTTAAAGAACTTTGGAGAAAGAGCCTTAAAAAGTCATCTTTGTTATTGTAGTGTTTTATCCTCATATTAATAATCTTGGAATTATTACCGTACTTTTAATTAGGATAGAATAATACGACAATTGTGGTACAAATTAACCTGATATTGCTAATTCTGAATCCGAAATATCAACCAAATGCCGAATAAAATAATTCACCATCTAAGTATACACAATGTATTATTTTTTCATCAAGCTCTAATATTGCAATTTAGTTATACAAATCGAACCGAAAACCGTATCAAATCGAAAAGTCAAACCAAACATACTAAAAACCCCAATTAGGTTTGGTATTGAGTAAAAAAATCCGAATCAAACCGACATATAAATATATCATTTTTGTATATATTTTAAGAATTTTCTTTAAAAAATGTCTAGAAATATTTGTGATTCTCTTATAGGATATAATATTTAGTTAAATATGAAGTGCTCTATTTTTATAACTTTAAATAATGGGTTGTATGATCAATTTTTTATCAAGTGTTAGTGAAATGCATCAATCTCTTTCTTCTTCCATATTCATAAGTCAAGATCTATTAAATTCTTATATCTTTTTCGAATTTAAAGTGGCATTTTGATCATTTAAAATTACATAGAACGTATCATTATATAGGTATCATATTTATTTTTATGTTTAATTATTAAATTCAGTTAACCTTGAAAGTGTACATCAATAAAAAATTATTGTCAGACGACTAAAAAATAACACTTTTCAATTACGTTTTAAGGCCATTCATTAAATTACGTCCCCTTTAGTCTAATGAGTTGAATTTCGCTTTTTAAAGTAATTGAATGAACTTTTCTTTTTATACCCAAATTTTATTTACTAGGCAAGCGGGGCACAAAATCTAAATAATGATCTCAAAAAAGGACAATTCTGCAAATGCCTTGTTATTTCATAGGCGGGATGGCTCACATATTTAATGGTACTTCTGGTCCCATATAAAGATGTCTCGTTAACTCGTTTCTTTTACTAGGAGCAATATTTCAAAGATTTGTTCACACGATTGAAAACATGTTGATTTTTCTATGTTATAGACCAAGAAAGCCAACTACCTAGTCAATTAAAAATATTATGTGCAATCTTGAAATTATTGCCAATTCTTCGAAGGATGAGTCGCCCCGATAATTCAATCAAAGAAGGTGAATGATCGCTGTCAAAACTATTGACAGCTTTGTTCCTCTAACTAATTTGCAAAATGTGTTTAATACTTAAATGGAAAAATGATGGTACTAAATATTTTTATATGACTCTTTCTAGATGTAAAGTTGCCCTACATGTTGAAATCTTCCTCTCGAGTTAGTGTGTACTTTGACCCTCTCGTCTTTTCTTTTTCTTTATTCTTTTCTTTTTTTTCTTTTAATTTTCTCGAGTTGAAGTTGGCCAATGTTTAAATAAAGTAACAATGTTGAGCCACCCATCCCAAAATTAAACTATTTAAGCGTACCACTAAATAATGCTGTCAAATTAATTAGTGTCACAGCTCATATTGGCGAAATAACTATTTGGGGTAACATTATTGTGCGTTCTTTACAGTCCTCATATGGACTTGTACCCTTATTTAGACTGGAAAATTAAAAGTAAATTGACTCTATCAACCAACGAGTAGGCAATTAATATTCATAATCACACTCTTTTTATACGAACCAAAGAACTGGCATCAATATCAGTTGAATAATAGGATACGTCTTGAGTTATATATAGTTGACTTAAGACTTAAGAGACCTTGCTTCTAGTTCTGGGCCCCAAAGAGGCTACCCTATTGTTGACAAATCACACACTTCCGAGTCGGTCAATCTTTCTAAGTCTTTGTTTAATAAATTTTATATCGAACTGTTATTGTCTTCATTTATGTAGCTTCCTTATCAATTTTCTTTTGATATTTATGTGATAAAACTACAGACTAGTCGCTTGGATTTCTTAACATAAACAGAACTAATTAACAACCAAGTCAAAGCTTTTAAGATTGTGCTTACACGGAACATATCATCTACCAATTTTGAAACAGTTTAACAACCTCAATAACAAATTAAATTCTAGATTGCTGCAAAGCAAAATTAAATTGCTAATAAATGGAAATTTACTTTTTGTGTCCGATCCATTTGGCAATGATTATTTATATTGGGATTTTGTATAAAGTACATAGCACTTTTCCATCTAATATTTTTCCACCAGCTTGAATTTGAAGTGGCATTGGAATCTCTAGAATTAACTTTTTTTTCCTTCACATAATCACACACTTATTGTGGTTAAAGAATAATACTAATTCAATCAGGTAAATAATCCAAAATAAACAGCCATACTAATCTAATTCTTTGTGAAAGGAAAGTTCACTTTGTATTTCAATTTTGTTGTCTTATTTAGTTGGATGTAATTTATCTTTTCTTTTAAAAGTTACACGCTGTTCAAGTATATTATTGTCTCACGTGCACAAAGGCAAAAGAGCATGGGAATAATCAAGGGCAGATTTACATTCATGCAAGTGGCATTATTTTATCCGACACTAAATTATATGTAATTAATGATTAAAAAAAGAAATTACAATAAAAACATATTACGGTGACACTGTTGATGTCCAGGGGTCACATGATCTCCTTGGCCTCTTAATGGTCACCATCATTTCTTTGATAACACTAGGGGTCTAGATGGATATTCAAAAAATGATTAAATTGTATCGTACTGAATTGATTTTTAGATTTTTTTAAATAAATTTTATATGTAAAAAATATATTTATCTAGAAAGTATAAAAATAATAATGCGTTAAATTTTTATTTGGGCCTTGAAATTATGAAAACTATTATAAGTCAATAAGTAATTAAACTCAAAATACTAATTCCTAAAACCTATTATGCTACGTCTACTTAAAGTCTTAAACTAAGTTATTTCAAGTATCTTTATTAGCAAGACACAAAGTATTCTAGCGATAATGAGAAGCAAACTACAATGTATTGAATATGTTTCCTTTCATATAATTTAGATTTATCTTTTTGAATATTTAATCTTTTGTAGACTTTATTTTTGAGTCCCATCTTGGTTAATATCTTTCCACTAGTGTGATTTATATTTTCTTTGTCTTTGCTTGATTTCTTTTACGTTGTTGTAGAATCGTTGATGGATCTATAAACAATAAAAATGTCTAGAGAGTTTTGCTAAGTCTTATAAAAGAATATATTTATTGCATTCTACTTCTACTGGTGAATTTTACCTGATATTTAAAAAAATACCGAAAATCAATCGAACCGTACCGATATCGAAGAGAAACTGACTTGATTGGGACGGTTTCGAAAAATCTAATTTTGGTTATACATAATAGAATAACGAAAAATTAGTATGATACAAATTTTATAAAATAACCGAACCATTGACACCCCTGCACTAACCCCAAGTCCCAACTATTCAGCAAAGTTTATTTAACGAAATTCAAAAAGGTATGTATTAAAAAACACCATATAAACATGGCTTAGTAAAGAGCTTTTTAGAAAAAGTTCTTAATGCTAATACGAGAAATTGTTCGCTTGTATTTTTCTTCTTCTTGTGATTTGCTTGTATCTTCGAAAATGATTATATTAATATATTTGATGTGTTTTATCATGATAATCAAATTATAGTAATTTTATTAGTTCACTTTTTAAAATGTCTACATCGCTTATACGAAATCTTCTGTGCGCCACTTGGTATAATGACAACATGTGATCTCATCATTTGGAAGCAAATTATAGATAGTTTCCCTAAAATTTTATTAAGTATTAAATCTTAGATTCTTCGGACCCATAATTCTAAAAGTGCAATGAATTCGTTAATGAGAATCTTAAGAGTTAGAAACCATCCAATTTAAATTTTGAATATGTATTATGTATTATTTTCAAAGAGATTTATAAATATTTTGGTCATTTCATATATTGCCCTAAAATTTTGAATTGTACGTTTAAATTCTTCTTCTCCATACATCACTTCACACTTTAAAACTTGGACAGTACCTAACTGAAATCAATAATCCAATCCGAAATTCTTATACTCCTATTTCACTATAATGGTCAAAACTGAAAGGGAGTATTTACAGAAGACCCAGAAAGGAAAAATTGAAGAAAGAAAACCACAAAATCTAGTAGATCCATTATTGAACTCAAGTAGAATAATCCAATTTGGCATTCTAATTCACATAATGGAACAGCCAGATTGACCATATGAATCTCCAACTTGGTAAATAGGGTATTGAGGAGGATAGGTATAATAGTATAAGACGGGTTGCGACTGAGCCACCGCAGCTGCAGCTGCAGCTGGAGGCTTTGTATCAGGAACTTTCTTGTCGCCGCCACCAGCTGGGCCGACGCTCACTAGCTCTGCTTGCCCTAAATTTTTCCTGAGCAAGCTCGTCAGATCCGCAGCGTCTATCTCTCCCACAACTTCTAATTGGTTCTTTTCTTCCCCCGTCATTGCTGCTGATTCCACACCTAATTAAGTAAAACAACAACAATATATATTAAATCGAATGAGTTTCGGGGAATTTTGATTGATATTAAGAAAATCGAGAGCTGAAAGGGCAGAGTTAAGTACCTGGCTGAGAAACAGCAATTTTTAAGGCCTTGGTCCGATATTTCTGATCGTTCCCGTTCAAAGATAATCTGATAACCACCTTTTGCTGCCCAAATTTATGAACATATATATGTCAGTAATTAATGAAATATACATTGCGAAGTATCTTTATAGAGTTGAATTACAGTGAAAGGGAAAACAAATTAAATATACATACCTTCATTTAGTGGGTTTGATGGAAATTAAACTTGCTTAGCAATATTACTCAGTAGAGGTAGAGAGTGAGAGATAAGGAGGAGGAGTTTGTTATTTGAAATGCTGGGAAATTGCAGTGAAGAAAGACTGAACATTCTTGAGTATTTATAGACCTCTACTCAACTCCTAAAGTAGCCACATAGTCCCTCAATTATTTGTAAACTCTACTTTTGGTCCTTGAATATTTAACTAAGCATAGTTTAACTTCAAATTAATTGAAATTGTGCTTTTGATTTCTATACTTGTATAATTTAGCGAATTATATAAAATTACATCATTTAACTACTCATAATTTTTGATAAATTAGTATTTATACTCCATATGTGAGGACATTATAGTTCTAGTATTAGTCTAAATGTAATATAATTCCTACATAAAGTAGGGGTGGGTATATATCGGGTATAACCGATAGTCCAAATCGATAAAATGCTATTGGGTGGTCGATAACGGTTTAATATTATTTGACTATTGAGTTATCGGTTCGGGTCTCGATTTTGTCCGATTTTATTATCGATTTAACCGATAGCCCAATAAGCTTTAACAAAACTATAATTTTACCCACTAAGTATATAAAACCACATTATGGCTTCATTCTGTCATCCTCAATTCTTTCGGCAGTTACTGTTCATCTTCATACCTTAATCCTTAAAGTAAGTTTTAAACTTTTCTAAATTTCTCATCTTAATTCTTCAGTTAAGATTTTTAATTTTAAACTTTAAAAAATTAATTGTTCAAATTTTTAGTTTTTCTATTTGTTTCTTTTGTTGCACTGATTCTTTAGTATTTACAAGATTAGGATTTTATTATTTTTCTGTGAATTATGTCCGCTCGTAGTGAGATAGTTAGTAAGATTAGATTGTTGAATATCTTATTCCTTACTCCTATTAGCGTATAACTTTAAAAATTGAGATCGGATTTTCAAATGAAAAGAAAGTTTTTTTTCTAAAGTTGAAATTTAATCTCTTTTTTCTTAAGAGCAAAAATTCAGTTCCTTTCTCTTAACAGTATGATCACGATTTCTACAATAAAAATACGAAATCTATGGATATTTTTTGTTCTTATCGGGTAAACCGATAACCGAACCGATAAGGATCAATAACCGACTAACTAATACCCGATAACCGATATCTTATCGGTTCGACTATCGTTTAGCATATTTATAAACCGATAATCGATATGCTGAACCAGTAACATTTACAATTGAATCGAACCGACCAATGCCCACTCCTAACAGAGACCACATAGACACATTCTAATAAATTGAAGGTAATATGTGCTTAGTCATATATCACAAAGAATAAAAATTGAATTTATCAATAATCAAGGGATCGATAAATTAGATCGGAAGAACGCGCATTGAATTGGAATAACTCAGTCATCCGCCGCCCTTTGTATGTCATAAAGATGACTTAATCTTCGATTGTCTGATCCATATGCGTTGCTTCATTTAAATTTTTTTTTGGGGGGGGGAGGGGAGGGGGGTGCTGAAAAGTTAATAAGTCAATATGTCATTTTGCCATAGGAAATAACAAGTGATCTTCCACGTAGTCCCCTAGAATTGAAAGAGTCATTGATTACTGCGTGGAGACGCAAAACCAGAATAAACGCCTTCGATCTAGGGGTCCCAACGAAGTACTACGTACGTTAAATTACACTAGCATCTTCCTAATTTCTTTTATAGTAATACTATTTGGATCAATTCATAGGCATATTAATTGTTTTATTCAGTACCTGGTATCTTTTATTGCAATTAATCTCTCTATAATTAATAAATTATGATGTATTGGGTAAAATTTATAGGTGACGGGTGGATGCTTCTCGAATAAACACTTGGCAGTGTAGATAGGTAGGACCGTAGGAGATAAGTCAATAAATAGTCGACATCGGTTATAGACATGTGACCGATATTGTATAAGTCTCAAAAACATCAAGACCAGAGAAGAGAATTTGAAAGTAAGGTACCGTTTAAAGAAGACAACATTAAAGGAGCAGTCATTACATAAAATCATAACATTTATTTTCAACCGTTATGCAACTATCAAGAGGAATTTTCACCTTAAAAAGCAGCGTGAATTGAGGATCTTGTATTCCTTAATTAGCTATAAATAATAAAATTTGTACGAGCTGAAGGACATGAAATGCTTGTACAAAAAAAGGCTGATACTATTCTCTCATTCTATAAAATTTTATTAACTAATATTAAGATATTTGCATTGTTCCTGTCTCCGGAGAGATAAATTCGAAGCCCAAACTTGTCTTTTCTTCAACTATCCTCATTTTACTCGGTTTGCTCTTTATTATTTTATTTTAACAGATCAATTTAATCCACGTGTCTATAAATAACGTTACAAATTCAACCGTACAATTTTAAGAGTAAACACATGTGTCATTTTTTAAAACAGAATTAAGTATTCTGTCACGATCGAGCTCTGAGAATAATATTGGAAATAATAAGGGGTCATTTGGTAGGAGGTATTAAAAAAAAATAATGCAAGCATTAGCCGTGCGTATTACCAATCCCTTGTTTGGTACTTTTTCTCAACTACATAACTAATACTTATACATCCTAATTGGTATTATTCTATGTATAATTAATACATAGCAAACCATGGTATTAGCGCTACAAGGGTTTTTAATACTTGCACTAGCATGGTTAAAGACATAATTGCCCCTCAAATCCCTCAAATTAAGTGTACAAAGTTAAAGAATGTGGAAGATATTTTTAAAAATAACTAATTGTTTTAGAAATTATGCAATATTTTAATATACCAAACTAAATAGTGGATAAAATACTACTAGAAATCCGGTAAAAACCGACCAACTTTGGTCGGTAATGGCCAATAACCGTCCAAAACGTGACCATTTACGTATGGGCGGTATTTTAGGGGTCGGAAAGACATACCGACAAAAGTTGGTCGGGAATTATCGACCAACTTTGGTCGGTCAATTAAATTCAAAAAAAAAAATATTGCAAAAAGAACCGACCAAAGTTGGTCAGTTTTTTCCGACCAAAGTTGGTCGGTATTTTAATTATGTAATCTAAAGATTCACCATCTGGGTATCGAACCGGGGTCTGTACTGTGGCAGGATACTATTCTACTACTAGACCATTAATGCATTTTATTTTAAGACTGTCTTTTATTTGATTTATACTCTATAATTGTATTTTCGCACGAAAATAACCGACCAAAGTTGGTCGGTTTTATTAAAAAATAAAATTATCGACCAAAGTTGGTCGGTTTTTTAAAATGACCGACCGAATTGGTCGGTTTTTTTAATATTAATTTTTATTTATTTTAATTGAAAAATCGACCAAAATTGGTCGGTTTCCTGAAAAATAAATTTTGCGGGACTCAAAGAAAACCAAAGAAAACCGACCAAAGTTGGTCGATTTCGTAAAAAAATTAAAAAATAAAATATTTTGAAAAACCGACCAACTTTGGTCGGTTTTTTGACCGACCATAATTGATCGATCGACCTTGATCGGATTTTACCAAATTTCTAATAGTAAAATAACTAATCTCAACATTACTAATACACCCTATTCAACACTATTCTTGTAATCCTACCAAACGACCAGCAATTAAGCAATAAGGAGGGGCTTGTTACTTGCTTTTCATAAAAAAGGGGTCTCACTTTAAAGAGTTTCTCCGAACTTTGAGTGGACATCCAAAAATCTCAGAGCTTGTGCTAATTTGGACAAAAATAAAATATATATATGAAGAAAAGGAGAAGCGTAAAACTATCTTTTATAAAAGAATCAGAAAAGCCAAGTAACTTTTTGGAATTATTTCAGAGACGTGTTCAGACAAAAAATTATTGTTTCTTTGCTTAGTCATAAACCAAATGAGTCAACTAGACGACTGGAGTACTAAATACTAATTAAGTTTTTTAAAAACTTGAAATTATTAAGACTTTTTAAGAGGATATTAACATCATTAATGACCGAAGCACGGTCAGAGGATGATGTTGAAGATGATAACATCCTGCAGGAGTACTAATTAAGTTTAAATTAAGATTTCTTAAAAGGATATTAGCATCATTAATGACCAAAACATGGTCAAAGGATGATGTTGGCGACGATAAAGCAAGAGATCGCGGCAAATTTCATGTCCAAAGAATGATGCAACCAGAAACAAAGGGTTCCTCATTATTAATCCTAAGGGTTCTTCATTATTAATCCTAAGTATGAGTTTTTAACTATTAGAATATTTGGTTGTTAGTCATTGGGAATGGGATATATATTCTGGACTTTGATTCAATAATAAAATAGAAATATAAGTTGTTTTAAGTAGGAGATAATTTTTGAGAGAAATTACCTCCCCCCCCCCAAAAAAAAAGAAAAAAGAAAATGTTCAAGAGGAAATTAAAGGAAGAATGCACAAAGAAGTCATTCATTTGTTCGTATGTCTCCCACATATTTGTTATTCATTTGCTTGTTCCTGTATGCACCTAAATCATGGTGTAGAAGGGTAAGTTCAGTAAAAATAAATTAAATAAATACAAAGATGAAATATGAGTTATTGATTAAGGGTTTTATAGCCTGGCCAAGTTATTTTTAGCAAATTATACTACTAGGCGGTCTGCCCAGTAGCTAAGTTATTAATAATAAAAGAAAAACGAAAAAGAAAGAGTACAAGTAAGGGAGGCAAAAGCTACAGTAGTGTTGCCTCTATGCCTTGGCTATATAATCATCCCTATGTGCCTCCATCGCCTTATGATGGCAGCCTCATGCTGAGGATGTGGCTGCCGGCAAAGTCTCACGAGCACAAATGATCTCATAGCCGTTAGGATATTTCCCAAAGGCATAAGACAAATAGCAAATACATACTGAGCTAGACCTTATCTTACAATTCCTATTGAGGCATGAACAACCTCATCTTTTAGCAATCATGTAAAAAATAAGAACTAGAAAGAGTAAGTACTCTATGATCATAATAGAGTTTATGACACACTCTATAATGATATTACATATGATAATGCTTAGAAAATGATAAAATAAAATAAGGTAGAAATTAGATTCTTCCCCTCATTCATGATACTTGAATTCACTATGGAGGAGGTTAATGAGTTTACAATTGAAGAAGGCTTGCATCAAGCAGTTGTTGATAAGTTCTCATATGGAAAACCTGAGTTACAAGTTTTGCGACAGATTATTCCAAAGAAATTCGACGTTAAAGGATCGTGCAATATTGGACTGCTTGAATTCCGACATGTCTTGGTCAGATTCGACCTTTTTGAAGATTATGTCCAGTTCCTATCTAGGTATACTGGTTATGTGAAGTCCAATGGTGAAGAATTCTTCTTTAGAACGCTTCCTTGGACTATAGGTTTTAATCCTAGAGAGGAAACTTCTCCAAGGTGAAAAACACTTATTGTTTTTTCAAAAAAGTATTTTTCTTTCAAAGTTGAAGTGTTTGGCCAAACTTTTAGAAAAAAAAAAATGCTTCTGAGTAGTAGCAGAATCAGCTTTGGAGAAGCAGAAAAAGTAGCTTCTTCCGAGAAGTACTCTTTTGAGACGCACTTTTGAGAAAAATACACTTAGAAGCACTTTTTAAAAGCTTGACCAAAAATTAATTGCTGCTTAGAAGTGCTTTTCAAATTAATTTGTCAAACATAAATAACTTTTCACCAAAAGTACTTTTGAAAAAAGTACTTTTAGAAAAAAACACTTCTCAAAATAAGCTGATTTTTTCAGCTTTGCCAAACAGGCTATTAGATTTGACAGTGCACTGGCATGTATTGAAGTCATTATTGCTCAAGGCTCCCAAAGATTGAAGGCCTCAAAAGTGTAGGTTGTTTACCCTTAAAATAAATAAAAATTAAATTTATACACAGTTTAAAGAATATATGATTTAATTTAACACAAATAATTAAATAATAATATATAATTAAATTATATTGAGAATGAAAGATCAAACCGATATGTCGAAGTAATTTAGCCCCGTGTAAGGATTAAATCCAATCGATCACGACTGAGCCCTCGAGATAGAGTTCGGATATAGCTAAATTAATGAACAACTAAAGAACACTTGGACAATTGGTGGAAGTCAAAGTAAATTTATTTTTGTCTTGATATGCATGCAAAAACAGTGCTGAAAAGTGAAAGAGTTCTCCTCTTTATATAGTAGAGGAGTTTTAACCATAATACAAGTGTAAATAAGGAAAAAATCCCTTTCTTCCTTTTCTCTCACGAAAATATGATCTACAACCAATACCGAGCGTGATCCGCTCAATATCCGGTTAATGGCGGATATTTCGACCGTCCGTTTGTCTTGTTTAACCAATTTTTCTTTACCCTCGATCCTTCGTATTGCTCGAGCTAGAGTCTCTCCGGGTTCAGCCATGCTCGATTCATTCCTTTTGCTCTGGGTTCTGATTTATGGGCACTCTCGGTCTCACTCGAGCTAGTAACTAATAACGTTATTCCTTGCTTCTCAACGGGAAATTGAAGGTAACTATATTACAGATTTTACCCGTACACAGATAATCTCCTCACTTCTCGGAGAGTAGATTATAAGAGTTATGAGAAGTGACTAATTGACCCCGGTTCATTCTCTCGCACATCATGAGCAAGTTGATGAACCGGAACGTCCTATAATCACGTCGCTCTGACTTTGGACACACGTAAGCTATCGGTTGATCACCCCCAGTAGTTACCAAATTCGAAACGTCATGCATTCATTACTCTTTCCCTATAAAAGTTCTAGTTTCCTATTTTCACTTTCTTACTATCTGATTTTAAACTTCCTCAAGTTACCCTCGAGCTTTTTGTATCCTCATTCGTTCATCAATCTTTCAAATCTTCATAACTTGTTCTTCATATATTCATATCCTCATAGTTCATCTTCAAACCTTCATACCTTACCTTCAAACCAAATCTTCATATCTAGTCTTTAAATCTTCATACACTTAGATAGAAATGGCGAAGACTTCAAAATCAGTACACCAAAGAACTGCACCGACGACTTCTTCCTAGGCCACCGACACCGAGGCAGTGCCTCCGGTGGTAGTCTCGGGACCTCCCCTCAAAGATTTGATCCCCGGCGGCTGCTCTATAGAAAATGACTTTAAAGTCCAGAAAGCCTCTGTACAAAGGGATCGGGGTGTGGAGGCATGGATGTAGGTTTGCTCTATTATTGAGGAGACACTTGAGGCTGTCCGAGATGACTATAAATGGGAAGGAAAGGACATAGTCATTCCCATTCATGATGAGGACATCACGATGCAAGTGAAAGGATACTTAGGTATTTACACATATCCATTCATGTTCGATCCTGTAGATACGGTGGTCCTCGAGTTTTGCAAGAGGTACGAATTTTAACTCGGGAAAGTTCACCCATCCTTTTGGAGGATAGTGACTCTTCTCCGTCATTTTGCGAACAACATGGATGAGCTCGGTTCATGATCAATCACTTGCTCCAAATTGACATCCCCCGAATCTTCTGAGGGGGGTTAATCAAACTTGCCCGTTGGGCAAAGAAGGATCCCTTCTCCTGTATAGACGAAGACATGGATCGAGATTGGCAGGGTAGGTTTGCTTGGATAAAAATCGAGGACCTCATTCCTTTCGAGTTCATGGCATTCCCTGAGAAGTGGAACCCGAGTCGTAAGATTACTTCCTCTTAAGTTGTCAAAGTCCTTTCTTGTATCTACTTTTCATGACATGTTTCATTTGATATACATCTGTCCCTAGAGTCCCAAATGCGGTTCCGTATTTTAGGGAGTGGGTCGAGGGTATATGCAAGCAGCTCACCTATTCCGAACGTGAGTGACTTAATGATGACGTCTAATCCTACACCTCCAAAGGAAGCGTAGCACGGTCGTTAGCAATAATAAACCCAACAAAGGTTGGGGTCGAATCCCACAAGGAGTAGGTGCGTGTTAGAGTATCCAAAAGTGTGCAAACTCGGTGATTCTTAATGTAATCTTCAAACAAAGAGTGGTTGTTCAATTATGTCTACAATTAAAACTAAAGTTTGACTAAGGAATTCTATTAAACACGCAGAGTGAAAATAAGATGATGTAGTTGTAACAAATAAGAGAAAGGCGCTAGGATTGCTTCCCCTTCGTGTAGGCTATGCTTTTGGGTATATAAATGTTAAATTATAATTAATTAAGCATGTGTTATGGCCTCAATTTCTTTTACACCAACTTAATATCTCCCAACACTGAAGAGGTTTTTATCCCAATTTGCTCTTTCAAGTCAACTAAGGCTCAATGATGAACAATTGATTAGCCCAAGTAGAAATCATACCATTCCTAGTTAGATTTCATTAATCAAATAATTAACCCACTTAATTCCTTGATAATTACCTTGTACCTAGGCTATGTTCCATTTTTCCAAGTTAGAACAAGCAAAATAGGTATGGATTTAGTGTTCGCAATCCTAGCTTAATAAACTTATAGACATATTAAGGATGGACAATACAAAAAGAGATGAAAATCTAAATAAAATAGCTAAAGAGGAAATAAGGATTGTGTAGAACAATAGCGAAGTTACCCAAATTCCTCAAGAAGAAATCCAAACGCTGCTACACAAAGTACTCTCCCCAAAAAGATGCCATAGAATGACTTAAAATAGCTATTTATACTAAGTCCCTAAAGTGGATAAAATTGCCCCGTCGGGCTAACCGTGGGGTCAACCGTGAGATGTAGATGAACCGTAACGAATTCCAGAAGCTTCATTTCTTCAGCTCTTCAGGCTTCTCTTGAACCGTGTCCAATGGTAGGAGCAACCTGTCCAACGGTCCGCCTAAAAATCATTTTGCTTCAACTTTTCTCTAATTTTAGCTCTAAAAGTAATGACTTATTGCCCGTCTTTGATATTATCCAATTCCAAAGTTCTCACATAACTTCAAAACCTGAAAATACACCATTCAAAGCAAAATTATCCAATTTATTCCAACAAATAGGGCATTAAACTCTATCAACACAAAAGAACAATTAGCTAAAAAGCTAACGAATCAACTCCCCCAAACTTACACATTTGCTTGTCTTCAAGCAAATCAAGACTTAGACTTAGGCACCATTTCATTGAAGCTACTAAATATTTAAGTTCACAAGCTAAAGCTAGCATCACAACCAAGCGAAGAAGCATTCAAACACAAAAACTCATGACTTCGGTTGGCACCACAACTATACTCAAATGCATGACCCCTCAACAACTTCCATAGGATTCAATTTCAAAACAACATGAGTACCAAGCAAGTCAAGAAGATTTTCAAACTATGATTCCAAAACTTCTAAATTTATATTTAAGTCACAAGGCCACTTTCTTTTGTTCATGTGTCTCAATTGAGAAAAGAAACATTTATCACACTTGAGTTTTCATGTGCCTTGACAAATCAAGAGAGATTCTCACACACGTTACTATATTTTCAAAGCAAAAGTGGGATATGGACAAAAGAAATAAGTACTCTCTCTCAAAAAAGAAGTTCAAATGTACAAAAGTAGAACCATAGGCTTGCTCATTGCGTAAATCTCCACTAATGTAGGTATGCCTAGTTTAGAATTTTTTACAACTTGTGAGAATGTATTGTAGGCTTTTTGTTGGAGGTAGAGCATCAATATGGGTAAAGAGTGACTACGACCTTCTTAAGCACTATAATCTTGACAATTCAAAATACAATTCCTTTTAAAATTCCACCATTTATGCTCTCTTTTTCAACTAGGCGATATGATTGAATTACACCATTATAGCTCCTTAGTTCGTAAGGTCCTTTTATGATCACCACCTTTGTCATGAGTTTCTAGTCTTTTTTTTTATGTCAGACATCCAAGGAAGGATACAAGCAGAGTCTCTAGTCTTCCCTTTTTATTTCAACTCTTTTTCTTTTTCTCAAATTGTTGTCTTTTTTTAATTTTTTAGTGTTCTTATTGCTTCACCTTCAAGTAGCTTTCACATCACACTTTTTCCATCTCCTCCCTCAAACTTAGGCTTTTGGCCTAGATTGTAATTTCAAGTGTTTAAGAAAGTTAGAGTATCAAAAGAGGTTATCATAGAAGAGAAAAGGGCTTGTAATGTGGTTGACAATAAAAGGTTAAAGCCTCAAAAGAGTTGACTAGGATAATCTTATCAAGGATAGGTAATTAAAGGCACAAGCGGTCCAAAGAAAGCCTAAAATTATTTTTCAAACCAAGTACAACCTAGAATTTTGCCTCGAAACACACTTGGGGCAAGTTATAGACCACAATTGACACAAAAGAACTCAATAACAACCTCACCTCATATGGCTCATGCACACTCAAAGCATATATATATATATATATATATATATATATATATATATATATATATATATATATATATATATATATATATATATATATATTCAATGCCCAATTAAAATATATGAACACAAAAAGTTACCATAACCTAAAAGCTATATAGTGACATTAAGGCTAACAATGGAACCTAAGGATCATGCCAAAAATAATCAACTCAACTACTTCATGGAATTTTCAAAAGCATGCATTTCATGGAAAGTTGTTCCAAGGCATACATCTAAGTAGTGTTGGTACCAAACAAGTCAAAAGTTAACTTTGGGACATCGACACTACTAAAAAAATATTTTCGGTTCAAGTTGCATCTTTGGGAAAGAACTATGGCAAAAAAAACCCAAAGAGGTTACTGCTAATTCCTAGAAAACATAAAATAAAAGATCAATAGAAACAAAAGAAGAGAAAAGACTAAAAAGAAAAAATAACATCAACTAATGGCATCAAAAAGTGCCAAGTATACCAAAACTCATCAATACCCTGCCCCCATATATAAAAATTTGCATTGCCCTCAATTCAATTAAAATAAGTATAAGAGTAGGATAAAAAAATACTCCCTCAATACGAGCGGGATGGAAGGCTCAACCGTGGCCAACAATTGATGAAACTGTGGCCAACGATTGGTATTGGAGCATAGATGGAGCAAGTTGGAAATTGACACAGTTTAAACCGTGTCCTACGGTTTAGCTATGGTTTGGTTCAATTGTTTCCCTATTGGTCTATCTTTTCTTAGACAATTTTGCTCAACATCTACACTTTAAACCTTCACCCTACACATATTTAATGCCCAAAATACATCAAAGCAAGGGAATAAAACACACAACACTACCAATACAAAATCAAAATGCAAGAACAAAAAGAAAAAGACTATGGAGTGAATGATTTGATCAATGAATATTTGATTCTTTCTTCAACGTAGAATCGATTCACACCAAATCTTCCTTTTTTATAGAAAAAATACGGATTCGGATCATAGAGCTTGGGTTGCCTCCCAAGAAGCACCTTATTTAATGTCGTGGCATGACGCAAAGTCCAATACTAATCAAGTCATTAGGGTTTTCCCCAATTGAATTTTTTAGGCTACTTTTCCTCTATCAAATTGGCCCAAATAATGTCGGATTCTATGCCCATGCACTTTGAAGATTCTAAGGCCATCCCCAGATTCTAAATCCACGACACTAAAGGGGTAAACATGGATAACCTAGAATGGCCCGGACCATTTTGATTTCAACTTGCCCGGGAATAACTTAAACCTTGAATTGTAGAGAATAACCAAGTCCCCGGGGTGAAACTCTCTTTCGATGATCTTCTTTCCATGGAGAAACTTTATTTTTTTCTTATACAAAAAATCACTCTCATATGCTTGAAACTGAAATTCATACATTGCATTGAGTTGAGACACTCTTAAGTTTGTTGGATCAACCCTATTTAACTTGAACTTTAGTGGCTTAATGGTAGAAGGTTTGGTTGGAGGAATAACTAGGTTTTCCAAGTCATCATGGCTTCCTTGTAACCGTCCATTGCCTCATTGTTTGAATTGAGGAGAACCGCTTGTAGAGCTTTTTCCATGAAAATATCTTCCATGTCATCATCAACCACATCAACTACGGATATCACACCATTGTAATGTGGTTGTTTCATTGAATTTTGTATAAGGAAAATTACCTCCTCATCATTCAATCTAAATTTGATTTCTCCCACTTCAACATCACAAATAGCTCGCCCAGTAGCCAAGAAAGGCCTGCCAAGGATGATTGAAATTTTCATATCCACTTCACAATCCAATATTACAAAGTCGGCAACAAAATAGAAATGATCCACTTTGACAAGGACATCATCGATGACACCCAATGGTTTATTCAGAGTACGATCCGCCATTAATAGTTTCATTGATGTAGATCTTGGGTCACCCAAGCCCAACTTCTTAAAACGGCATAAGGCATGAAGTTGATACTTGCCCTCAAATGACACAAAGCTTTTGCGAAGCTTGTCAACCCAATAGCACAATGAATAGTGAAAGCCCCCGGGTCTTCCATCTTATTAACCCCGGTTTGTGACTATATTGGTGGCTGACCTTGATGGTCTCAAAATTAACATTCTTCTTCTTAGTGACCAAGTCCTTTATGAATTTAGCACAACCCGACATCTTTTCAAGAGCTTCCATAAAAGGCACATTGAAGGATATTTGATTCAACATATCATAGAACTTTTGCAATTGGACTTCTTGTTGTTGCTTTGCAAATCTTTGTGCAAATGGAGGAGGCGGTCTCGATAATTGCTTGTACACTCTAGGTGACGTTTTCTTGTCTCATTGCGTAGTTCGTTCTCCTTTGAAGGAATTTCTTTTGTATTTTGAGAGGTGCTTGGTGCTTGATGCACCTCTTAAACAATGATTGGACTTACTTTTGGCACCTCACACTTGGGAACTTCAATCACCTTGGGTGTCTTATTTATTACGAGTGGTACATCTTGCTTAGGAACTTCATCAACTTTAGGAGGATCATCAACCTTGGGAAGAGCTACCTTAGGAACTTTGGGACTCTTGACCTTAGGAAAAGCATATTTGAGAGGCAACTCCTCTTCATCATCATCATCATCCTCAACTACTATGGATCTCTTCTTTAAGAGTTTGCCCCGCCTTGTGGAAACAGCAAAGACACGTTTTATTGCCTCATCTTTCTTTGGATTTGGAATTGTATCTAGGCAATGATCCTTATGGTCTCACATTCAATTGAGAAGCGATTTGACCCAAGTGAGTCTCAATTTGCTTGATTGAAGTGGTATGAGAAGCCACCACTTGATTCATTTCTCGCCTCTCTTTGTCGGATTGCTCTTGATTCTTGAGCATCCTTTCCATAATTCCTAAAAGTTGGTTGTCACTTGAAGAGTCACCTTGGTTGTTGTATGGATGAGGTTGGTAGGATCTTTGTTGATATTGTTGGGAAGATCCACCACCTCGATTACCTTGATTACCGCCACTCCAACCTTGATTTCCTTGATTGTTGTTCCCCCAATTTCCTTGACTGTTATTGCCCTAATTGCCTTGGTTATTACTCGGCCTCCGTTGTCCTTGGCTAGATTCTTGAAAATTACCTTGTTGATTTTGATAGTTGTTCACAAATTGAACTTCCTTATTTTGCTCTTGAAAAGAATCATCTTGAGTGTGGCATCCATCATCTTGTGAGTACATATCCTTCTGAGATTGACGTTGATTACCCTTCATCTTTTTCTTAGAAACCAAGACATGAACACCTTCCATGGCATGTACTTTCCATGATGCTTGAGTTTGTTGTTGCGCTTTTATAAGTTGATTCATAGTGGTGGTCAACTCGGCAATGTCTTGACCATGATCTTGAAACTCCTTGTTGAGGTGAATCATATTTGGATCACCTTGAGGCACAGTTTCTCGGGATTGCCAAGCAGATGATGTCTCCTCCATCTCATCAAGTATGTCACAAGCCTCCGAGTAAGGTGTGATCATAAAGTTTCCACCAGCAAGTTAATTCACTGCACATTGATTGGCCGTGTTAATCCCATGGTAGAAGGTTTGTTGCAACATGTTCTCGATCATATCGTTGTTAGGATATTCCTTCACCATGGTTTTATAGCGTTCGTAGTGGCTCATTCGATTCTTACTTGAATGCCAAGATTTCATCCCTCAAACTAGTCATATGCCCTGGTGAGAATAATTTGGCAATAAACTTCTCCGCCAACTCATCCCAAGTATGGATAGAATGGTTCGGTAAGCGCTCTAGACAATACAAAGCTTTTCTCTTTAGGGAGAAGGGAAATAACCTCAATATTAAAACGTCTTCGGACAAATTTGCTTGCTTACTTCCCCAACAAGTATCTACGAATCCCTTTAAGTGCTTGCATGCATTTTGATGAGGTGCTCCGGTGAAGTAGCCTCTTTTCTCAAGCAAGGTGAACATGACATTTGTAATTTGAAAATTTTGCGTCCTAATGCGAGGGGAGACAATTGCACTTGCATAGCCATCATTTAGTGTGGCATGTTGTTGAGCCAGTTGTCCATGTGGAGGTGGTGGTGGTGGTTGTGGCGGAGGCTTGTGTTGGTTCTTCCCTCGGCCACGCCGGTGTCCTTGAACTAGAGGCGCTTCTTCATCTACCATATGTTCATCAATGGTCCCAAGAGGCAAATCACCAAGGTCATTATTGTTCTCCATTGGTAACCTACAACAAACACACACGAGTGAAAGTATCACAAAGAAAAGATAAGAACTCAAGAAAATACAAAATAACAAAGTAACACAAGAACACCGTACTCCCCGGCAACGACGCCAAATATTTGTGAGGTCCAATCCTACACCTCTAAAGGAAGCGTAGCAAGGTCGTTAGCAATAATAAATCCAAAATAGGTTGGGGTCGAATACCACAAGGAGTAGGTATGTGTTAGAGTGTCCAAATGCGTGAAAACTTAGTGATTCTTAATGTAATCTTCAAACAAAGAGTGGTTGTTAAATTATGTCTACATCTACTACAAAAGTTTGACTAAGGAATTCTATCAAACACGTAGAGTGAAAATAAGATGACGTAGTTGTAACAAATAAGAGAAAGGTGCTAGGATTGATTCCCCTTCGTGCAGGCTATGCTTTTGGGTATATAAATGTTCAATTATCGTTACTTAAAGCATGTGTTATAGTCTCAATTTCTTTTCCACCAACTTAATGTCTTCCAACACTTAAGAGATTTTTATCCCAAGTTGCTTTTCCAAGTCAACTAAGGCTCAATGATGAACAATTTATTATCCCAAGTAGAAATCACACCCTTCCTAGTTATATTTAATTAATGAAATGATTAACCCACTTAATTACTTGCTAATTACCTTGTACCTAAGCTAAGATCCACTCTTCCAAGTTAGAACAAGTAAAATAGGCATGGATTTAGTGTTTGCAACCACAAATTCAATCAACAAAGCATGGAGTGATTATATAATACAAAGCTTAATCAAATATAGAACTAATATAATAACCCAAAAATATAACCACAATTAGGGTTCACAATCCTAGCTTAAAAATACAAAAAGAGATGAAAATCTAAACATAATGGCTAAAGAGGAAAGAAAGATTGTGTATAAAAAGAGTGAATTCACCCAAATTCCTCAAGAAGAAATCCCAAAAGCTGCTACACAAAGTACTCTCCCCCAAAAGATGTCCCAAAATGACTTAAAATAGCTATTTATACGAAGTCCCTAAAGTGGATTAAATTGCCCTGTCGGGCCAACTGTGAGGTCAACCGTGAGATGCAGCTGAACTGTAACGAATTCCAGAAGCTTCATTTCTTCAGGCTTCTCTTGAACCGTGTCCAACAGTCTGCCTATAAATCTTTTGGCTTCAACTTTTCTCCAATTTTAGCTCTAAATTAATGACTTCTTTCCCATTTTTTATATTCTCCAATTCCAAAGTTCTCACACAACTTCAAAACCAAAAAATATACCATTCAAAGCACAATTATCCAATTTATTCTAACAAATGAGGCATTAAACTCTATCAAAACATAATAACAATTAGCTACAAAGCTAACGAATCACGTAAGCTCTCCAAGGTCAAGTGAGAGGCTCGT
Organism: Nicotiana tomentosiformis; assembly: GCF_000390325.3. Taxonomy (NCBI): domain Eukaryota; kingdom Viridiplantae; phylum Streptophyta; class Magnoliopsida; order Solanales; family Solanaceae; genus Nicotiana; species Nicotiana tomentosiformis. The sequence goes on along the minus strand of NC_090818.1, from coordinate 33,162,298 downwards.
TCTCACGATGAGTGCCTTTTCTGGTTGAACTTTTTCCTGGTCGATTTTTATTCTGTTATTGTCATGGCTAAGTCTTTCTTTTATAGGCTTGCCCAAGACCACCAAACTTCGGGAAACCACCGATGCCGTGACCTCGAACCCGTCTACAAAACTCTTTGGTTCTATACAGCCCGTTGCCAAAGATGCTGCGAAGAAGGAAGAGAAAACGAAGAAGGACAAAAGATCCCTTGACTTATCGGACGCTCCTTCCGAGGCCAAGAAGAGAAAAAGGATTGTGCTCAGGGTCAGAAAGATCACCAAAAAGACTTCGGATGCCCAGGTCCCAGATTTCAAAGCTCTTCATTGGCTCAATGACTTTACCGAGGATGACGAGCATATGGAGTTTGTCAACACGAGTCGATCGTTGCCGACCAAGAGTTGATGGCCCAGGAGGGTGATGCTCGTAAGACTGAACCTCCTCAACTCGGGGGTTCGAGGAAGAACATGTGACTATTGCTTCTCAAGAAGCCCCTCCGGTCCCAAGGAGGACCGTCTCTGAAGGTGATGCCATCCTCCACATTCAAGAGTAACTGCCTCGTATGGAGGCCATTTTAAGAGAAACCGACCGAAATATCCCGAGCTATGGACGTCGGTATGCTGGATGATTACTCTGGCTTTGGCACCTGAAGATCCCAAAAAGGGTCATGCAACCGGGATGTGCTGGGCCGAGTTCGAGCTCAAAGATCGAGAAGCAGTCGGCCCCGAATGTGGACCCTGAACGAAAGAAGTCGGTCATGTTCACAGTGCTAGTGGATTACTATGTTGTTCGGGCTAGTCAAAGTGGCCATCTACCTCCGTTCCTTAGTAACCTAAGAAGACCAAGTGAAGAAGAACAAGGTAGATAGGCCAAGTCTTTTCAATGAAGCCCGACAAGCGCTAAATCGAGTATATCCTTTTCCCTGTTTGTTTTAACGAGTTCCCATCATCTTAACTATTTTTAAAAAAATTCTTTCTATATGTCTTAGGATTTGACGCTCCATCATGAAAGCTTTCATCGATCCAAGATGGAGGAGAGTCACCTCAAATTCAAGCTCAAGGAGTAAGTCTGGCAAATAGATATGTACACAGCTCTCGGTGAGCATAAGGATGAAGTCCTTAGAGACATGGCCGAGCTCCCTGATAAGTAGGGATTTTGACCGCTTATTTGCTCTCTTTTACTTGTGTTTTAGCTCAAATATTCTTAAAGGTATTCCCGAAAACTAATAAAATGTGCTTTTGTGCAGAATATTGGGAGACAAGCAAAGAAGCCAAAATCAACTCATAAAGGAGTCAAAAATGGACAAGGACCAAAACAAGGCAAAAAGGCCCACAGTGCGAACCGCACAATACTGTGTGCGGCCGTAGAACAATGAAACATCACTGTCAGATGTCCTTAGAGTATGCGGACCGCACAGTTATTGTACGATCACAGAAGAGGAGATTCAGAGAGTTAGTTTTTGGGCAGGCTGAAGATATGCGGACCGCACCATAATTGTGCGGCCACAGGATGAAAAGTGTGGCCGCACTCATAATTATGTGGTCCGCAGAAGAGAAGAATCAGAGAGCCATGTTCCAGTCCAAGTTCAAGTGTGCGGCCACACTCAGAATTGTGCGGTCCGCACAATCAAATGAAGTGCGACCGCATCACACTTTTATGCGACCGCAGAAGGCCCAGTTGACCAGTCAAGCTCAGAGTACGGACCGCACACAGAATTGTGCGGCTGCACAACCTCTGCAAGGGTATTTTTGTTAGATATTTTCAGCTTAGTATAAATAGAACTTTTTGTCACTTTTAGGGTAAATTTTATTTTGGGAGATCACCTGAGCCGTTTTTCTTTACTATTTTGAGTAATATTGTACTAGATTAGCGTCTAAACATTAGATTTTCTTTCCCTAATCAATTATTATGCATTCTATCTTAATTTCTTCTTGTATTTCTTCATTTTTCATTAGTAGCTAAATTTCTAGCTAGGGTTGTGGCCCAACCCTAGTGTGGGTACTTAATGGGTGTTTGATTTAGGACTTATTTGTGTTTGGGTTAGTGATATTTAGCCTAGTTCTTGCTTGAATTCAAGAATTAATGGTTGCGAACATTTATTCATGCCTAATTGACTTAGTCTCTACTTGAGAAAGAGAGACTAAGTCTAGGAATACTTAGCTAATAAGAAATTAGGGTGCACTCAAGAATTTGATATCACCAATTAAAGGGTTGAATCTAGAGATAGTAAGACCCGACTTGAGCATTTATCACTTGTTTTGTGCAATACCCATTTGGACTTGAGAAAGCCAAATTGGGCAAAATCACTCAAACTACCGAGAGGTATAGAATGGGTAATTGTGTGTGATTGCTATATTACAACCCCAACCAATCAAACTTGACCTAAAGTTTACAACCCATTAGGTAACCACTTAGGTGGAAGTCACGACCCTAGATCTTTTATCATTTGGAAAACAACCAAAACCAAAAAATATTGTCTTCTAGTTTTATAATTGTAATCAATAGCTTAAAGTAGAAGTAGAAACAACAAACAAGATTGTAGAAGTGTAATCTAAGGCATATCATACAGTTACACTAAATATATACCTAATCCAATTTCTAACTCACTGAGGATTCGTCCCCGACTTGCGTTGGGTTTTATTATTGCTTCGACTGCCTCACTACCTATATTTGTGGTGTGAGTTTGGGCGACATCAATTTTTGGCACCGTTGCTGGGGAGTTAAACGGATTTAGCTATATATCTAGGTTTTTGTGTGATTTGTCTTCTTTTCCTTCCAAGTCAGTAATTTTTTTTTGAATTGCTTATAGGTACGAGAATGGCTCTCAACAACGAGCCCATTGGTAATTTGCCATTGGGGGAGGAAATGGATGATGATAAAGGAGATGAGGTTCTTCCCGAACTTCAAACAAATAGGCGAGGTTGACCGCCTCATGATAATGTCCCCTTCCCTCCTCCACCTCCACCAAGAGCGGTAGCGCACCGTGTGTTGCCGAACGAGGGTTATGCAAGTGCTATAGTCCCGCCTCGCATTAGGGCGGGCAACTTCCAAATCACCAACGTGATGCTTACACTACTTGATCAACGTGGATCCTTCATTGGAGCTCCAAATCAAAATGCTTACAAGCATCTCAAGGGGTTCATCGATACATGTTGGGCGAGCAAGCAAACCAATGTTTTTGAGGACACGCTGAGGTTAAGGCTATTTCCCTTTTCTTTACGGGGAAAAGCATTGGACTGGCTAGAGAGATTGCCCAATCATTCCATCCATACATGGGATTAGTTGGCCAAAAAATTCATTGCCAAATTCTTCTCTTCGGGGCACATGGCTACACTACGGTATGAAATTCTAGCGTTCAAGCAAAAGCCCAATGAACCATTGCACGAGATTTGGGAAAGATATCGTACCATGGTTAAAGAGTTCCCGAATAATGATATGACCGAGGCCATGATCCAACAAACCTTCTACGGGGGGATCAACACAACAAATCAATATGTGATAAATCAACTCGCTGGCAGGAACTTCATGAACACACCTTATGCCGAAGCTTGTGAAATTTTGGATGAGATGGCGGATGCCTCATCAGCATGGCAAAGTAGGGCCAATGTTTCGCAAGGTGACCCCAATGTCATTCACCTACACAAGTAACTACATGATCATGGGCAAGATATCTCAGAGTTAACAACCACAATGAACCAATAGGCCAAACCTCAGCTGCAACAAGTTCAAGGGACAAAACAAGTGAATGCGATGGAAGGTGTAAATATGATGATGAACAAGAGACGGCAAAAAGGTCAACAAGGGCAAAGCCGTCCGGAATAATTCATGCAAGATAATAGTGGGTATGACCAAGGTGATTCGTATAATGAGCAAGAAGAAGAAGTGCAATACATCAACAATTATCATGGTCAAAGAAACAATGCTCAAAATCAACAACAATGGAGATCACAAGGAAATTGGAACAACCAAGGCCACTAAGGCAATTGGAGTGGTGGCAACAACAACCAGGGCAATTAGGTAAATGACAATAATCAAGGCAATTGGAATAATCAAGGAAACCAAGGCAATTGGGGTGGCAACAATCAAAGTAATTGGGGAGGTAATCAAGGAGGGTGGAACAACAACAACAACCGGGGGTCGGGTTTTCAAAGGCCCCCGATGTTCCAACAACCGAGCAATACACCTCCATATCCTTCTCAAGGCCCGAGCTCTTATAACAATGAGATACGAATTCAAAATATGTTTAAACAAATGATGGAGAAAAATGCTGACTCCGATGCTCAATTAGCCTCCCACAACATTTCAATCTGCAATTTGGAGGTTCAAACTTGGTCAAATCTCACAAGCATTGAACACTCGTCCTAAGGGGGCACTACCAAGTGATACGGTGGTGAACCCAAAAGGTGGGAATAATACGGGACATGCTATGGCCGTGACTACGAGAAGTGGAAAAGGTGGAGATGCAACCACCTCAAATCAAAGAAGAATTGTGGATGATGATGTTGTGGTTCAAGAAGATGAAATCCCAAGCAATGTGGTTAAAGCTAATGACTAAGTGAGAATTGATATTGATGAAAATGTGGAGGAGACTATCACGACCCGAAATTTCCCATCGACGGGAACGTGATGGCGCCTAACATTTCACTTGCTAGGCAAGCCAATGTTAGAGAATTATTAAACCAATTCCTTATATCCATTCAGTAAATAACAATAATTAACTAAGATGAAATATAATAAGTGCGGAATATTATAAAACTGTATTAATTACTACCACCCGAATCTGGAATCATAATTCACGAGCATTCTAGAATTTACTACATGAAATAGTCTGAAAGAAATACAACTGTCTGAATGAAAGAAAATAGTAGAACATAAAAGATAGACGAGGACTTCAAGGTCTGTGAACGCTGACAGATCTACCTTGAGTCTCCGGACAGCGGACCAATAGAAAAATCTCGATCAACCTGAGCCGGTACCAAAATTTGCATAGAAAGTGCAGAGTGCAGCATCAGTACAACCGACACCATGTACTGGTAAGTGTCAAGCCTAACCTCGGCGAAGTAGTGATGAGGCTAGGACAAAACACCCACATATAACCTGAACAATATAATCATGCTAGTGGCAACAACAGTAAATAAAGAAATAACGCAGAAATAATGGGAAGGGGACATATAGTAGGGGAAATACAATATAAAGAGTGAGAATAATGAAAAGACAGAATTAAACCAAAAATCCTTAAACGAATTGAGCAAATAAAACAGCAAAGGAAAACTGCACGGCATCACCCTTCGTGCTTTTACTCTCAACCTCACCAAATAAATAAATAGAACGACACGACATCACCCTTCGTGTTTTAACTCTCAACCTCACCAAATAAATAAATAGAACGGCACGACATCACCATTCGTGCATTAAACCTCTCATAATATATACGGCATCACCCTTCGTGCTTTACACTTTTCCTCACAATATAAATAATGCATACACAACATCACCCTTCGTGCTTTACACTCCTCACAAATTACACAATCAATAACACCGGATAGATATGAGTATCACAAAGAAACTCATATCTATCAATAACACCGGATAGATATGAGATGCTCGTCACCTCACCTATACATCGTATTTAACAACCAAACACGTAGCAAATAAACACATAATACCTATTCCCTCAAGCCAAAGTTAGACACGACAGTTACCTTGCTCCGAGGACCACTTAATTCTCAATCACAACTTTTCCTTTGGAATTCACCTCCAAACTACTCGTATATATTCAAAAATGATTCACTAATATCAAATATTGCTAAAGAAATCAATTATATTGCATAAATTAAATTTTCCCAAATTTTCCTCCAAAAGTCGAAAAATCGACCCCGGGCCTGCTTGGCCAAAACCAGAGGTTCGGACCAATATCTATTTAGCCATTCACCCCGAGCCCGAATATATAATTGGTTTTGGAATCTGATCTTAAATTGAGGTCTAAATCCCTAAATTTCCGAAATTCCTAGTTCCTACCCTAACCCCTAATTCTACCATGAAAACTCTAGATTTTAGGTTGATAATTCATAAAATGTAATGGGTAATTGAAAGAAAGTAGTTTAGAATCACTTACCAACACTTTGGGGAATAAATGGCTCTTGAAAAATCACCTCTCACCGTTTGGTTTTTGAGAAAAATAATATTTTGGCTAAATCCCGTTTTTGGAATCTGTTAAATGCTGGGCAACAGTGTTCATCGCGTTTGCGAGAGCACTGTCGCATTCGTGAAGAGTATAGGCTTCCAAGCCTTCGCGTTTGTGAGACAGGGTTCGCGTTCGCATAGGCTACCCCCCATTTCCTTCGCGAGACATTGCTCGCATTCGCGTTGAAGGAACGATCGACTCTCCCCCAGGTGTGCCTAACACTACGCGTTCATGACGAGCTAGTCGCGTTCGCGAAGGGTAACGCCCCCATCGCTCGTTCGCGACCAAGCCTTCGCGTTCGCGAAGAAGAAAACTTCAGCTTCCCAGTTTTACTCTTCGCGTTCACGAGAGTACCTTCGCGAACGCGAAGAAGGACATGCCAGAACACTTGCTGCAGCAAAATACCAGATTTTCAAAGTCCAAAACATCCCGTGGCCTATCCGAAACTCACCCGAGACCTCGGGGCTCCAAACCACACATACACACAATTCTAAAAACATCATACGAACTTGCTCGCGCGATCAAATCGCAAAAATAACACTTAGAACTACGAATTTAGCACCAAATTAAATGAAATTCTCAAGAACACTTTAAAATTTCTATTTTCTCGATTGGACATACGAATCACGTCAAATCAACTTTGTTTCTCACCAAATTTCTTAGACAAGTCTTAAATATCATAATGAACCTGTACCGGGCTCCAGAACCAGAATACGGACCCGGCACTAACAATGCCAAACATCAATCAATTATTAAAAATAACTAATTTTTAGGCTTTTAATTTTCATCAAAAAATCATAACTTGAGCTAGGGACCTTCGAATTCGATTTCGGGTATACACCCAGATTCCATAATTCAATACGGACCCACCGGGACCGTCAAAATATGGATACGGGCTCGTTTACCAAAAATATTGACCGAAGTCAACTAAAATCATTTTTAAGGCATAAATTCTTATTTTCATCAATTTTCAACAGAAAAACTTTTTGAAAACATGCCCGGACTGTGCAAGCAAATCGAGGAGGGTAAAAATAATATTTTTAAGGCTTAAGAGCGCTGATTTGAGTTCTAAAACATAAGATGACTTTTTGGGTCATCGCAGAGACGTAAGAAGAGGTGAACCCGTCTAGGGAGCACGTGATTGACATATCAGAACCGATAGTGCCAAAGGTTAAGGAACCAATGCCAAAGTCTCCTCCTCCATACCCTCAAAGGCTTGCAAAGTAAAAGAGTGAGAACCAATTCAAAAAGTTTATTGACATGATGAAGAGTTTGTCTATCAATGTACCATTGGTTTAGGTGTTGGAACAAATGCCGGGTTATGCAAAGTTCATGAAGGACTTGGTCACCAAGAAGAGGTCGATGAATTGTGAAACTATAAATATGACACATCAAGTGAGTGCTATTGTGCACTCAATGGCTCTGAAATTGGAGGAGGGTGCCAAACCCTCCGTTGAACATCAAATAAGGCTAAATTAAGTAATGCAAGAGGTGGTCAAGAAGGAGATCATAAAGTGGTTGGATACCGGGGTAGTTTACCCCATTTCCGATAGCTCATGGAATTCTCCGGTGCAATGTGTCCCGAAGAATGGGGGCATGACTGTGATAACTAATGACAAGAATAAATTGATTCGCACAAGAACTGTCACTGGGTGGAGAGTGTGCATGGACTATAGGAAGCCTAACAAAGTCACTCGGAAAGATCATTTTCCTCTTCCATTTCTTGATCAAATGTTGGATAGGTTGGCCGGACGTGCTTTTTATTGCTTCCTGGATGGATGCTTCGGCTACAATCAGATTCTTATTGCTCCTGAGGACCAATAGAGGACCACTTTCACTTGTCCAAATGGTACCTTTGCATTCTCGAGGATTCCATTTGGGTTATGTAATGCACCGACTGCTTTTCAACGGTATATGATGGCTATTTTCATCGATATGGTGGAAGATATTCTTGAGGTCTTCATGGATGATTTCTCCATCGTTGGGAATTCTTTTGATGATTGCTTGAACAACTTGGACAAGGTATTGGCAAGATGTGAGGAAACTAACTTGGTTTTGAATTGGGAGAAATGTCACTTCATGGTCGAGGAAGGCATTGTCCTCGGTCAAAAAATTTCAAAGTATGGTATTGAGGTTGATAAAGCCAAAATTGAAGTGATCTCCAAACTCCCTCCCCTACATCCGTGGAGGGAGTGAGGAGCTTCTTGGGTCATGCAAGGTTCTATCTCCGATTCATCAAAGAGTTTTCCAAAGTGGTGAACCCTTTGTGTAAACTTTTGGAGAAGGATGCCAAGTTCTATTTCAATGAAGATTGCATGAAGGCATTCGAGTTGCTTAAGTTCAAGTTGACTACTACTCCTATTATTACCGCACCGGATTGGAGCTTGCCTTTTGAGCTCATGTGTGACGCAGGTGATGTGGCGGTTGGAGCAATGTTGGGGCAACGTATCAACAAAATCTTCCATCTGGTCTATTATGTAAGAAAGACCATGAATGATGCCCAAGTCAACTACACAGTGACTGAAAAAGAGATCATTGCTATTGTCTTTGTTATGGAGAAGTTGCGCCCGTACTTGATGGGTACAAAGGTGATTATTCACACCGACCACGCAGCGCTTCGGTATTTGATGATAAAGAAAGATTCTAAGGCAAGGTTGATGCGGTGAGTGCTTCTATTGCAAGGGTTTAATCTAGATATTCAAGACCGCAAGGGTAGCGAGAATCAAGTGGCGGATCACTTGTCCCAATTGGAGGAGGAGGGGAGGCCACATGACGGCCTTGAGATCAATGATTCATTTCTCGACGAGCAACTCCTAGACGTTTCAATGACCGGGATGCCATGGTTCTCCGACTTAGCAAACTATCTTGTGAGCGACATTGTACCGAATGAGTTCTCTTCTAACCAAAGGAAGAAGCTCAAATGGGATTGCATTGACTATTATTAGGATGAGCTATATCTTTTCCGAATATGTACCGATGGTGTGATCCAACGATGTGTGCCGGAGGAAGAACAAATGGGTATTATTGATGCTTTCCACTCTTGACCATATGGTGGTCAGCATGGTGGAGCAAGAACGGCGGCAAAAGTTTTGAGTTGTGGATTCTATTGGCCTACTCTCTACAAGGATGCTAGTGAGCTTGTCAAGCAGTGTGATGAATGCCAAAGGGCCGGTGGGATCTCAAAGAAGAATGAAATGCCTCTCACTACCATTTTGGAGATAGATATCTTCGATATGTGGGGTATTAATTTTATGGGTCAGTTTGTTAGCTCTTGTGGGAACACCTACATTCTAGTTGCGGTGGATTATGTATCTAAATGGGTTGAGGCCATTTCTTTGCCCAACAATGAAGCAATGAGTGTGGTGACATTCTTGAAAAAGAACATCTTCACGAGGTTTGGTATCCCAAGAGCCATTATTAGTGATGGGGGTTAGCATTTATGAAAAAACGCTTTTGATATCTTACTCACAAAGTATGGTGTCAATCATAAAGTATCAACCCCCTACCATCCTCAAGCAAGCGGACAATTTGAAGTCTCCAATCGGGAGATAAAGAGTATTTTGTCAAAAACAGTCAATGCCAACCGGACGGATTGGTCAAGAAAACTTGATGATGCTCTTTGGGCTTATAGAACGGCCTACAAAATATCGATCGGGATGTCTCCATACTGGTTAGTGTTCGGGAAGGCATACCATCTTCTGGTAGAACTTGAGCATAAGGCCATGTGGGCTTTAAAGAAGTTGAACCTTGAATGGGATGTTGCGGCAAATCTAAGGATGTCACAATTGAATGAGCTTGATGAATTCTGGTATCATGCCTACACAAGCTCGTCTCTTTACAAGGAGAAGATGAAGTACCTCCATGACAAGTAAATCCACAACAAGGAATATAGAGAGGGTGATCTTGTGCTATTGTTCAATTCCCGGTTACGGGTGTTTCGGGCAAGTTGAAGTCAAAATGGAGTGGCCCCTTTGAAGTGGTGAATGTAACCCCCTTTGGTGCTCTAGATTTGAAAAATAAAAATTATGAGGTGTTTAGAGTCAATGGGCACCGGATTAAACAATATCTTGGCAAGGTTGATGATGGCCACATTGTGGTGATTCTTCATTTCAAATGATTGGTAATCAGCGTCGTGCCGCGATGTTTAATCACGCGCTTCTTGGGAGGCAACCCATATACATTCTTATTTTTCTTGTTTTTCTTCTTTGTTAGATAGCTTTTTTTTGTGCTAACTAGTTTTAAAGTGTATGCAGGAATGGGTGTGCATTGCAGGGATTGTGCAATAAAAATTGGCTAAGTATCATAAAAGTACGGACCACACCAAAATTATGTGGACCGCACAATCACTCTGCGGCAGCACAATTCTGTGTGCAATCGCACAACTGGAAGATAAAAAAATATATGGTCTCTAAAGTTTGGCATATCAAATTTCCTTAACAGTTTGTGGCCGCACACAAAATTGTGCGGTCCACACAAATTTGCTGCCGCACTCACTCTTGTGCGAACCGCAGAAATTCTTCCAATGTACATGTAAGGAGTGCGGACCGCAGTCAAAATTGTGCGGCCACACTCAGGTAAGTTTTGGGCTTTTCATAACTTTTCACACTTTACACTCTCTGAAATCTCAAGCCCTAAGCAAGCACAGTGCATACCCCATTAGCTCTAAATTCTTCTCTCATTTCATCAAGTTAGATTTCTCACCTACATCATTCACTCTTGGTTTCTTTGATTAGTTTAGTTATTTTTAAGCCTATAGATGTCAAATGTGCTTCAAAATCATGTGGGTATCCTTGTATGTGTTAATTAGGGACTGGGTAAACCACTAAGCTTGTCAATTTGTGCAAACCCTGTCTAAATTGTGAAAAATTACATGAACCATAGTTTACTGCCCGTGAAATTCAAATTGTGCGACCGCACATATTTTTGTGCGGTCCGTAATCCTTTAACTTAGGACTTCTGTGTGCTTGAATTCAGCGGACCGCACTCAAAAAATATGCGGTCCGTAGTAAAATTGTGCGGTTCGCACTGATGAATGATCAGAGAACCCAGTATTCTGAACCTGGGGCTGTGCGGCCGCACTCAAAATTGTACGGTCCGCACTTTTGGTTATGCGACCGCACTCACTTTTGTGTGGTCCGCACTTTTGGTTATGCGGCCGCACTCACTTTTGTGCAGTCCGCACTTGGCAGTGCGACCACACTCATTTTTGTTCGGGCCACACTGCCTCTTCTGTTTTTCCAAAACTAGCCTGCAACTCTCATGCATATATTTGTGTCCTTTGAACCTGAGCTCTAACTGATTCATATTGTTATGAATTGCAGACGATGGTTAGATCATGTGGTAGAGGAGATACATCAAAAGAGAGGGCAGAACCCTCCCGAGGCCGAGGCAAGAGTAACCTACCACTTGCCATTCATAGGACTATAGGCGAGAAACCAACAGCCAACAGAGTTCCTGAACCCTCCGAGACCAGTGAGTATCTCCCATCTGGGGAATCTTCTAACGGTAACTCTGTGCAAGCACAACCGGAAGCCCAATCACAGTAGGTCCTGGGTAGACTCCACTTAATAGATGAGTCATCTTCCGCTGCTAGTTCTTCTGAAGGTTCGAAAGAGGGTAGCCCGGATTCTGAGCCCTCTTCCTCACATGTCCCGGCTGCACCAATCAATGTTGATGATGATGATAATGGTAGAGGGGGTGATGCTACAGTGGGGGGTTTAGAGAGGTTGAAGAAAAGGGAGATGTGGGAAGACAGATTTGTCAGCTTGACTGCCTTTAACAAATTTAGAGAGTGGTGGCCCCAGAGATCACTCACTCTTGAGCGACAATTCTTGATGAAGGATTTGGACAAGCACAACCCAAATGTCCTCAGACAGTTCTAGGAGAGAAAAGGATGGAAATGGTTTACCCAAAGCGTCCTTGATGCAAATGAGCACTTGGTTAAAGAATTTTATGCCAATATGGATCAAATTAAGAAGGGTACCAAGGTGACAAAAGTGCGAAATCAGAAAATCCTATTCGACTCATGTGCTTTGAACTCTTATGTGGGATTTGAAGAAGTGGAGGCAGTCCAATACTTGGAAAAGCTGGCTATGGGTGATGCAGCTCGCCCGTGGCTAGCTGAGATTTTGGCTATTCGAGGATCAACACCTCTGTGGCTTACAGCAGGGGTTCCCATAGTTCGGGCCACCCTAAAGTTTGAAGCAAAAGGGTGGCAAACATTTGTGTGCAGCCGCATTGATCCGTGCCTAAATGAGAACAACCTCCCACTTCCTCGTGCAGTCCTGATGGCTTCGATTATGGCTGGGTATTCGATTAGTGCCATCATATCCACCAACATCACATTAGGTGTCTAGAAAGATGAGAGATCATACCCGTAACCGAACTTCCTCACAGAATACTTCAAAGATCAAAAGGTGGAGCCGCGGCAGTATGATACAGAAGTAAAGGATAAGAAGGCTTTCTCATGGTACCACCTGCAGGGTGCTGACAACCCAAAGTTCAAGGGTAAAGCAACTACCTTCGCTGGCCAGTCTGAGGAGCCAGCGGTAGTAGTTACTGATTCAGTGGATGAGCCTTCCATAACAGTCGGTCCTTCCACCGGGATAGTATCCATGCCACCACTATCGTCTTCTAGACCACCAACTTCATTATCAGTGCCAGCTTCATCTACTTATCCATATACTGCGATGCGCATCTCCCAAACATTGACGAGTCTCAACAACTGGATGTAGGCAGCTACTTCAAAGCCGTATGACATATCCAGTGCTATTGCAGCATAGTCAATAGCCCCCAGCAGCACCATAGGTACCTCCGTAAGTAGAGGAAACATTGAAGAAGATTCTGGACAACCAGAAGACCATTATGGAGACTCTAGTGGCGCATGGGGAGGTCATTGAGGAGTTGGGAAAGCAAACAAAGGAGATGCAAAAATCTCAGGCATCGAAGAGGTCAGTGGACAAGTTGAGAAAAGTGGTTGCCAAAATTGCATCTACCGGAGATCTACCACTAGACTTACTTATGGATGGAGCACCTTCAAACCTAGCAGCACAGGCAGTACCAGAGGCATCACATATAACAGTCGACCAGTCTGAGGAGCCGGTTGCGACTGCCCACACCGCTCAGGAGATGATCCAGATGCTCAGCAACCCTGTTGTCCCTCAGCCAGGTGATGATGAGATACAGCTAGAGGAGACATAGAGTGCTGTGGATCCCATGCAGACCGAGACCACATAGGGAGTTATCTTAACTCTCTACACTTCCCTGTTCTTATTTTTATTAAGCATTGGGGACAATGCTTATTTTATTCGGGGGGTGGTCTATTTTGATTGATTGACATTGACATGGGGCCTGTAATAACTCTTATACTATTTTTTTCTTTATCTTTATTTTCTCTTTGGTATGTATATATTCTCCCCCTTCGTTTGATGTATATATTCACTCTCCCTTATGTATATATTGTTGTTACTTCTGTTTGTATATTCATTCATCTTGCTTTCCGTAGTTTATTTCGTAGCTTCATTACTTTGTCTTTCTTAGTAGTATAACTTCTTATTTATTTTAGTAGTTTCTTTTTGATTTGTTAGCTTCTTTTTATGTTTCTTTGGTTTTTTTAATGCCACGGTTCTTTCCAAAGGTGGATTTTGTGTGAACTAGGTGGCTCTTCCCAACGATGGATGGCGTGACAACCTTCTTAAGGGATTGAGTTCGTTTTCTTTTATGTTTAGGCAAATATAGTAGTAATGAATAAAGGGGTCTCAAGCATGCTTCACTTGGTACCAACATATTTACCTCCGACTTTATGGTTAAAAATAAAGTTGTTGGCATAAAATAGCTCTAGTTGTGACCTTTTGACTCTTGTGTTGACTTAAACAGTCATCGAGTGGTTCAGTCGAGCCATTTGTGATTCTCAATCTTAACTAGGGTTGTTGTGGGACCTCGACTCCGTTCTCTTTAGCAATCCAGCAGCGTGAAATGGGAGGTATTGAATTGCAAGTCCAAGTTCCCGTGATAATAGTTTAGAACTTGCCCCGAATATTTTTCTAGGCGAAACTCTAAGTGTAGCTTGGCTTGAGAAATGATTGTAGGCTCTCCTTGATCCGATTTAAAGTTTGAAATCTTCCATAGCCTACCAATGTGATATCCCTAGTCAACCCATTCGAGCCTAAGCCTTTTTTCTGTTCTTTTAATAACCACGTTACAAACCTTTATCCATTTTGTAATGACCCTCTCTTGTCACCCAATCTTTCCATAGCATTATTGAGAAACAATTGGCATAAACATAAGTTTGGGGGAGAGACAGTGAGTTTGAAAGTGATAAAAGGCACAAAGAAGAGAAAGAAAGGAAGAAAAGGGAAGGCAAAGAAAAGAAAGAAAGAACAAAAAAAAAATGCCAAAAAGAAAGTGAATAAGGTAGAAAGTTGAAGGGATTCAAAGAAAACAATGATGAAAGACATAGAGTAAATAGAAAAGGAGAAAAATGAATGTCATGACCAAGAAAGAGTGATGTTACGTCTCTCTAGTTCCCCCGAGAAAAAAGGAATTGACTCAAAGAGTAGACAAAGAGAGAAAATGGAGTGCTTAAGGAAAGATGAAACCATTCTATTCCAACCAGTCCTACCTTAGTCCAAAAGCCTTCATTAAATCCCACAAAAGCCCTACACGATTTCAAGTTGAGTGAGATTACATTAGTGGTGATTTACATAAGGGGCAAGCTTATGGTACTTAGAGCCGGACTTGTGACATTCTAAGTGAATAAGGTAGAAAGTTGAAGGGATTCAAAGAAAACAATGATGAAAGACATAGAGTAAATAGAAAAGGAGAAAAATGAATGTCATGACCAAGAAAGAGTGATGTTACGTCTCTCTAGTTCCCCCGAGAAAAAAGGAATTGACTCAAAGAGTAGACAAAGAGAGAAAATGGAGTGCTTAAGGAAAGATGAAACCATTCTATTCCAACCAGTCCTACCTTAGTCCAAAAGCTTTCATTAAATCCCACAAAAGCCCTACACGATTTCAAGTTGAGTGAGATTACATTAGTGGTGATTTACATAAGGGGCAAGCTTATGGTACTTAGAGCCGGACTTGTGACATTCTTTTGAGAGAGATGATCGAACTTTTCACAATCCTTGCATCGAGTGTTACATTCTAAAGTGAGATATGCTAATGGAGAGTAGAAGAGGAGGAGTTTGGGATCTACAATGACCTACATGAAAGTGCGAGCTTCCTTGTTGAATAAAGTCAATTCTTGATGCTCTAGTGTCACATTAGAACTATTGTACTCAAAAAGTCAAATCATTGCATTGTTGATAATTCATACATGTTGTGTGTAATTGTTGGTCCCAATTGATGTGTGATTGATTCATCTTAGGCCAGCTGAAATATCCTTTTTTTCTAGTGGAGGTGGAAATTGCCTTAATTGCTTGAGGACAAGCAAAAGCTTAAGTTTAGAGGAGTTCATAAGTAGGGATTTTGACCGCTTATTTGCTCTCTTTTACTTGCGTTTTAGCTCAAAAATGCTTAAAGGTATTTTCGGGAACTAATAAAATGTGCTGTCGTGCAGGAATATTGGGTGACGAGCCAAAGAAGTCAAAATCATCTCATAAAGGAGTCAAAAATGGACAAGGACCAAAACAAAGAAAAGGGCCCACAGTGCGGACCGCACAATACTGTGTGCGGCCGCAGAACAATAAATCATTACTTTCAGATGTCCTTCAAAGTATGCGGACCGCACTATTATTGTGCGGCCGCAGAAGAGGAGATTCAGAGAGTTAGTTTTTGGGCAGGCTAAAGATATGCGGACCGCACCATAATTGTGAGGCCGTAGGATGACAAGTGCGGTCACACTCATAATTGTACGGTCCACAGAAGAGAAGAATCAGAGAGCCATGTTCCAGTCCAAGTTCAAGTGTGCGGCTGCACTCAGAATTGTGCAGTCTGCAGAATCAAATAAAGTGCGGCCACGTCCCACTTTTATACGATCGCAGAAGGCCCAGCTGAACAGTCAAGCTCAGAGTGCGGACCGAACACAGAATTGTGCGGCCTCATAACCTCCGCATGGGTATTTTTGTCAAATATTTTGAGCTTAGTATAAATAGAACTTTTTGTCATTTTTAGGCTAAGTTTTATTTTGGGAGAGCACCTGAGCCGTTTTTCTTTACTGTTTTGAGTAATATTGTACTAGATTAGCATCTAAACATTAGATTTTCTTTCCCTAATTAATTATTATGAATTATATATTAATTTCTTCTTGTATTTCTCCATTTTTCATGAGTAGCTAAATTTCTAGCTAGGGTTGTGGCCCAACCCTAGTGTGGGTATTTAATGGGTGTTTGATTTAAGACTTGTTTGTGATTAGGTTAGTGATATTTAGCTTAGTTCTTGCTTGAATTCAAGAACTAATGGTTGCAAACATTGATTCATGCCTAATTGACTTAGTCTCCACTTGAGAAAGACAGAGTAAGTCTAGGAAAACTTAGCTAACAAGAAATTAGGGTGAACTCAAAAATTTGATAGCCTCAATTAAAAGGGTTGAATCTAGAGATAGTAAAAACCGACTTGAGCATTTATCACTTGTTTTGTGAAATACCCATTTGGACTTGAGAAAGCCAAATTGGGCAAAATCACTCAAACTACCTAGTGGTATAAAGTGGGTAATTACGTGTGATTGCTATATTGCAACCCCAACCAATCAAACTTGCCCTAGAGTTTATAACCCATTAGGTAACCACCTAGGTAGAAGTCACGACCCTAGATCTTTTATCATTTGGAAAGCAACCAAAACCCAAAAATATTTTCTTCTAGTTTTATAATTGCAATCAATAGCTTAAAGTAGAAGTAAAAACAACAAACAAGAACGTGAAAGTGTACTCTAAGGCATATCGTACAATTACACTAAATATTTACCTAATCCCAGTTCTAACTCCCTGAGAATTTGACCCTGACTTGCGTTGGGTTTTATTATTGCTTTGACTGACTCACTACCTATATTTGTGGTGTGAGTTTGGGAGACATCACTCCCTGCCCTTCAGGACGAACTGGAGAAGGCCTAGAAGGAGGTCTCAAAAGCAAAACAGGACCATGCTCTTCTAGTTGAGAAGGTAAGAGTGCTCGAGATTGATAACGGAAGGCTAAATACCAATGCTAGCACCGCAACCTCGTAAGTCCAGAAGAATATAACCTTGATCGACCAGCTCAGGACCGATATGGATGAGGTTAAGGTAGCTAATGAGCTAAGAGGCAAAATGGACCACCTAACATTGGAGCGAGATACCACAAAAAAGGGCTTGGCATCGACTAGATTGTAGCTCCGAATGGCGAAAGAAAATGCTGACAAATGGGCTCGACTAAATGAGGAAATCCTGGAACAACTCACCTCAATTGTCGTAGAGCGTGACACTTTTGACCAAGAGTAAATTGCGCTGAAGTCCAAATTGGTGGTGTCTTCGAATGAGATCTCAGAAACCTAAGATACGCTAGCCTAGTATAAGACTGATGTAGAGATAGCTGAAGCCTGGATCATAACAAAGGTTGAGTATGTGAAGTGTCTATCTTGGAGGGAGGTTCTCGAGGAGATCCATGCCGCGGGGGGGGGGAGGGGGAGGAGGGGGGGTCGACTTAACAGCTAAGATCGAAGAGGCCAAGAGGCTCTAAGTCGAGGCCAAAGCGATGTACCAACCTGAGGGTTCGGATAGAGAAATGTTCTCTAATGAAGACTATGCAGGAAATGCCTTAGCTTTTATTATTTTTGTCTTTTCTTGTATTTGTACGCTTTATACTTTGGGCTATTTTCACGTGCCTCTATAAATACCTTTTGGTGAATATATATATGAAATTACTCTTCGGCTATATATTGGGTCCTTTAACTTTTCTACATTTGCTTATATTTAGGACTTAGGATATATAAATTGTGTCTTAAACTTAATACATCATCAATGCCTTAGCATAAATTTTGACATTGCTCAAATGGTTCAACTTCTAAAGGCCGAATAAGTTCTTAGTTCAAACAACAGCTCTGAGTTGCTTTGACTTCGGATGGTCTAATAAAAATGAAATGAAGTCTTAATTAAACTATATAAATAATTTACCCAAACACAGTTAATCTTTGCCGAAGGTGGCCTTTTCTTTGGTCGTGATTCAAAACCGATTGATTTGATCAGATCGGACATACTCTTTATAGACTTAAAATGTGTAAGGACCTTACTTTTTATATTTATGAACTTAGACATCTCCGAGTCGTTTATACATTGGGATTGAAGCTCCAGTGGCTTCGTACCTTAAGTTGGGCGTGGCCTTTCGTATTTAGGCCCTGCCTTGTAGGCTCAGTACCCTCGGGATTTAGAAGCCCGATTTACCCAATCTTACTGTCAGATAGCATTCCCCAATTCGGGGCGACCCGTAGGCTTAGGGATCTTTAGATGATTGGGCACAGTCTCGTGGACTCTTATTGCCTTTGGTTTCATGCCTCTAGTTAATGATGACCCGAAGGTTTAGAAGGTTTTGAACCCAAATTTATTCTAAGTGACATAAAGGTGACATTGCTCACGTAAGCTTGAACCGATGAAGTGTAGAAGGTGAATTTTCTCAATTTATTATTTCAAGTGTAGTGTAAATAATCGAAGATACAAAAATTATCCGCCATGGTGAGAATGAACTATCCGGGCATGATTCATTTGATCGTTTGACCCTTACAATGAATCCTATTATTCAAGCCTTGGCTTTTGATGTTGAGTAGAATTGTCTTCGAAGTTTCCGAACTCAGATCTTCGAATCTCGACTCAGTGTGTGATAGTCCCCTTGTTACAACCCATATTTTCGTACGTACGAGTCGTCGTAAGTCAATTGATGTAAGCTCAGAAATAAAATCATATTTGAAAACTTTACAAAGTAAGTTAATCATATTACCTCGGAGGTTATAAATATTGAAGATCATGAACAACAAGTACAAAGATGGTTGGAAGATTCAAAAGCTAAAGGAATTGAAAACACATAATGTTTCGTCGAAAATCGAAAAATTGGAAATGTTATAGCATGTACTTTTGGAGTGCGACCAGGGTTTTTAACATGATAAGGAGGTTATGTTATGAGTTATTTTAGTCGTATGATAGTCGTGTGTTATATTTTGAAGTCAAGCGACTGGTGGAACAAAAGTCGATGAAAGTCATCACAAGTTACGTTCATAAGTTTTACTGAAACTTTGGGTCCAATGTAACTGACATTTTCTACCAATATACGTAGAGTTATGGGTGTTCCACCCATCAAATTAAAGATCTATGAGTCTATTTTACAACGCATTAAACCGTTGTCAATACGACATTGGAGTAGAGAAATATGGGAGTTTTTCTGAGAGTGCGCAGACTGTCACCTACTTGCTTAAACGAAAATCCAAAAATGGGCCTCTTCGGGTCGTCCAAAAATGGGCCAGTTCGGGTCATTCAAAGAGGACTTTTTAAAGGCTTATCCCCTTCATATATTAGGTTGATAATAGGGAAAAATAACTAGACTTAATCTCTGCAAAACCCCTCCCAAAAATTTCCCCCAAACCCCAATTGATTTTCTCTCCCTTTCAAGTTCTAATTGGAGGTAAAGCCTAGAGTTTGAAGAACCAAGATAGGAGCCGAGTTATCCAACAAATAAGGTAAGTTTACTTCTATCTTTCATCCATATTTTTCTTCTGTATATGCATAGTAAGTCGTTCTATATTTGTAAGAACTCACGGGACGGTGATCGGAAGCCGTGAGTTTGAGTTATTCACTTGTAGCGAACTGTTTTGTGGACTGTTTTATAGACTATTTTGTGGTGCTGTTGGGCAGCGTGTTTTACTACTGTTTTGTAAAAGTTTTGGAGGAGGAAGGGTGTGGAGAAACACCACATAAATGCAGGATGTTGGGCTGGTCGTTCATCGTAACAATTTCGGGTTGTTGACACTACTACGGTGGTCGTTTTGTGTATGAAGAGATTGGGGTGTGTTGGACTGTTTTGTAGTATTGTGTGGTATGCATAAGGTTGGAAACTAATGTACATATGTTGTTATTGTTGTTTTTGGTGTTGTGGTGTTATCTTGAATTTGGAGGAAGTAAGGATTATAGGGGAGATGCTGTCCGTTTTAATACAAAATAAACTTGTCGTTCGTTATGCGTTAGTTGTACCTTTCGTAACTTAATGATAATATTATTATCATTGTTGTAGATTAAGGTGAGAAGAGGCGAGTTCAAGTTGGTGATTGGAAATATTGTGATAAGGTATGTTAATGCTAAACCTTTCTTCATTTTGGCATGACCTCGTAACTACATGAGTTTGATAACGAGGCATAAAGAGAAGTTCGTATTCCTGAATTTATTCACATTATCCTAGTCTCAGAAGTTACAGTATTCTCCCTTATCGGGATTTCAAATTTAGTTTAGTATTGTCTTATTTCAGCTAAGAGAGCAGAGAGTGTATATATATATACAGTGTTACAATATTTTTTACCACCATCGAGCTATAATCGGTGGGCAGGCCCCTATTGGGCAACCTCTGATCAGATGGTAAGTTATATACCGAGCCTACTGTGGCCGAGCGCCTATGACCAAGTCCAGAATGGCTGAGATACAGATCCTAGTATGGCCGAGCACCTATGAGCGATCCTACTACGGCAGGGTAGTTACACATACCGAGCCTTATAGGGCCGGACAACTATTTTACATACTATATGGAGAGAGTTGAGTCAGTATCAGCAGGTAAACATATCTTTAGATTATTTTTGACTCCCAGTTACATTCCGTTATTATATCATCAATTCAGTTTCAGCTTTCAGTTATTTTATTGCCTTACATACTCAGTACATTATTTTTACTGATGTCCCTTTGCTGGGGGACGCTACATTTCATGCCTGCAGGTCCTGATAGACAACTGGATAGACCTTCCCAGTAGACAGAGCCAAATATCAGCTTGATTGGTAAGCTCCACTTCCCCGGAGTTACCAGGTCTAGACCTTGGAGTCCGTTTTATATATACAGGTTTGATGGGTAGGTCGAGGCCCTGTCTCGACCATGATACAATTCAACTATCTCTAGAGGCTTGTAGACAAGTCCTGTATAGTTTGTATAATAGTAGATGTTCACGGCGGCCTCGTCAGACATTATTTGGGTATGTTTACCCCTTAGATGAGACAGACAATATTTTCAGATAATTCAGAATATGGCCTCATCGGCCTAGGTTGAGGGTTTTTCCTCTAGAGTTCACAGTTACAGAGTGGTACGCTCGGGCCGAGTATGGTACCGGGTGCCGGCCATATCCCTTCAGGTTTGGGGCGTGACACCCCTAGTACTTGAGGCCGAATTTTGAAGGATCGAGTACTAATAATCTAATATGGGCAGTCCCTGGTTCTTGACCGTTCTTCAAAACTAGAGTAGCACACTTATTGTTTCCTGGTTAAAACCTTGCCATAAAACCCATTTCGGGAAAAAACCCGGTTGAAGGGAAAAAAGTGCAACACGTGCTTTCAGACTTAATTCTTAGACTTGACTTCGATTGAGTACCTGCACGGGTTAGTTCAAAGGATAATAAACCTTAAAGAAATTTAGATACTCATACCTCAACAGTAGTACCGCTTCAAGTATGCCACATTCTAGTTATTTTGCAGTTACCCGCCATTTTGGACTCAAGCTGGTACGAGCCTTTTCCAGTTATACCGGTGACTTTGTATGGTCCTTTCCAGTTCGAGCCTAGTTTCCTATCATTTGGGTTCTTGGTATGTAATGTGGCTTTCCTCAATACTAAGTCCCCAACTTGGAAGCGTCGAAGGTTAGCCCTTCAGTTGTAATATCTTCCCATTCGCTGCTAACCGGACCAGGGCAGCTTCTTGCCTTTTGTCTGCAAAATTTAGACTTGTGGCCATGGCCTCGTCATTCGATGTTTACATAGCATATCAGAACCTTAAGCTCGGTTCTCCCACTTCTACCGGAATCAAAGCTTCAATGTCGTAGACTAGAGAAAACGGTGTATCACCGGTACTCGACGTCGAAGTTGTTCGATATGCCCATAGGACCTCGGGTATAATTTCTTTCCACCTTCATTTTGAGTCGGTCAATCTTTTCTTCAGGTTCTACAGTATGGTCTTGTTTGTCGACTTCGCTTGACCATTCGCGCACGAGTGATAAGGGGTTGATAAAATCTTTTTGATTTTGTGATCTTCAAAGAACTTATTGACCTTGCTGCCGATGAATTGTCTCCCATTGTCACATATGATTTCGGTTGGTATCCCGAACCAGTAGATTATATGATCCCAGATGAAGTCGACAACGTCCTTTTCCCTAACTTTCTCAAATGTTTGTGCTTCAGCCTACTTGGAGAAGTAATCAATCATAAGTAATATGTACTGAGCTTTACTGGGTGCCCATGGTAAAGGACCTACAATATCCATTCCCCACTCTATGAATATCCAAAGGCAAAGGACTAGGTTAAGCAACTCTCTCAGCTGGTAGATCATCGGAGCATCTCTCTGACATTCATCACACTTTTGAACGAAGTCCTTCGCATCTTTCTCCATTTTGTTCCAGTAGTACCCGACCTTGATCAATTTTCGGACCGACGATTCCCCTCCCGAGTGGTTTCTGCAAGTCTCCCCGTGGACTTCCCTCATCATGTAATCCGTCTCCCCGGGCCCCAAGAATCTTGCTAATGGTCCAAAAAACGATCTTCAGTACGGTTGGCCTTCAACCAAGTAAAGCTTGGCAGCTTTAGTTTAAAGGGTCCTCGATTCGTTAGGGTCTGATGACAGTTTCCTCTCCTGAAGGTAATCCACATATTTGTTTCTCCAATACCAAGTCAAACTTGTTGAGTTTACCTTGGCATGACCGACCTCTATTACCGAGCTTTTCAATTGCACCACCGTTCTGGAGTTAAATTCTTCGGAGTCCACTAACGACCCTAAATTAGCCAATGCATCGGCCTCACTGTTTTGATCTCGAGCTACATGTTGTATTGTTTATTCTTTGAACCAATGCAACGCTATTTGTAATTTCTCCAAGTACCTCCACATCCCGTCTTCTTTGGCATCGAACGTTCCATTGACCTGGTTAACAACGAGGAGGGAATCACACTTGGCTGCGATAACCTTAGCCCCCAGGTGTTTAGCCAGTTCCAGACCAGCAATCAAGGCCTCATACTCGACTTCGTTGTTCGTCAATTTTATAGTTCTTATTGATTACCTTATTACATTACTTGTGGAGGGTTTCAGCACGATACCCAAACCGGACCCTTTCGTGTTGGAGGCACTATTCGTGAATAGGGTTCAGATCCCCGAGCTAGTCCCTGAGGCAAGTAATAATTCCTTATCGACCTCAGGAATCAGGCCGGTGTGAAATCGGCCACGAAGTATGCCAATATCTGGGAATTTATAGTTGTTCGGAGTTTGTATTCAATATCGTACCTGCTAATCTCTATAACCCACTTTGCTAGTCAGCTTGAGAGTTCGAGTTTATGCATGACATTCCTTAACGGGTACGAGATCACGACACATATAGGGTGACATTGAAAATACGATTTTAGTTTCCTAGATGTGCTTAGTAAGGAAAGCACCAATTGTTCTAGGTGTGGATACCTCGTTTTGGCATCACCTAGGGTTCTACTAACATAATATATAGGAAATTAGGTACCTTCTTCTTTCCAAACCAGGACACCACTTACCGCTACCTTGGACACTGCCAAGTAAAGGTATAGTTGCTCGTTCGAATTCGGGGTGTGCAACAAATGAGGGCTTGATAAGTATTGTTTGAGTTCCTCCAAAGCCTTTTGGCACTCCAGGGTCCAAGTGAAGTAACTCTTTTTCTTTAATAACGAGAAAAATTGGTGGCTTTTATCCGATGGCCTGGAGATGAATCGGCCCAATGCGGTATCCGCCCGGTCAACCTTTGCACTTCTGTGACGTTGTTGACTACGGTGATATCTTCTATGGCCTTTATCTTATCATGGCTGATCTCTATTCTCGGTTAAATACCATGAAGCCGAGGAACTTTCCCTAGCCAACTCCGAAGGCACACTTCTTTGGATTCAACTTCATATTGTATTCCCTTAGTATGTCGAAGGTTTCCTGGAAATGTTTCAAATGGTCCTCTGCTCGCAAAGACTTAACTAACATATCGTCAATATAAACCTCCATTGATTTCCCTACTAGTTCCTTGAACATTTGATTAACTATGCGTCGGCATGTGACATTGGTATGTTTTAACCCGAATGGCATTACATTATAACAATAAGTGCCGGAGTTAGTTATAAAAGAAGTTTTCTCTTGGCCGCCGGGTCCATCTGTATTTGGTTGTAATCGGAATAGGTATCGAGAAAGCTCAACATCTCATGCCTTGCCATTGCGTCGATCATTCGGTCAATGTTAGGAAAAGGAAATGAGTCATTTGGGCATGCCTTATTAAAATCTTTATAATCAACACACATTCTAAGTTTGTTCCCTTTTTAGGTACGACGACTATGCTAGCTAGCCAATCCGGGTATTTAACTTCCCGAATGGAACCTATTTTTAAAAGTTTAGATACCTTGTCTTTGATGAATGCGTGTTTGACCTCAGAATGTGGCCTCCTTTTCTGTTTAATCAGACGGAAGATCGGATGCAAACTCAATTTGTGAGTTGTTATCTCCGGTGGGATACGACCAGGCAAAACAATCGGCATTAGCTTTAAGAAAATCAATGAGTTTTTTCCTGAGCTTGGGGGTTTACCCCGTGCCCAGGTACACCTTTCTATCCAGTATATGCTCGAACAATATGACTTATTTCAGTTCCTCAACTGTCAAATTGGTGGCATCAACTTCCTCAGGCGCTACGAAGGATCTCGGGACCTCGAAGTCATCTTCCTCGTCTGTTGGGCCCCTCAGTTTTCTTGGCTCGGTCGAGGCTCGGACCTATGATTGCTATTTGGTGCCTTTCTCTTTGAGCGATCCCTTATCTTTTGAGGTCATGATCGTGGGTACATCGATCACTTCATTGACGACGAACATCTCCTTCATCGCATATTATTCACCGTAGATCGTTTTGATTCCTCCCCAGGTTGGAAATTTCAGTGCTTGGTGCAAGGTCGATGGTACCGCCCTCACGCTATGAACCCACGGTCTCCTGAACAAGGCGTTATACCTCATGTCACCCTCGATCACATACAACTTTGCTTGTTAAGTGGTTCTGGCCGCGTTGACTGGTAAGGTGATTTCATCCTTCGCTGTCTCGCATGCCATATTGAACCCATTCAGCATTCGAACTGCTGGTACGATATGATCCAACAGCCCCAGTTGTTCCACGACTCTCCATCAGATGATGTTGGTTGAGCTACCTGGGTCAATTAATACACGCTTAACTCGAGATTTATTAATAAGTACAAATATTACCTGTGCATCGTTGTGAGGCTAAATGATGCCCTCAGCATCCTCGTCACTAAACAAGGTAGAACCTTCCGGAACATAATCTTGAGTTCGCTTTTCTCTTGTGATAGAAACTTTGGTGAGCTTTATCATCGGTCCTTGGGGTATATCTACTCCTCTAATAATCATATTAATCACATGTTGGGGTTCTTCCTGCTCGTCCTGCTTGTTGGCGTCCCTATTCTTGAAATGGTTTTTGGCCCGCTCACTTAGGAATTCTCGAAGATGCCCATTGTTGAACAAATGAGCCACTTATTCCCTTAACTGCCGACAATCCTCGGTTCTATGCCCCCGAGTGTCGTGATATTTTCATATCAAATTATGATCCCACTATGCTGGATTAGACTAGAGCGGCCTCGGCCATTTGGCCTCCTTAATGCGACCTTTGGCCTACACTATACTTGCCGTATCTACATTAAAGTTATATTATGATAGCTTTGGGGCATCTCTGACCCCGGATGATCTGTCGAACCTGTTTCTATTCACTAACCCTCGACTGATTGGACCTTGATAATTTTTTCTATCGTTCCTGGTCGAAAAGTGACTAGGTCTGTTTCCCCTTCTATCTGAGTTGTAAGGTTAGTATCGGTCTAGAGGTGGCCTTGACTCATGATCCATTACTCTTTTTGACATGTCGGTTGCTCTATTGAGATAAACCGACCCCTAGAGGGTCCCTAATTGGTCGTCCTCGAGTCTGATCTTTGACTGATACCTGTTATGGACATCAGGCCAAGTAACCGATGGATACTCTACCAAATTTTGCTTCAGCTGTTGAGATTCAACTGAACTTCGAGAGTTGAGCCCCTGAGTAAATGCCTGAACTGCCCAATCGCCTGCAACCGGTGGCAGGTCCACCCGTTCTATTTGGAATCTTGACACGAATTCCCTAAGCATCTCATTATCCCTCTGCTTGACTTTAAACAGGTCCGATTTTCTCATTTCACCTTAAATGGCCCTGGCGTGAGATTTAACGAAGGTATCTGCAAGCATAGCAAACGAATCGATAGAGTTTTGAGGTAAATTATGATACCATATCATCGCTCCATTGGACAGGGTTTCCCTGAGTTTTTTCATCAATGCCGACTCGATCTCGTCATCCTCGAGGTCGTTGCCTTTTATTGCACATGTGTAAGAGGTTACATGCTCATTTGGATCCGTGGACCCATTGCATTTGAGAATATCGGGCATTCGGAACCTTTTTAGAATAGGCTTTGGTGTCGCGTTCGGGGGGAAAGGCTTCTGAATGAATTGTTTGGAATCCGGTCCTTTTAATATTTGAGGTGCCTCCGGGATCAGATTGACCCTCGAGATGTAAGTTTCCACTTACTTATCGTTTGCCTCTATCTTCTTTTCACTGAATTCTACTCGTTTTGTCAGTGCCTCAAACATTTTCCTCACCTCGAAAGTTTCCCTGGACCCGGGCCATTGGGTTTTGTGACAATTTGTTCTTCCCTCCGAGTATATTCTCCAATCCGTTCGGGTTAAGCCGCATCTCAAAAATGAAACGCAAGCTAACTCCATCACCTCCCCGTGAATGCTATTATTGGGTTCTGTTCCCAGGTTAGCATTGACAACAACCTGTGAATTGGCATTGACTGGATCAACAATTGGAATGTCATTAGGGTCGGCAAGGGGTATGCCGTTACTTGGCACCCCGTTGTTATTTTTACCGTGATGGCCTGATTCGACGTCAACACTTAACTGAGCAGATTGAGAATCCGACATATTGAACGGTCCTAAAATCAAGCTTCAAAGAACAATTTTAAAAAGTGTGTGTTATCAAGATTTGTATTAAATTGCCACTTTTATCCTTAGCCCCATATTGAGTGCCAAACTATTTACCCTTAAAACGGATAACAATTAAATTTATACACGATTTAAAAGATATGTGGTTCAATTGAACACAAATGATTAAAGAACAGTAAATAATTGAATTATAATGAGAATAAACGATCAAACCGATATGTCGAAGTAATTTAGCCCTGTGTTAGGCTTAAATGCTAACGATCGATCACGACCGAGTCCTTGAGATGGAGTTCGATACAACTAAATTAATGAACAACTAAAGAACACTTGGACAATTATTGAAAGCCAAAGTAAATTTATTTTTGTCTTGATATGCGTGCAAAACAGTGTCTAAAAAATGAAAGGATTCTGCTCTTTATATAGTAGAGGAGTTTTAACCCTAGTTCAAGTCTAAATAAGGTAAAAATTATTTTCTTCCTTTTAGCTCACGAAAACACGATTTATAATCAATACGGAGTGTGATCCACGCCGTAATATCTGGATGATGCCGGATATTTCGGCCCTCCGTTCGTCTTCTTTAACCATTTTTTCCTTTACCCTCGATCCTTTGTATTGCTCGAGCTAGAGTCTCTCCGGGTTCATCCATGCTCGATTCCGCTCGCTCTGGGTCGTGCTATGCGGGCACATAAGTATTAAGTATTATTGTATATAGCATATAATCAATTATCATTGAAAATAGTTTTAAACAATTTCATTCATTTTTTCCTTTTCTGGATTTGGTTCAAGATGTTCAAATGACTGAGTAAATTACGATTAATTTGTTTATTTGTATCTTTATATCCCTCTTCAATTTTGACCTTTTGAATTTATTTTTTATGTTTAAAATTATTTAACTATGGGTGAAAATTATTTTTCCTCCCGAAGTTTGCCTTAAAAATCAACCTCCCTCCCTAACTTTCAACATTAGTCATCTTCCCCCCTTACATCAATATCCAGCCATTGACCTACAGCTTTGAGATCGGTTCATTGCACCTGCAGTATATGTCATCCACCTGCAGTATATGTCATCAAATTGGGCATAACAGTAGATCGTGTGAAAAAATAATATCTAGTACAAACGAAGGAGAACTTCATTAGTAAGTTCGTTACTTTTTCAATTTTCAAATTCAAATTCAAATTTCATAAAGTAGAAAATAGTTTCTTTTTCATGTTTTAAGTTTGGTTTGCAAAAGTCTTTCTGTTTTTTCTATTTAACATGACAAGGAAGTGACGAAAACTTTTCATTCAAATAAGTACTAAATATTTTTATGTTTCTAAATTTGCAGGTTTCATTCTGTTCTTGGATATATGAAGTGAAACATCTATTTGCTGGGGGTAATGCATGACTAGCTTATTGATTAAACATGTATCTTGTTCCTTTAATAAAAAGTAAAATTACGGTTTGGCCCTATAGAAAGTGGTCAAATATTTTAAAGCTGCCGGTCAATTGCCGAATATTAATGTAAGGGGGAAGATGACTAATGTTGAAAGTTAGGGAGGGAGGTTGATTTTTAAGGCAAACTTTCGGGAGGAAAAATGATTTTCACCCTTTAACTATTCGATATCTCTGAATCCATTTATTCTGATATAGCTACTTTTCTTGCCTAGTTTGATTGATCCAATTGAAAGTCATGTTGTCTCATTAATTAGTACATGAACTTTTATGAAATAAGTTTAACAACTTTTATTATGGTTTAGTTTTAGGCTATCAATTACGTCGAGCCGTCCCTGATATATGCCCAACTTTAAAATCTTCCCCAAAATTTGAGCCGCCTAATACAAGTTTAGCCATTTGAATGTGGCATATTGATAAATCTAAAACATATTAGAATATATCCTTGAGGAGTAAAAACGTGTAGTCATCTCTTCCGTTAGCTTATTTAAGGCTATTAAAGTATGACTTGCAGCTTGACTGGGCAAGTACACAAGCAGCCATGTTTAGTGCTGCTAATTAAAGATTAGTCTTTACTTATTTTGTATTGAAAATTAAATTTAAAATATTTATTTTTAAAAAAATTAAACTAAAAAATTAAAATTCAGAACACTTTGGTTACTTTCCTAAATATCAAATGACTACCTCGTGTCATTTATACAGCTGGACTAGGCTAGAAACAAGTTATGGACTACATATAACTGAATTTTATAGGTCTCAAGACCATGTCTTGTTAAATAATGAATATTTTGAAATTTTAACTTTCTAACATGTTTCTCAGACGTGTCGGCCAAGTCATCTTTCATAGTTAGAAGACCTTTTGTTTATTTGACATCCATCAACTCATACTCTTTAACTTTTTCTTTTCAAATATGGACAGAAATTTACAGTACCAAAAAGAGTAAGTAGCGTTTTGTTTGGACCAAATTAATCAGGTGTCACGCGGGAGCTTTTTTTAGAAAATTCAGACCAAGGAGAGAATTGTTAGGTGTTTGTCCTGATTTTCTACCATATTTGATTTTTCTATCTCTTGAAGAAAAGGACAACATATTTACTATAA
The DNA here is from genome assembly GCF_000390325.3 of Nicotiana tomentosiformis. Classification (NCBI taxonomy): domain Eukaryota; kingdom Viridiplantae; phylum Streptophyta; class Magnoliopsida; order Solanales; family Solanaceae; genus Nicotiana; species Nicotiana tomentosiformis. The sequence continues at coordinate 33,132,421 of NC_090818.1, read as the reverse complement.
TTGTGTTTTCCTTTTTGTAGAAGAAAATTATAATTCTTTCATGTTTGGCTAGTCCTTTTTTTTTTGTAGGAAAAGGTTTGGACTTCTATAAATTGAGGATCATTCCTTCTCATTCAGTAGCATCCACAATGTAGTCATATGGGGTTTGAGAGTCGTGTGTAGGGGGAGAACTTTACAGGGCAAGTGATAGTGTGTCACTTGTGTTTGCCTCTTCGTGAGGTTGGTCTCTCGATATTTTGCACTCTCTTTTATTATAGTGGATTGCTCATCTCCGCCCGTAGACGTAGGTCAATTGACTGAACCACGTTAAATATTTGTGTCTATTTTGATAGATTTCTCTTTTGTTGTTGGATTTATCGTCGTTCAAGGTTTGCTTTACTAGCTCCCGCGTGACACCTGATTATTTTCGATCCTAACAAGTGGTATTAGAGCCTTGGTTATTTATCCGAGTTTTTACGAAATGGATATTCAGAATAAAGTAAGATAACCATACATCTGCGCCTAGGTACAAGGCGAGGTTAATTTTTAAAGGTTTTGGCAGAAGAAGGGAGTTGACTTTGATAAAATTTTCTCCCATGTTGTGAAGATGTCTTCTATTCGCATGGTTCTAGGCATAGTTGCGAGTCTCGATTTAGAGGTTGAGCAAATGGATGTAAATACTGCTTTCCTTCATGGTGATTTAGATGAGAAAATTTATATGGAGCAACCTGAGAATTTTGTAACTAAGGGAAAAGAAAATTATGTCTGCAAATTAAAAAAGAGCCTGTATGGATTGAAACAAGCTCCAAGGCAATGGTATTTGAAGTTTGAATCTTTCATAGAAGATCAAGGGTACAAGAAAAATTATTCAGACCACTGTGTATTCTTCTAGAAGTTCTCTGTTGATGATTTTATTATCTTATTGCTTTATTTGGATGATATGCTTATTGTTGGCAACAATAAATTCAGAATTACAGTCCTTAAGAAGCAGTTGAGCAAATCGTTTGCGATGAAGGACTTGGGGCCAACAAAGAAAATCTTGGGCATTCAAATTTACCAACACAGAGATAGAAAAGAGTTATTTTGTCCCAAAAGTAATACATTGAGAAGGTACTCTAGAGGTTCAATATGACAAATGCAAAAGTGGTTAGTACTCCTCTTGCTAAATACTTCAAATTGAGTATTAGTTAGAGTCCATCTACTGATGAAGAGAAAAAGGAGATGTCTCGTATTCCTTACTCTTCTATCATTGGTAGCTTGATGTATGCTATGGTATGCACTAGACTATATATTGCACATGCCATTGTTAATGTTACTAAATTTTATTCTAATCCTGGAAAAGAACATTAGGATGCAGTAAAATGGATATTAAGGTATTTGAAAGATATTGCAGATTTGAAGTTGTGTTTTGGCAGTGGGCAAGCCTGAACTTGTTTCTTACACAGACTCTGATTTAGGAGGCAATCTTGATAATTCAAGATCCACTTCCGGTTATTTGATCACTTTTGCAGGTGGAGCTGTTTCTTGGCAATCTAGACTACAGAAGTGCATAACTCTATCCACCATAGAAGCCGAATATATTTTTGTCATAGAAGGTGCCAAAGAACTATTATAGATGAAGGAGTTTATTAATGATCTTGGCTTTGATCATCCAATGTATATTTTATTTTGTGATAATCAAAGTACTATCTATCTCACCAAGCACTCCACTTTTCATTCTAAGACTAAACATATAAATGGAAAGTATCATTGGATAAGAATGGTCGTGAAAGATAAAATATTTAAGGTTTAGAAGATACATACTAATGAAAATTCTTCAGATATGCTGACAAAAGCGGTGGTTGCAGATAAACATGAATTTTGCAAAAAATTAGCAGGCATAAATCCTGTCAATAGTTCCTCTACTTGAAGACACATTTGGCCTCTTTGGTTGGAGGGGGAGTTTGTTGGACACATTCCCATGTTGTCCATCCAAAGGCCCAATGGCCTAATCATATTCTCTTTTGGTTTCTATTCCTATTCGGAATTAGATTCGGTGTTTATTCCTATTTAGAGTTGGTTTTGGATTTAAGAAAAAGCATCACTCATCATCTATAAATAGGACAAACTTGGAGAATTGTTATATGCTCATTGGTATAAGTCTTTGAAAGACTTAAGCACATAAGAGTGATTTTTGAGAGAGCTTTCATCAAGATAGAAGAGAGAAGAAAAGTATTTGTTTTGCTGCAGATTTTTATTCCGACCAGCCAACTTCAAATCACATTTTTCGATTCGTTAACCGTTGGTTCGGGCTGAAATTTTGACTAAGTGATTATCACATCTTGGCCTTTGATTTGAACGGTGAAGATCGGATTTAAAGGCACGTAGTATCTGATTTTGAGCCCTGAACATCAGCTCTAGTTTTGTGACTTCTCCTCTTTCTTCAATTAATTTGTCTTGCTCTTATTGCTATTATTGTTCCGTGTTTGACGCTTATTATGTAGTCAATTTAGAGAATTTTAGTAACCCTATTATTATTATAATAGAGATTTTTGGATCTTTGTGATCCCGTGGTTTTTACCTTCGATTTGAAGGGTTTTTCGCGTTAAAATTTGATGTTATTAATCTTCTTTATTTTTGAGTTTGCCTCTTCCTCGACATAATAAGCTTGAGTAAGATTACAGCCTCTAAACTTATAAGTAATTCCTTCCAAAACGTACTTACTGAACAAGGGAAGGATTTTCTGGTTTTCAATTACAAAACCGACTGGTAAAGTAGTAACAGACTAATAGTGGTATTTATAAAACACTGACTTAATTCTAAGGGAATCCCGCTTCTTAGTCACTGACACTGTTGTTTAACCAAAGAATTAGATTCTCAGTCAAAGCCTATTTTTAGAAGTACTCGATTTACTGATAATCAAGAAATTCAATATTCTCTCATAAATAAGAAAGGAAATTATAATAAGAAATGACAAAGTAATCAATAGAAAGTACAAGAAAGTAATTATATTCCAATAATAATCAGAGTGTGTCTGTACAAGTGACATCTCCTTCCCTTATATTAAGGAGACGTTATAATTGGTAATCGTAACTGTTCGTGAAGATTCTGTAACGTTTGTGATCATTCACGCTCATTAATTGACGATTCATGAATCTTCCCTTTTTACTGTCTTGATTCATTCCGCCGGTGCCTCTTCATTTAACTATTTAGACTCGAGCGACCATATCCTTTCATCTCGTGGGTGATTTGCTCGTATCTGTTATGACTCGTGTCTCTTTTAATGCATCTCTCCAGCTGTCATTTTTTTAGTGATCCACGTGTCTTGTCATATTAGCCACATATTTAATTTCACGTGTAATATTTATTTTTACCAATACAGATAGTCCCCCCACTTACCAATTATTCAGTAATTGAATATTCGGGAAGTGGATCACATTTATGGCGGGAATGTTTTGCCGCCGTTTCTCATGTATCATTGTGTCTTCTTCAGAACCAACGCATCGTATGTCACTTTCATTTAATGCATGTGACATGTGGCATTCATTGATTGGCTCTGCAACTCTTCAGCGGGTTTTAGGGCTTTTTTGTGGCTGCGTCAGTCACGAAGTGACTGTATCATTATGACGTTTCCATCATGACCCCCTTTACATGACGGTTGCTTCTTCGTATAAATACCTTCTTTGCCTTTGCTTTTACGAAATACTTTCTACAATGTTCTTCGTTCATAATAGTTCTTGTTCATCAGTACATATTACCTTTTTATACAACTATGTCTTCTCCAAATCCTGATCCTCGTAAAGTTGTTATAGTAGATGAAATTCCCCCTTCATCTACTCCTATCAGAAGTAGAAGGGGTGGTAGGTTACGTAGTTTAGGGTCTGTATCTATCCGTGGTTCTTCTCAATGCAGTATTACTACCCCTTTGTCTTCTAGAACTAGGACTTCTTCTTCTCATAGATCTTCTGCTAGAAATAGGGATTCAAGTGAACCGCTTCGTGAACCCACTATTGATGAGATTATTTCCGCTGAACTTTCCTTCTTTACTGACAGAGAATCGATTAGAAATCAAGTTACTTCCATGACTTCTCATGATCATGCTGATGTTTACCCTTCCCAGATTACTGAGGGCTTGATTTCTCTTGTGCGAAGAGAATGTCATTGGAAATTAGATTTCTCAATTCTAGTCCCTAATGAAAATCAAAGGATCACTTCATACAATGTTGGTTATTCTTTTGTTTATACATATCCCTTTACATTAGGCTTCAGACCACCTATCGACCCAATCATCATAGAATTTTGTCATTTTTTCAACGTTTGCTTTGGAAAGATTGGCCCTATTGTATGGAGAGTTGTGACATGCTTGAGATACTTGTCAAACTTGGCCTCTTTACCCTTTACCTTCTATCATTTGATTCATCTTTATTCCCCCAAGTTATTTCGTTCTAGGGTTTTTACTCTCGTGGCTAGGAGTAAGAGGGTTGTAGTGAGCTCTGATGAAGAGATGCCCGCCGCACCCCGTGACTCTACAGAACAGCTCTTTTCTCATGGGTTTGATAATGAAGACTTCGGCTTTATTTCTGAGGAAACGCATGTTGCCTCTTTTTCTGTATCTGTTCCAGTTGATCCTCAGTTCCTTGCACCTGTTGTTGCTACCACTGCTCCATCTGTGGCTATTTTGACTCCCTCAACTGCCCCTAATGTTACAACTTCTCATGTTGAAGTTGGTTCTTCCAGTAATAGTAGGGTAATGAAAAGAGTTACCATCTAGGTTCTTAAGGATGGTAATCTTCTGAAGAAATCTAGCCAAGTTGATGTATGGATGAAACCATTGATTGGCCCAGTTGAGAAGTCCAAATTGGAAAGCCACAGTTCTTTAACGTGGATGAATGATATTTTACATTCATATTTAAAGGTATAAGCCTTATCTTTTTATTTTGTATGTGATTTCCTTTTCATCTATATTTGATAATCACATTTTCCTTTTCATTGTTTAGATCAACCTAATTGGAACGGATATGATGAAGAGGATCGTCCATACTGAGCAGTTAATGAACGACTATCACACCGAAGCGGACAACTGGAAGGAGTAGTTCGAAGGTCTTCAACTTGAGAAAGAAGTCTTAGAGGAAGAAAAGTGTACCTTGGAGCAGCAGGTGAAGGTAATGGCAGCAAAGTTGGCAGTTGAGAAAGGCTCATCCAGTCAAGCGGGAAAAAATAAAGACTTTCTCGAGTCTTCATTTGCTGGGCAGCTTTCCAAAGCCACTGAAGAAATTAGGGGTTTGAAGGAACTGCTGAACCAAAAAGAAGTTTACGCCAGGAACTTGTTCAAACAATCACCAAACTCAAGAAGATCTCTGTGCGTCTTCTAATCAAGTTCAGTTCTTAGAGAGGTATCTTGCCCCCTTACATGCTTCTTATGATGCTGCTTTGAATGAAAAGGAGGAGAAAAAAACTAAGATTAAGCAGTGGGATAGGGATTATGAAGCCCTTGAAAACAAGGCTACTGTTGATGTTAGTTGGGCTTTCTTGAACACGCGCCTCGAAACTTTAATGGAGGCAAGCTGGGAAGGCTTTGACTTAGCTGCTGAAATTGCAAAAACTAAAGAAACTATTGAGAAAACTCAGCAGGGTCAAAGCTTTTCTTCACCTGAAGTCGGCATTCCTGAGGGTGATGAACTTACTCCTAGTGAAGCAATTGTTCAACCCTCCTCTGCTCAAGTCGTTCCCTCTGCTGCTGATGATACCAACTTGAATCCTTCTGATAATATTGGTTCAGATCCTTTCCCATAGTGAAAGTTTGATTGAAAAGTTTGAAGTGTTGTTTTGTTTTTTTTATTGGTGGAAGTTTACCCCTGGTTCGTTTTGGGGTTTGGTAATGATTTGGAAAGTTTTACCCCTGGTCTGTTTTGTGGTTTTGTATAAAACAATTCGGTTAGAACTAAGTTTATACTTAGTTTTAACCAAGTTATTATAATATTACTTTCCGAGTTTTTGTTCAACTCTTATAATATCTTATTTTGAGTTTCTGTACTACTCACTTATTATGCATTTAAAAATGCTTCAATACTCCGTGAGTTTTTGAACACGCACGGATTATAAAAGAGGGCCCTTTTATAAATGACACTTAATGATGAAGACGTCTCAACTTCATATTGGTGTAAACATACGAAAGAAGGAATAGGAATACACATGTTTCTTTGAATAATTTGAGTAAGTTTTGTATTGTTTGAACTTCCAAACTGTATAATACTTTACATGTATTCAAGTATCATCTACAACTCTTTCGTAACTGTTTTCCTTATAACGGATTTTACAAAATTCAAGGGTATATCTTGCAACCCATGACTAAATATTGCCTTTAACCTACATATTCGTAAGATTTTGTAATTTAAATCTACGAGTGTATTCCTCCTCATAGGTGTTTTGAATCAGGCTTGTGTTTTTGCTCTTAACTTTCGATTTGTTGGGTAGATTACCTCAGGCTTGACTCGAATTCTGACTTTTCCAATCTTCTTTGCCTTTCATATATATAGTCCCCCAAGTGTTAGAGCTTTGAAGTATGAAATCTCGAGTACTTGATTTTTCCTTTCATGTGGTCCATTTCCTAAAAAGGAAAAACATACGGGACTTGGAGGTATATATATTTTAGATGATGACTGCTTAACCCTTTTTATTTTCATCAGAAAGGTTGTAACCCTAGACCGGGAATAATATTGCTTCCGCATGTCTTTCAGGTCTAATATCATCATTTGGTGTGGGCTAGCATTTTTCCTATCATCTAAAATTGTTAGTATAATTTTAACTACACAAAACAAAATTCGTAATTGAACGATACCTGACCGTGGGCATGTTTTTTGCTCAGAAATAGTATCTCTTTAAATGAACAGCATTCCAACTAGAGGGTAAAACCTTTCCATCCATGGTTTCTAACTCGTAGGCACCTTTTCCATCGATACCTCGAACTTTATAGGGTCCTTCCCAATTTGGATTTAACTTTCCTGATCCGATTGTTTTCATTGATTGGAAAACCTTTTTAAGAACGAAGTCCCCAATTTTGAAGTACCTGAGGTGAGCCTTTCTATTATAGTATCGTTCTATGATTTGCTTTTGTGCTGCCATCCGTATTAAAGCTGCTTCTCTTCTTTGTTCGAGTAAGTCCAAGTTTGTTCTTAATTCCTCATCGTTCGACTCTTCCGTTGCCAATATGAATCTCGTGTTTGGTTCTCCTATTTCAACTGGTATTAAAGCTTCTGAACCGTACACAAGCAAAAATGGAGTTTCTCCCGTGGCTGTTTTTGATGTGGTTCTATAAGCTCATAACACTCCTGGTAATTCTTCAGGCCAATTCCCTTTTGAGTTTTCTAGTCTCTTCTTCAAATTATTGATGATAATCTTATTTGTTGACTCAGCTTGTCCATTTGCCAAGGGATGGTAAGGTGAAGAGGTTATTCGTTTGATTTGCCAACTTTGAAAGAACTCCGTGATTTTTGAGTCTATAAATTGTGGGCCATTATCACATACTATTTCTTTTGAAACTCCAAACCGGCATATAATGGTTCGCCAAATGAAGTCTTTCACCTCCTTCTCTCGTACCTGTTTGAAAGCTCCTGCCTCTACCCATTTTGAAAAGTAATCTGTTAACACTAATAAGAACTGTACCTTTCCTTTAGCTTGTGGTAAAGGCCTTACTATATCCATTCCATATTTCATAAATGGTCATGAGGAAATAACGATATGTAATAACTCTGCAAGTCGATGCATATTGTTGGCATATCATTGACACTTATCACATTTAGCTACAAACTCTTCCGCATCTTCTTCCATTTTAGGCCAGTAGTATCCTGCCCTGATTAGTATTTTAACTAAAGATCTTCCACCTGCGTGATTTTCGCAATGTCATTCATATACTTCCCTCATCACGTACTCTGTTTTATTGGGTCCAAGGCACCTTGCTAAAGGACCGCCAAATATTTTTTGATATAAATTATCTTGAATTAGGCAGTAACGAGTAGATGTTCGTCGAAGTACTTGAGATTCTTTCTTGCCTTCAGGTATGATCCTGTGCTGCAAATAATTAACAATCTCGTTTCTCCAATCCCAGATTAAATTATTAAAGCTTACCTCATGTTTATCCTAGTGAAGTGCTGAATGAGATAAATGTATTACAATAGCATTTTATTCACTCCTTACTTCTGCAACTGAAGCAAGGTTAGCCAACGCGTCTGCTTCTGCGTTTTCTTCCCTGGGTATTTGCACGATCTTCCATGATTGGAATTGCCTGACCAGTTCTCGTGCCTTTTCCAAGTATTATTGCATTCGTGCCTCTCTAGCAGTGTAAGTCCCCTGCATCTGATTGACTACCAGTTGAGAGTCACTTTTAATCATGATTTGCTCTATGGAGAGTTCTTGTGCTAGTTGCAAATCTGCAATTACAGCTTCATACTCTGCTTCATTGTTAGTAATAGGGTAACATTTAATTGTTTGTCTTATACTTTCACCTGAGGGTGGGATAAAGACAATACCTAAACCGGCTATCAGTAAATAAAGTCCACGTACCTGGATTAGCTCCAGTAAAAATTTGTAATTCCTTTTCTACTTCAGGAATTATTTTTGTATTAAAATCTACGACAAAATCTGCTAAAACTTGAGACTTTATTGTTGTTCTAGGTTGATAAATAATGTCATATTCACTTAGTTGTATTGCCCACTTGGCTAGTCTGCCTGACAATTCTTGTTTATGCAAAATATTCCTTAATGAATATGCAGTTACTATGGAGATAGGATGGCATTGAAAATATGATCTCAATTTCCTAGTTGCCATGACTAATGCTAAAGCTAGTTTCTCTAGATAAGGCTATCTAGTTTCAGTATCTAATAAAGATTTACTAACATAATAAATAGGAGATTGTTTACCTTTGTCCTCCCTTACTAAACCTACACTTACAGCTACTTCTGCAACTGCAAGATATACAAATAGTCTTTCTCCATCCCTTGGTTTGGACAGTAGGGGAAGATTTGTTAAGTATGCCTTCCAATCATTGAGGGATTGTCGGCATTCCTCAGTCCATTCAAACTGATTTTGCTTCTTAAATACTGAAAAGAATTTAACGCTTTTCTCTGAAGATCTTGAAATGAATCTTCCCAAAGCTGCAATCCTACCTGTCAATCTTTGTACCCCTTTTTTGCTTATGAGTATATCAGGTATTTCTTCGATAGATTTAATCTGTGCAGGATTTACTTCAATTCCTCTATTAGATACGAGAAAGCCTAGAAACTTACCTGAAGCTATGCCAAAAGCGCACTTTTCTGGGTTTAGTTTCATATTATATCCGCGGAGGATCTCGAAGGTAGTTGAAAGATGTTGAAAATGATCTTCTGCTAGTGTAGATTTGACCAACATATCATAAATGTACACTTCCATCGTCTTCCCCAGGTGTTCTTGGAACATCTTGGTCACCAACCTCTGATACGTGGCTCTAGCATTTTTCAAGCCAAAAGGCATGGCATTGTAACAATAAGTCCCCCTATTTGTAATAAATGAAGTTTTTTCTTCGTCTAAGGGGTCCATTTTTATTTGATTATAACCAAAATACGTATCTAGAAAGCTTAATAATTCGTGGTCTGTGGTAGCATCAATAAATTAATCTATACGGGGTAAAGGGAATGAATACTTCGGGCATGCTTTATTTAAGTCAGCGCAATCTACACAAACTCTCCATTTACCTTTCTTTTTCGGAAATACCGCAGTATTAGCTAACCAATTAGGATATTTTAAGAGTTTAAGAGTTTTTGTACCTCTTCATCAATCATTTGATTTTTGAATGATCCTTGCTTCCTCTTCTTTTATTTGACAGGTATGAATGATGGATCTTCATTTAATTTATGAGTCATCACCTCCGAAGGTATACCTGTCATATCTGAATGGGACCATGAAAAACAATTCGCGTTAGCTTTTAAATATTCAATTAACTTACCTCTCATTTCTGGGTTTAACCTTGCTCTGATATGAATTCTTCGATCTGGCCATTGTTCGAATAGTGGAACAGCTTCAAGCTCCTCAATCATTATTTTAATGTTTTTGTTCTCCTCTGGCTCTTGAATTCCATCTGGTCTGGAGTTCATGTCTGTTTGTTTTGATACAATTTCTGTTGAAATTTGCTTTACCGCATCTTTCTCACTTGCACCCGCATCTTTTTGACTTGCATTCGTATCTTTTTGACTTGGTTGTATCACCAAATTGATGCTCCTTGAAGTTTGTTAATCTCCTCGAATCTATTGAATTCCCCATTTTGAAGGGAATTTGATAACCTGATGTAATGTGGATGGCACAGGATCCATATCATGAATCCACGGCCTCCCAAGAATCACATTATAGGCCATATCTGTGTCTATCACTTGAAATTTTATTTCTTTGATGACCCCTTCTGCGTATGTGCTTAGTTCAATTTCGCCCTTTGTAATAACGGTTGAGTTATCAATCCCAGATAAGGAACATGCTTTTGGAACTTCACGATCGCCCATCAGCATTTCGTTCACTACTCGTAATAGAATGATATTCACAGAGCTACCTAGGTCAATCAAAACTCGTTTTACATTAGTATCATGTATAAGTAAAGATATTACCAGTGCATCGTTGTGAGAAATCACTAATCCATCGGCATCTGCATCATCAAAGGTTATGTTGCCGTCTTCCAAAGTTTGGCGAGTTCGCTTCCCGTGAGTTATTATGAACTTTATTGTTTTTCTCGCGGCTGTATAGGTTACACTGTTGACTTCTTCTCCGCCGTTTATCACATTTACTGTTCTCTTTGGAGACGGAGGTTTTGGGGGCTCTTGCCTATTTTTCATGTAAGCTTGTTTGCCATTCTCGCTGAACAATTCCGTCAGATAGCCCTGCTTCAATAAATGTTCCACCTCACCTTGTAATAATCTGCAGTCTGATGTTTTATGGCCGTGATCATTATGGAACTCGCACCAAATGTCTGGGTATCTTCTATTTGGATTTGATCTCATCTCTTTAGGCCATCGTACCTTATCCCCTATGCTTCTTAAAACATCGACCAACTCGGAGGTACTCACGTTAAAATTGCAGTCCCCAATCCTTGAGTTTGTATTAGCATCTCTGTTACGTTCACCTAGATCTTTTCTGAATCTCTACGATGACGAACCTAAATCTCTATTTGCGAACCTGTGATCAGCCCACACATTTTTGAATTTGGAATGAGCTTCTTGCCCCGAAGGTTCCATATAAGGCTCGTACCTATTCTTTCCGGACCTCTTCTCAGATTCTGACCGCCTCGAACCTGTTTTTTCTTCAACCCTTGACTGAGCTACGATATCTTCTTCGATTCGTAACTTGGTACTGTACCTATTATAGACATCATTTCATGTCGTGGCAGGGAATTCTCGTAGGCTCTCTTTAAGCCTCCTCGTAGCTTCTGAACTTTTCTCGTTTAAATTGCTTGCAAATGCCATGGCTACCCAATTGCCAGGTACTCTTGGTAGCAACATTCTTTCACGTTAGAATCTATCTACAAATTCTCGAAGCAATTCTGTATCTCCTTGCTTTACTTTGAATATATCCTCCATTCTCTTTTCAACTTTTTGTGCACCCGAGTGTGCTTTTATAAATAGATCTGCAAGCTCAGCAAAAAAGTCAATAGAATTTTCATGTAAAAGAGAGTACCATGTTAACGCTCATTTGGTAAGTATTTTCCCAAACTTTTTGACCAGCACAAATTCAATCTCCTGCTTGGTCAAATCATTGCCTTTTACTCCCGTGGTGAATGCAGTAATATGGTCACGTGGATCGGTCGTTCCATCGTATTTCGGGATGTTAGGCATTTTGAACTTTTTGGGAATTGGTAATCGAGCTGCTCTTGGTTTCCATGATTGTTGTGAATATTTATCGATATCAACTCCTTTGATCACAGGTGGTACGTCGGGTATTTGCTCAATACGGTCGTTTTGTTCTTTTACCTGTTTCTGCAAGGTTAGTATTAAAGTTTGTAAATCAGAATTATTAGACGTACCTGGTCTCCCATCACGTGACCCGTTGGGAGTTCCTCCGCTTCTTGAATTAGCCAATCCTGATCATGAAATTTCCACAGTTGCAGTATTATTTGGTGGAGGTGTGGGTGGCACAGCTGGCAATCCCCTCACGAAAGCTTGGAGAGCATCATTCACGTACTCAGCAATTAACTGCTTTACAGCATCCTGTTCGACAGTTTGTTCATTTTCATGTTGTTCACTGTTATGAGTAGTGGATCTTTCTGGTGATGCTTCTCTTGAATTGCATGGGGTTCCTTGAGGTGACGGAACTGAAGTTCCTTCCACCTGTTGGTTGTTGTCATTGACATTCGACATGATTCAGTTGAGAGAGAGTGATTTGGAAAGTAAGAAAAGATTATCAGAATTTCCGACAACATAACCAATTTGTTTAACCAAAGAATTAGATTCTCAGTCAAACCCTATTTTTAGAAGTACTCGGGTTACTGATAATCAAGAAATTCAATATTCTCTCATAAATAAGAAAGAAAATTAGAATAAGAAATGACAAAGTAATCAATAGAAAGCACAAGAAAGTAATTATATTCCAATAATAATCAGAGTGTGTATGTACAAGTGACATCTCCTTCCCTTATATAGGAGTCTATAAGTACAACGTCTTTTCCCTTTTATGACCAAATCATTATGAGCATTAATGATATTAATGAAACGTTATAATTGGTAATCGTAATTGTTCATGAAGATTCTGTAATGTTTGTGATCATTCACGCTCATTAATTGACGATTCATGAATCTTCCCTTTTTACTGTCTTGATTCATTCCGCCGGTGCCTCTTCATTTAACTATTTAGACTCGAGCGACCATATCCTTTCATTTCGTGGGTGATTTGCTCGTATCTGTTACGACTTGTGCCTTTTTTAATGCATCTCTCCAGCTGTCATTTTTTTCGTGATCCACGTGTCTTGCCATATCAGCCACATATTTAATTTCACGTGTAATATTTATTTTTACCAATACAACTGTAAACCTAGGTTTTCACCGATATAACCAAGAAGGCTGTAATGTACATAGTTTCTAGAACTGGAAAATTAATTGAAATCTCTGATGTCAGCTGCAATTAATAATACGCAGTTTAGATGATATTAACATGAAAATCTCTGTAGATTTTTTCACTATATATGATATATGGCTAATGTAGCTGTAGCACAAGTTTTGACAAGAAACGGTAAACCTCTCATTTAACCTTGGCCGTTGAAAGCCTGATCTCTTTCTGTGGGCACTAAAGTTCTTCTTTTTCTCTGACCTTTTCTAAAATTGCAAGAGGCTTTGCTCTATGTTTGGGCAAATTTATCTAGACAAATTATCGCGTTTTGTATCTTTAACATTTGGACTATAATTTCTCGGAAACGAACTTTATTGTAGCAGTAACAATTCTCGGAAAAGACTAGCACTTCCTCATATTCATTTTATATATGTTTCTTTTTACTCCTCTGTTTCTAAAAGAATGAAACTTTTTTTTATATATAAACCTCTTTAAATTTTAATTTTTTTAATTGTAAAAGCGAATTCATAATTTAAATTTTATGAATTTAAACTCTAAAGAGCTTAAAATTAAACCTATTATATTTTAAAATTAAAATTATGCAATTATATTTACTATTATATAGTTTTAGTGAATTTATATATATAAATTTATATTCTAGGTCGAAAATACTCGGTTCAAATGAACCCAATATTTTATTGTTACATCCGCCCATGTCTCATTTTATCATTAATGCATGACTTGCTCCTACATATAAAGTTCTAAGGAAACATTTGCTATGTGCCAAATTTTTTCTTTTTTCCCCTTTACTGTGCCCGATCGGACACCCGCCATATATTAAATGAAACGCGAGGAAGTTACTCTTGCTGTTGTTATAACAATTCCTAATCTTTTGCCGGAACATTATCAGTTGTAAAAGAAATAAAGTAGTAGTAACACTTCAATATTAATACGTCATATATGTCTCCGTATATATTTTTGCTTTCGATTTTGGAAGTGCAAAATGCAAATAGCACCCTCATCACTATTTCGGCAATGGAGAAGCTATCACATTATTAACACCATCGCATATTTGTGAAAATGAAGCAAGTTGAGAAAATTGTGTGTTACATTTAATTTAAACTCTACTGATCAGTACAATAGTAAGCATGTGTACGGGTAAAATCAGAGATAATGTTATCCCCAATTTGTCACGACCCAAATCGGAGGGCCGTGACGGGCACCCGGTGCCTTATTCAATCGAGTACTAACGTAACGTATCTTTTTATCACACTATCATGGGTAAATGGGCCAGAAGGGCTGTCATGAGATAACCAGAATAAAACATAAGGAAATACTCGACATATGACGACCTAACATGATATAGAAACTTATACAAGTGACATAAGGCCGACATGATCATTTGTACACTCAAAACATAGGCTAACAAGGCCATAAAAGTATTCATATACATGATATTTGTCTACAAGCCTCTAAGAGTACATAAACGTCATCAAGGTAGGGACAGGACCCTGCCATACCAATCAATACATGTTCAAATCATACTAACCAAATAGGAAACTTCTGCGCAAGTGGAGTGCACCAACACCTTCCGCTGAGTTGATAGCCTACTATAAGGACTGTCAACTTGTCTATCGAGACCTGCAGGCATGAAACGTAGTGTCCCCAGATAAAAGAGACGTCAATACAAATAAAGTACCGATTATGTAAGGCATAAAAAATAATATATAAAAGGCATGAAAGAAGCATGAAGTAAATGACTAAACCTGCAAGTGTGAATAGCTCTATGAATCCAGAAACATTTATAATGCCATGCATGTGCATATAAATGTCATATCATGCATAGGTATATGCGTACATAACATCATCAAGTCTCTGAGGGCATCTCATCATATCATCTCGACCTCTATGGGCGAAATCATCAATGTATACCATCTGATCAGGTGGTGGTGCGTATATAACGTCATCACCTTTTCCCATACTCCAAATACATATAATATACGTGTATATAACACCATCTGGTCATGAGTCAATGTACATGTATAAATGAATGCAATGCATAATGAAATTAGTCAATAAGATCTCTAGGAATGTCATAAGATCAATATGCCTTCGGATAAAATTTATGAACTTACGTATATTCTGAGACCCATGAACAAACGATATAATAATATGACACATGGGGAATCAAGAACATAGGCACCCCTATGTTCATCGGAAATTAATGGAAGCTAAGTTTCTAATGGAAGCTAAGTTCATCGGAAATTAATCTCAAAAATATTTTGGATTATTTAACACTTGTTTCCTCAAAATTAATCACCATAACTAAACAAGAATAACAGACCCAACATAATACTACAGGTAAGGTCTGGAGAAGATAGTGTGTATGCATAACTTACTTCTACCTTGAAAGTAGAAATGTTATTTCTGATAAACTCTCGGCTCAAAAACATAAGAAAAAAAAAGTAACAAATAAACATTAAAAATACAAAATAAGATGATAAGATAATAACTAACTAGCATTAAAAATATTATTTGAAGTTTACAAGTCGTAAAATATAATGAGAAGATACTGTCAAGGGTCTCTTTCACAGAAATCATAAAGTAGTAATTTGTTTAGGCCACAAACAAATAAAACAATTGCATGGGACAAATATGAAGTTACCTGAGTTGTAGAAAGCTCAGAGCTTTAACTTCGCCAATTTGTATGGAAGATACATTTGATTATTTATTTATTTGATTGATTTATTTATTTATTTGATAAAGTAAAGTAGCATTTATTGATGGGCATCCGAGGATGAATAGAGTCATTTATGAAAGTTGCGTTTGCTCGTTTCGTTTGTATCATATGAATCATGCCAAAAGGAAAGAAGGGATAGACTTGATATACCTTATCACAATCTGTCTAATAACCATATTGAGCTCATCTCGTCGCACTTCAATCTATAGAAACGATAATAATGCTATCGTTAGCTACAAAAGATGCAACTACCGCACAAGGAATGACAAGCTTATTTTATATTAAAACAGGCAGCATCTCCCCGGTTTTTCTTGCTTTCCCAAGTCCATAAACCAGCAAGAACCCATATCACCTTCACCTATATACGTTTAGCACCACATCACAAATTGAGCTACACAACAGCAAGTGCATAAAACATCACAAATGAACATACTATTTAACACGACGAACGGTAATCTCGGATTGAATCCCTTTTGAACCCTTTAACCCCAAAGTTATTCATTTATTAACTTAACAACATGTCCAACATGATATTAAGTACAATGGGACCTTCTATTCATCTCCTAATTCATCCTCAAACAACCCAACAATCCAACAACAACAACAAGTATAACTTTCCATGATTATGTTATCCTTTCTCTTCATATTCACAGTACCAACAATACGTTCAATATGTAGACAATATATTTATAAGAACAACATCATAATAAAGTCATTTTTCAAGGTTTCCAACTATTTAAAGTTCATGAAAATAACCTTTCCAAAATAGTCCATTAAAAACAATAACATCTCAAACTATTTCAAGTCTCCTCTTGTAATATTTTACTCAAATAATGCAATCAACATTCAAATAAATTCAAGCACATGTAGTAGTATGTTATACTCACATTAACCAGTAGAAACAACACGATTTCAGCCAAACACAACCCACAACTATCCTCAATAACACCACAACACTATAAGTGTTGTATTCTCTTCTTGAATCAACTTTTGGTGTTCAAGTTTGTATGTAAAAACTTGTAGTTAACCTTGAAACTCCAATATATATGAAGAAGGGACCGATTCTTACCTTAATTACCAAGAACAATACGAAACATGAGGTTACATCACCATGAAAAATCCTCCAAAATAGCCACAAGATGAAGAACTACGATCTAGCAAGCATCGCAAGATTTTTAGCATTGGATTCATATTTTTGTCTTTGGTTTTCACTCTAGAATCAAGGAGGAACTCATTGAGAGCATATAGGAGTGCTTAGGAACTGTTTTGTATGAGAAACATGAGTTAAAATGACTTAGAATTGAATTAAATACAAGCTGAAGTTTTACACTGACTTTGTGGGTCCCAAGGGAGCTGCTTGTGTTGTCTCGCAAAAATACAAATATATCTCTACTCCATTGTCGTATCGATGAAAGATTTAATGAATTAGAAACTAGACTCATAGATCTTCAATTTTGTAGGTGGATCATCCCGTAATTTCAAGTATATTTGGAGAAAAGCTCGGCTACATTTGACGTAATATTCAGCACATTTATAAATGTAACTTGTGATGACCTTTGCCAACTTTTGTTCCACAACTCGTTTGACTTCAAAACATAGCACACGACTATGATACGACTAAAATAACTCATAAAATGACATCCTTATCATTTTAATCACCATAGTCTCACCCCAAAAGTACATGTTATAACATTCCCAACTTGTCGACTTTGACAAAACTTATTTTCTTCCAGTCGTTTAGCTTCTAAGCCTTCCAACCCTCTTGGTACTTGCAGTTCAGGATCTTAAATTTTCTTAACCTCCAAGGTAACATGATTAAATTACTTTATATACTTTCAAATATTATCTCATTCTGATCTTACATGAATTGACTTACGAAACAGGGTGTGTAATTTTATTCCCCTATTTGGAACATTCGAGGATGTGCTTATCTGTCTTATAACTGGATAGCACTTACTAATACTTTAGTACTATCCCTACCATCTAGGCAACTATTCCGTGAATAAATCTAAATGCCAGGGCATTCCCCCCTTTAGGGCTCTTTCTCACACCATGACCTATGGTCAGAATTCTTCCAATCTCGTAACTATTGCTACATTATATCATGCAGCATGTACGACTTTGTCCTTGTATCCGCGCCTATGCTATCTTCTCTCCTTTTTCCTCAAGCTTTTAACCTATCTCTAGGCCTCACTTTGTGAACATATATAGTACTATGAGAAGCTGTCCCTCTAGGCATCTGTAGGTGTACTAAAGTTGTTCGCTCGATACTTTGTCGAATTTATGACTATTGCTATATCTTGTTTCATAGCCTCGATTATCTATGCTGATGGATTTACTGCATCTAGGTAGGTCATACTATACCATAACACTTACCGTAACCCTTTTTCACCAGGGATAACTGAATTCCTTATGCACAAGGGTGACACCTAATGTAACTGGCACACTTAGCCCCTTAAGCTTAACTCTGCTCATAGTGCTTGCTTTAGGGAAGTGTCTTCCTGAATGAACTTTCAAGGTTATTCTTTTTTATCCATTCTATTATTTTCGGAACGCTATCTCTAAAATTCTCACGATGTCGACTATTATAAAATCCTTCGGTCCCTAATTCATGTTTAGTTTATCTTGTTCACTAGCCTATACTGATTTTTATTACTCTGGGGGTCTAACTTTTCCTTCTGATAGTCATGTTGGAGTTACCGCCTCATTTCTCGAAATGAGGATAAGACTTTATGGCTTATACTCTTTTATTGTCTCAATCACCTCTTGTCTTTTCCTTCACTTGAATGTAGACTCTATAATCCTGTCATATTTTGATTTACCGTTATCATTCATTTATCACATATTACTCATAATGCTTCATTTACTCTCTTTTTACTCTCCTGCTAATATTTTGTCTATCACTTTATTCTGAAAACTTCAACAAAACATTCTTTCACTTTTAGTTCCCCTTGCTTCATCTCACTGGCTCTTCGGGTCGCCAAACACTCTCTTTTTTTCCTAGGGGTGGGAGTCATACTAAAGTAAATATTTATCCCTTCTAGGATTCCACTACCTATCTTATGAAATTTCTGAACATTCTAGTATTCATATTTATTTGTAATATTCTAAAGTGAACCATCTGGATGTCTCACAAGGAAAACTATTGCCACATTTTGCACTATCCATCGAAATGTTAGCTAATGATAACAATCCATACACAACTTTGGGTTACTCTAACCCCACCCGGTACCTGATATCCTATCCTTCTCTTAAATTATATTGGTTAGCTCCCATAGGGCATAATTGAGATATGTGTGGTCAATTGTATATATCTCTCTTATTGTTGAATGTAACTCAAAATGTTTATATTTCTCTACCTAAATTGTAAATACTGATAATCTTCACTAACTGGGTACCTCATACCTTTCTTTACCTTGCTTCTTTTACTTGTTGAAACTTGTATCTACCTTCTAATTCTCCCGTTGCTTTAAACCATATAGGCGGATAGATGCTAGGGATCCTTATCAAGAAACTTACACGTCTTAGTATACACGTGATCTGTTGAAGACCTCACATTTACTCATCATAAGCTTGATGCAAAAAAAAATTTCCTCTGACTCAACACTTCCACAACCACATTCAATCTCTTGCCAATAATCTTCTTTCTAGATGAATGTTTCATTGTATTACGAATAAAATAGTATTTAAGAGTTTGAATTCTTACAACAACCTCTGCCACACGATCTAGAGTAAGAAGAAAGAGTAACAGTCTGAAATGCCCTGTAGCCTCCTGCTTATAAGTGTGGTATACAACACACCCATAAACAAGACTCTACTAGACACGGCGTATAGACTCCCTAGGACAGAACTGCTCTGATACCACATTTGTCACGACCCAGATCGGAGGGCCGCGATGGGAACCCAGTGCCTTATTCAACCGAGTACCAACGAAACGTATCTTTTTTATCACACCATCATGGGTAAATGGGCTAGAAGGGATGTCATGAGATAACCATAATAAAACAAAAGAGAATTCTAGACATAGGATGACCCAACATGATATAGAAACTTATACCAGTGATATATGGGCCTATAAGGCCAACATGATCATGTGTACACTCAAAACATAGGCCAACGAGGCCATACAAATATCCATATACATGAAATTTGTCTACAAGCCTTTAAGAGTACATAAATATTATAAAGGTCGGGACAAGGCCCCGCCATATCAATCAATACATGTCCAAATTATACCAACCAAATAGCAACTTTGGAGCAAGTGGAGTGTACCAACACCTTCCGCTGAACTGATAGCCTATTAGGAAGACTGTCAACTTGTCTATCGGGACCTGTGGGCATGAAACATAGCATCCCTGGGCAAAAGGGACGGCAGTACAAATAAAGTACCGAGTATGTTAGTCATGAAAAGCAGTATATAAAAGGCATGAAAGAAACATGGAGTAAAGGACTCAACCTGTAAGTTTGAATAGCTCTGTGAATACTGAAACATTTATAATGTCATGCATGTGCATATAAATGTCATATCATGCATATGTATATGCATGCATAACATCATCAAGCCTCTGAGGGCATCCCATCATATCATCTCGGCCTCTGTGGGCGAAATCATCAACGTATACTAACTGATTAGGTGGTGGTGCGTAAATAACGTTGTAACCTTTCCCCATACCCTATATACATATAATATACACGTATATAATACCATCTGGTAATGGGTCAATGTACATGTATAAATGAATGTCAATGCATAATGAAGTAAGTCAATAATATCTCTCAGAATGTCATAAGATCAATATGACTTCGGATAAACTTTTTGAACTAACATATATTCTGAGACCCATGAACAGACGATAGAATAATAGGACACATGGGAAATGAAGAATATAGGTACCCCTAGTACTTCTATGAATAGAGTCATTTATGAAAGTTGCTCATTTCATTTGTATCGTATGGATCATTCCAAAAGGAAAGAAGAGATAGTCTTGACATACCATTTCACAATTTGTCCAATAACCATGTTGAACTCATCTCGCCATACTTCAATCTACAACAATGATGCTATTGTTAAGCTATGAAAGATGCAACTATCGTACAACGAACGACAAGCTTATTTTATATTAAAGCAGGCAGCATCTCCTCGGTTTTCCTTGCTTTCCCAAGTCCATAAACCAACAAGAACCCATAAAACCTTCACCTATATACTTTAATCACCACAATACAAATATAGCTACACAACAACAAGTGCATTAAACATCACCAATGAAACTACCATTTCACACGACGAACGACAATCTCGGATTGAATCCCTTTTGAACCCTTTAAACTCGAAGTCATTCATTAATTAACTTAACAACATATCTAGCATGATATTAAGTATAATGGGAGGAATTCTAACCTCCTATTCCTCTCCTAATTCACCCTCAACCCAACAATCCATCAACAACAACAAGTACAACTTTCCATGGTTATGTTATCCTTTCTCTTCATATCCACAGTACCAATAGCAAGTTCGACATGTAGACAATATATTTATAATAACAACATTATAAGAAAGTTATTTTCCAAGGTTTACAACCATTTAAAGTTCATGGAAACAACCTTTCCAAAACAGTCCATTAAAAATAATAACATCTCAAATTATTTCAAATCTCCTCTTGTAGTATTTTGCTCAAATAATGCAACCAACATACAAACAACTTCAAGAACATGAAGTAGTATGTTATACTCAAATTAACCAGTTGAAACAACATGAAATTTCATCCAAACACAACCCACAGCTATCCTCAATGACACAACACTATAGGTGTTGTATTCTCTTCTTGAATAATCTTTTGGTGTTCAAGTTTTTGTGTAAATACTTGTAGTTCACCTTAAAACTACAATATATATATATATATATATATATATATATATATATATATATATATATATATATATATATGAAGGAGAGACTGATTATTATCTTAATCACCAAGAACAACATGAAATCTGAGGTTACTTCACTTTGAAGAATCCTCCAAAGTAGCCACAAGATGAACAACTACGATCTAGCAAGTACCACGAGATTTCTAGCATTGGTTTCATATTTTTGTCTTTGGTTTTCACACTAGAATCATAGAGGAACTCATTGAGAGCATATAGGAGGGTTTAAGAACTGTGTTGGACGAGAAAAATAATTTAAAACGACTTAGAATTAAATTAAATACAAGCTGGAGTTTTACATCGACTTTATGGGTCCAAAGGGAGCTGCTTGTCCAGTCTCACAAAAATACGAATATCTCTCTAATCCATTGTCGTATCGATGAACGGTTTAATGCGTTAGAAACTAGACTTATAGATTTGCAATTTGGTAGGTGTATCATCCCGTTATTCTAAGTATGTTTGAAGAAAAACTCAGCTACATTTGACCTTATTTTCAGCTCATTTATGAATGTAACTTGTGATGACCTTTGCCAACTTTTGTTCCACAACTCGCTTAACTTCAAAACATAACACAAGACTATGATACGGATAACATAACTCATAATATGAACTCACATATTATCTTAAGCACCCTAGTCTCACCCTAAAAGTACATGTTATAATATTCCCAACTTGTCGACTTTCGACAAAACTTATTTTCTTCCAGTCATTTAGCTTCTAAGCCTTCAGACCTTCTTGGTACTTGCAGTTCAGGATCTTAAATATTCTTAACCTCCAACATAACATGATTAAACCAAGTACAGTTTCGAGACCACGGGAAAAAGTTAAAACAATTGAGCATGACAAGTAGGGAGCATAA
Source organism: Nicotiana tomentosiformis (assembly GCF_000390325.3). NCBI lineage: Eukaryota > Viridiplantae > Streptophyta > Magnoliopsida > Solanales > Solanaceae > Nicotiana > Nicotiana tomentosiformis. The sequence goes on along the minus strand of NC_090818.1, from coordinate 33,109,885 downwards.
TATTTGGCCTCAACCGGATATTACAGTGCAAACCCGTCCGATATCAACTGCAGATCGACATTTACCTGAAAAAGAAGAGTTTTACCTTATTTAGACTTATACTAGGATTAAAATTCGCCTATTATATAAAGGAGAGAATATTTTTCATTTTAATGCACTGTTGACACGTGTATCAAAGCAATAAAAGTTCATTTTTATCTTCTAACTAGTATAAGTTCATTCTTCAGTTGCTCTATTCTTTAATTGCAACCGAGCACATATCGAAGGTTCGATCGAGGCAGGGTTTTAGTGTTCAACTTAAGACCAGGCATGATTGTTCCCTTACGATTGGTTTGATCGTTCATTCTCTCTTTAATCTAATTATTTGTTGTTCTCAGATCATTCGATTAAATTAAATCATGTATCCTTTAAACTGTATACAAATTTAATTATTACTCATTTTTAAGGGTAAACAGTTTGGTGTCCACGGTGGGAATAAGGATAATAGTGGTGATTTGATACGAATCTCCATAACACACTCTATTTTACACTTGTTCTTTGAAGTTTTGATTTCAGGTTAACCTAAGGATATCAAATCCTCAGTCTGCTCACTTGAACATTGATGTCTAGTCAGGACACCATGACAAAAATAATAATGTGGTACCTAGTAGTGGTTTGCCCTTGTTGATCCCAATGGTGTCCCAGTCAGCGACCCGGTTGACGCTAACTCACAGGTTGCCATCAACATCAATCTGCCAACTGACCCCAAAAGAAGCATTCACGGGGCACCCCAGCCATTGGCTTAAGAAGCACCCGAAGGGGAAGTTGATGGGGTTAGATTGCGGTTGATTTTTAAAATGTTGCAAGCTCAGCAAGCGATAATAGCGCAGTTGCATACCCGGAGTCACGTACCTAATAGTATCGAGCCCGAGCAGATTAGGAAAAATACTCAAAGCGGTGAACAAGTTACCATGGAACCATATGAATTCGGGCCTAGGAAAACTTCCGAGGTAATGAAGATGTTCGAAGCATTGACAAAACGGGTGAAGTCTGGAGAGAAAAATATATAGGCCAATGACAAAAAGGTGGAAACTTATAACTCCAAAGATGTTCAGATCCCGGTAGCACCCCTAATATTGAAGGGGCCGGATTCTAAAAAATTCATTCAAAAGCCTTTCCTCCCGAGCGCGACATCAAATCCAATCCCGAAGAGGTTTTGAATGCCTGACATTCCCAAGTATAATGGGACCACAGATCCAAACGAGCATGTAACATTCTATATATGCACGATTAAGGGAAATGACCTGAAAGATGACAAGATCGAGTCGGGTTTGTTGAAACAATTTGGGGAAACCTTGTCCAAGGGAACAATGATATGCTATCACAACTTGCCTTCGAATTCTATTGATTCATTTGCTATGCTTGCAGATTCTTTTGTAAAGGCCCATGCCGATGCCATCAAGGTCGAGGCAAGAAGTTCAGACCTTTTCAAAGTCAAGCAAAGGGATAACGAGATGCTTAGGGAGTTCGTATCAAGGTTTCAGATAGAACAAAAGGACCCTCCCTCGCTCGCGGATGATTTGGCCATTCAAGTTTTTACTCAAGGGCTCAACCCTCGAAGTTCCATGTCTTCTCAACAATTATAGCAAAACTTTATGGAGTACCCGACGATCACTTGGGCCGACGGCCATAACAGGTATCAATCGAAGATCAGAGTCATGGATGACCAACTAGCCCTCCTTTTGGGGTCTGTTTACCACAACAAAGGAAATGACAGGTCTAAGAGAATCATCGACCAAGAGCCAAGTCCGGTCTGAGATCGATACCAGCCGTATGGTGCGGATCGGAGGGGAAACGGATCGGGGCACCACCCGACAAGGAATGACAAGAGAAATGATCAAGGACCGAGTAGTTGAGTCCTGATGAGCAAACGTAATTTTGACAGGTTGCTCGGGGTAGGGAAGCGCCGAGATTATCGGAATACAATTTCAACATGGATACTGCAAGTATAGTGTTGACTATAGGGCGCATCAAAGAGACCAAGTGGCCTAGACCACTGCAGTCCGATCTCGCCCAGAGGGATCATAGCTTGGAGTGTAAAAACCACGGTACTCACAGTCATAGGACCAAAGATTATTGACAGCTAAGAGAAGAAGTAGCTCGATTATTCAACAATGGGAACCTTCGAGAATTCCTAAGCGAACAGGCTAAAACTTACTACAAAAACAGGGACGCCAACAAACAGTCGAACAAGAGGAGCCCTAGCACGTGATCAACATGATCATTGGGGGAGTGGATTCCCCCCAAGGGCCAATGATAAAACTCACCAAAGTTTCTATCACGAGGGAAAAATGCACCCGGGATTATGTCCCGGAAGGGGCCATCTAGTTCAGTAACGAAGACACCGAAGGCATCATCCAGCATCACAATGATGCTTTGGTAATATCTGTACTTATCAATAAATCTTGTATTAAACGTGTGTTGATTGATCCAGGTAGCTCGACCATTATCATCTGATGGAGGGTCGTATAACTACTGGGATTGTTGGGCCAAATCGTACCGGTGGTCCGAGTATTGAACAGATTCAACATGGCTTGTGAGACAATGAAGGGTGAGATTACTTTACCGATAAAACCTTTCGGGACCACAAAGGAAATAAAGTTCTACGTGATCGAAGGGGATATGAGGTATAACGCCTTGTTCGAAAGGCCATGGGTTCACATCATGAGAGCGGTACCTTCAACCTTACATCAGGCGCTGAAATTTCCCACTCCGGGAGGAGTCAAGACAGTCTACGAGGATCAACAGGCCACAAAGGAAATGTTCGATGTCGATGAAGTAATCTCGATGCCCACATTTTCGACATCAAAATGCAGGGAACTGGCTGAAGAAAAGGAAACCAAATAGCAATCAATGATCCCGACCTCAACCGGGCCGGAAAAATAGGAGGAGCACGTGGCGGGCGAAGAGGATGATTAGGTATCCCGAGATCTATTATAGCACCCCGATAATACCGATGACACTACGTCAACAATTGAGAAATTAGAGCAGGTTATATTGATCGAGCACCTACCAGATCGAAAGGTATACCTGGGCACATGACTAACTCCTGAGCTCAGAAAAAGACTTATTGATTTTCTTAAAGCTAATGCCGATTATTTTGCTTGGTCCCATATAGACATGATCGGGATCCCATCGGAGATAACAACTCACAAGTTGAGCATGGATCCAAAGTTTCATCTGGTTAAATAGAAAAAAAGGCCACCGTGCGATATCAAGATCGCATTCATCACAGACGAGGTATCTAAACTTTTGAAAATAGTTACCATCCGAGAAGTTGAATACCCGGATTGGTTAGATAACGTAGTTGTCATACCTAAAAAAGGAAACAAACTTAGGATGTGTATAAATTATAAGGATCTAAACTAGGCATGTACGGAGGATTCTTTCCCTTTTTTGAACATCGATCGAATGATCGACGCGACAGCCGGACAAGAGATACTGACTTTTCTTGATGCTTATTCCGAGTATAACCAAATTTAAATGGACCCGGGTGATCAAGAAAATACTTCTTTCATAACCAAATTCGGCACCTATTGTTCTCGAGCCCTCCCTCGTTGCACACTCCAAAGGTGGATGAACAACTATACCTCTACTTGGCGGTTTCTGAGGTGGCGGTAAGTGGTGTCCTGGTCCAAGAAAAATAAGGTACGCAATTTCCTATTTATTATGTTAGTAGGACCCTAGGCGATGCCGAAACAAGGTATCCACACTTAGAATAATTAGCGCTCACCTTATTAAGCACTTCTAGGAAATAAAAACAGTATTTATAATGCCACCTCATATGTGTCGTGACCACGTACTCGCTGAGAAATGTCATGTATAAGCCCGAGCTCTCAGGCCGGTTGGCCAAGTGGTTCGTAAAAATTAGCGAGTACGATATTGAGTACAAACCCCGGACCGCCATAAAATCTCAGATTTTGGCTGTTTTTATGGCCGACTTTACGTCGACATTGGTCCCTAAGTTTCAGAAGGAATTACTGCTCATTTTGGGGATTAGCTTGGGGATCTGGACCCTATTCATGGACGGTGCTTCCAACTCGAACGTGTCCGGGCAAGGCATCATATTAAAACCACGTACGGATAATGTAATTAGGCAGTCTATTAGAACTGTGAATATTGACTAATAACGAAGCCGAGTATGAGGCGATGATTGCAGGTGACCTTATACCAATTCAAGGAATGGATGCTACAGCACGTACCTCAGGATTAAAATAACGAGGCCGATGCATTCGCCAATTTGGGGTCTTCGGTCGACTCCGGAGCAGTAGTAGATTTGATGATCTCGGTGGTAGAAAAATGTCACGCCAAGGTGAACTCTACAAGCTTGAGTTGGGACTAGAGAAACAAATACATAGACTACCTGGAGAAAGGAAAATTGCCATCGGATCCTAAGGAGTCAAGAGCCCTACGTGCTAAAGCTGACGGTACTTGGGTCGATGGAAAATTGTTCAGAAGATCCTTTTCGGGCCACTAGCGAGGTGCTTGGGTCCGGGGGAGACCGACTACTCCATGAGAGAAGTACACGAGAGCACTTGTGGAAACCACTCAAGAGCAGAATCCCTGGTTCGCAAATTTATTAGAGATGGTTACTACTGGAACGATATGGAGAAGGATGTGAAAGACTTCGTACGAAAATGTAACCAGTGCCAAAGACACACCCCGATGAAATGGAGGATGGAAGACCAAAGAGTTAAAACTATCTTATCTACACCTTACCACCCTAGTGGTAATGGACAAGCGGAGTCAACAAATAAAACTACACTCCAAAACATGAAGAAGATATTGACCGATTCAAAGGGAAAGTGAAAAGAAATCTTGCGTGAAATCTTGTGGCCATATCGAACAACTTCTAAGTCAAGTACCGGTGCGACCCCATTCTCTTCAGTCTATAGCACGGAAGCTCTAATCCCGATCGAGGTGGGGGAACCAAGCCTAAGGTTCCAGTATGCTACTGAGACATCAAATAGTGAGGACATTGCCACAAGTTTGGACTTATTGGACGAAAGGCAAAAAACTGCCCTGGTATGGTTAGTTGCCCAGAAGAAGTGAATGGGAAGGTACTACAACCGAAGGGCTAACCTTCGACATTTCCAAGTCGGGGACTTGGTATTGAGGAAAGTTATGCTACATACCAATAACGCAAATGACTGGAAACTAGGCCCAAACTGGGAAGGTACGTATAGAGTTGCTGGAATAATCGGGAAAGATTCATATAAGCTCGATTCAGGGAACGATGCGCAACTGCTGAAAAACTCAAATGTCGCACACGTAAAGTGGTACTACTACGAAGGTACGAACTTAATTTCCTTTGAAATTTGTTATGCTTTGGACTAACATATGTAAGTACTTGATCGAGGGTAAATTTGATAATTAGGTCTGGAAGAATGTATTGTACTCTTTTTTCCTTGGACCGGTTTTTTCAGAAGTGGGTTTAACTGCAAGGTTTTTAATAAGGCAACAGTAAAATGTTCTACCTTAGTATCGAAGACCGTCCTGAGACCGGAATTGCTGACCACCCGTACTGGGTCGACGGTATTCGAGCCCTCACAAGCTCAGTCTCAAATACTGGGGGGAGGATTACGCCCTAAGTTAGGATCCTTAGAAGGTGTTCTTATTTGATATTAAAAGCCAAGGCTTATTTATTAGAATTCGTTATAAGGGGTCAAACGGTCAAACAAACCGTACTCGTGTAGCTCATTCTTGCCATGGCAAAAAGCTTATGCGCCTTCGATTATGTACTCTACAGGCAAAGTAATAAAACAAATTTTTTCTCTATATTTTATCACGTCGCATTTGCACCATCGATATATCCGTTGAATTACTTAGAACAAATAATGGATCCTAAATCCTAGAGCCTACGGGACTCCCCAAGTCGGGGACTATTGTCCAATAATAAGATCGGACAGATTGGGCTATTGAATCCTGGAGGCACAGAGCCTATTAGGCAGGGCCCGAATATGAAAGGCTATGGCCAACTCAAAAGGCCTTAGAGACGTTCAAGTCCGTACTCAGAAAGTAAAGTCCATACATATGATTTAAACATATTAAAAGGCCGCCCTCGGCAAAATACCATCGTGTACGATTGAAACATTCAAGTATCTTAAAGTCTTCATTTTTAATTGGGTATTTCGAAGCCTAAGCAACTCAGAGTTGTTATCGAAACCGACCTCATTCGGGCTTCGGGGGAAAGAGCACTCTAGATTATGTCCAATTTTATGCTAAGGCATTAATGGCATTCTTCAAATAAAGAGTTGCAAATGGATACTGAAAAGTAAAAGACACTATATGGCCGAATGGAATTTTTTATATATATTCCAAAATTATTTACAAAGACGATAAAACGGCCTCAAAATAACAAAAACATATACAAAATTAAACGTAAAATAAACTAAGGCATCTCCGCCTAGTTTTCACCAGAGCCCAATTTAGTACCGGAACCATTGGGCTCATATATCTCTTTAGCCTCGAGCCTCTTCAATCTTAGCTGATAGATCGAACCCCCGAGCGTGAATCTCCTCGAGGGTCTCCCTCCGGGATAGCCACTTTACGTACTTGGCCTTTGTTATCAAGCGGGCCTAAGCTATTTCCACGTCATATTTGTATTGGGCCAGCATCTCCTCGACCTCGGAGGATTCAGTCAAAGCTGGCTCTAACTTGGACTTCAATGCAGTATACTCCCGGCCAAGATCATCCCATTCTGAAATGGCCGAACCCAGTTATGCTCGAGCTCATCATTTAGCCGAGACCACTTGTCGTCCTTATCCTTCATCACCTTGAGCTGGGGTTTGACCGATGCCAACACCTCTTTAGTAGCCTCCTTTTCCAAGGCCAGAAGGTCCATCCTGCTCCTTGAAGTCTCGGCCGAAGCTTTGAGCTCGTTCATCTTGACCCGGAGCTGGTCAATCATGTCTACCTTCTCTTGCACCAGCGAGGTTCCATCGTTAGTAATAAGTGGAGATTTTGACTGCTTATTGGCACCTTTTTGCTTTGGTTTTACTACAAAAGTATTAATTTGTGTTGCCGAAACTAATGACATAGTGCAAATTGCATGAATCTTGGAAGTTTGGTCTACCATGATAAAATCCAACTCAAAAAAGAGTGTCCGAAGAAAAAGGCATTAAAGGGAACAGAGGCAAAGAAGTGTGTTCCGCAAAAGGATTTCTGCGGGCACAAAAGAAATTGCGGACCGCACAATTAAATTAGCGAACGCAACCCAAGCAACATAACCCAACCGGATTTTGACCAATGTGCGGACCGCACATGAATTGTGCGGCCGCAGAACAGGGCTTTCACTAACCAAAAATTCAAAGTTTAGAGAATATGCAAAAAGACCAAGTCCTGACGCCTTGCTGAAGTGCGGACCGCATAAAAATTGTGTGGCTGCAAAAGTTGCTTCGCAATCGCAATCGCAATCCAGAAATGTGCGGACACAAAACCCACTCTCCTGCCAGCTGAAGAAATATGCAGACCGCACATGAAATTGTGCGGCCACAGAACCTCCTGAGCGGCATTTTTGTCAGCAAATTCGGGCCCACTATAAATAGACGAGTTTCATAATTTTAGGCCAAGTTTCGAAGTAGAATGTTACTATAGCCGTTACCTTTTTTCTATTTTAGGAAGTTTTTGATTATTTTAGTGTTTAAATATTATACTTAATCAATTTAATCTTTGATTATGGGGTTTATTTGCATTTCTTCTTTATTTTCTTCAATACCCACTATGAGTAGCTAGATTTTTACTAGGATTGTGACCCAACCCTAGTATATAAACCTTATAGGTATTTAATTTAATGCTTGTTTATGACTGGGTGTTGATTATTTAGCCTAGTTCATGCTTTAATTTTAGAATTAGTGGTTGCAAACATTGATTCATACTTTTTTCACTTAGTCTCTAGAATAACTTGGCTAACAAGGAATTGGGTTAATTGAGAGTTCGATTAGCCAAATTAAGAGTTCAAACTGGAGATAGTAAGAACCTGACTTGAGATCATATCAACTATTTTGTTTGATACTCATTTGAGCTTGAGAAAGCCAAATTGGGAAAAATCACTCTTTGATCGAGAGGTATTGAGTGGATAATGTAAAGTTGAGAGCTATAATACACCCCAATCAACAAAATAAGTAACGTATTTAACCCATTAGGAAAACACCTAGGTCATGGTCACATCCCTAGGCTTTTAAACTATTTGGAAAAAATACAAAAAACAATCTTTCATTTCTAGTTTATTTTCCTTCGCTCACAATTGTTAGAGTAATAGTAGAAGTAAAAATCACAACTCATTGTGGAAGTGCAAATTTAGTTAGTCCATTCGCTTTCTTCAAGAATATATTCCTAACACCCCTTATAACTCCTTGTGGATTCGACCCCGACTCATAGTTGGGTAATTTATATTATATACGACCGTATCATATCTCTTATTGAGGTGTGTTGTGGATGTCATCAATTTTTGGCGTCGTTGCTAGGGAGTTAAAACGGTATTAGCTATATATTTTGGGTTTGGTTTTGGAATATCTGCATATCCTTCCGTGTTACTAACTTGTTTGAAATAATTTTAGGTACAACCATGGAAGCAAACAATGATCTCGAAAATATGCCTTTGGGGGATGTGGGCGTCAAGGATGAGCAAGTTGAGGAGGTACCTCTAGAACCTCAAGCGAGCCGAAAAGACCGGGTGCCTCATGACAATGTACCCGCTTCACCCCCACCTCCACCATGAGTGGCTCCACACCAGGTGTTGCCCAATGAAGGATATGCTAGTGCAATAGTCCCTTTCTGTATTAGGGCGGGCAACTTCCAAATCACCAATGTGATGCTCACTTTACTTAAGCAACAGGGTTTCTTCACCGGTGCTCCATATCAAAATGTGTATAAATATTTGAAGGGGTTTGTGGATACTTGTTGGGGGAGAAAACAAACAAATGTCTCTGAGGATGCATTGAGGCTTAGGCTTTTTCCCGTCTCTCTATGGGGGAAATCTTTAGATTGGTTAGAACGATTATCAAACCTTTCCATTCACACTTGGGATGAGTTGGCGGAAATATTTATTTCTAAGTTCTTCTCTTCGGGGCACGTCTACATTTAGAGATGAGATTTTGGCATTCAAGCAAGAGCCGAATGAACCACTACATGAGATATAGAACGCTATAGAACTATGGTCAAGGAATGTCCCAACAACGATATGAAGGAAAACATGATTCACCAAAACTTCTATTATGGATTAATACAAATAACTAATGTGTAATGAATCAACTTGCCGGTGGAAACTTCATGACTACGCCTTATGCGGAGGCATGTTAGATTTTGGATGAAATGGCGTAAATATCATCGGCTTGGCAATGTCGGGCCAATATTCCACAAGGTGATCCAAACATGATCCACATTCACAAAGAATTGCAAGACCATGGGAAAGCCATTGCCGAATTGACAACCACCATGACTCAACTAGAAAAGGCCCAACTAAATCAAGTGCAAAATCCCAAGTAAGTCAATAACATGGAGGAAGTGAACAAGAGGAGGACCAAGGGTCCACAAGTGCAAAATAGAGTGGAGAACTATGTGCAAGAATATGGTAGTTTTGAGCAAAATGATTCCTATAATGAACAAGAAGAATTCTATAATGATTCCTATAATGAACAATTATATAATGATCCCTATAATGAACAATTTTCAAGGGAAAAGAAACAATTTCGAAGGCCCAAACCAACAACAATGGAGACCTCAAAACAATCAAGGCAATTGGAATTCTAACAATCAAGGCAATTGGAGCGGATAAAACATCAAGGGAATTGACATAACAACAACAATCAAGGAAATTGGATTGAAAATAACCAAGGAAATTAGGGGGTAACAATCAAAGGCGGATGGAACAACAATCAAGGAAACTGGGGGTTGGGTTTTCTGTCACGACCCAACTGGAGGGTCATGACTAGCACCCGGGCCATACTTGCCGAGCACCAACGTACATTTTATCTAACCTTCCTTATTATCTTTAAGGGCCGACAAGATCAATATAAATGGTAGACATGGATCATGAACATCCAACAATGAAAGATAATGTCATGAACATACATAACATGGGACGACAAGACTGTCAAGAAACTATATATAAGGTACGAGCTACCATGAGTCGACACCTGTCTATGAGCCTCTAAAAGAACATAAGTGCTACAACATTGCCGGAACAGGGCCCCGACATACCCATAATGTCTATAACAAAAATGCATACCAAGACCACGGCAAGTCCGGAGAAAGGATCTTGCCAATAACGCTGAACCGGATAGCCTACTGTGATGGGGGAGCTGCGTCTACCCGTCTATCAGGACCTGCAGCACGACATGCAGCGTCCACAAATAAAAAGGACGTCAGTACGAATAAAGTACTGAGTATGTAAGGCAGAATAGCATAAGTAAGAACAATAATGTAAACAGTGATAGGGAATATACAACCTGTGACATCTGGGTACCTCTGAGGGCTACTGACATGAAATACATGATACATACATATATATATACATAAACGTTTAAAACATATGCCTTTGTGGGCATCATCATCATCATATCGTACCCGGCCATAATAGGCTCGGTAAAACGTACCCGGCCATCATAGGGCTCGGTAGAATCGTACCCGGCCACGTGGAGCTCGGTAAAACCCAACTGATCAGTGGTTGCACAATAGGTGCCATACCCGGCCAACTATAGCGCGGCTCGGTAGAGTAAAATAGATACATATATATGATGCATGCTGGACTCATTGGAATCACATTTTGAACCTTTCGGAGTGACGTAAGGTCGGTATCCTTCGTACACGTTATTAGGATTAACTCTTCATCAAGAAACTTATAAGAATCAGGAACTACCAACAACATTGATAATATAAGAATAAGAGAAGTAACATCAATACCAATCGTTTCATAAGAAGGGCAGCAATGTAAGTACTGCTAGCTTCTAAGAGTAGAGTATCTTTGGGAGCTCGTTCATTACATTATGTACAATTGGAGTCGTGCAAAAGAATGAAGGGGATAGCCTCACATACCTTGTATATACTGCCCAACCTCAAGCTATGCAAATGTCACGACTCCTTAGTCTACAATAAGAGAAATGACACTATCATTATCGTTTAAGCGTCGTAACTATTATGTATCGACCGCAACCTATTTTACGATGAAACGGACAGCACCTCCCCTATTTATATGACTTCACACAAGTCAATACAATCACCAAACAGCCCAAACAACATCATTAATAATCATATTGAGCCTCCCAAAACAGTCCACCAACCAACAACATTACTACCAAGCCTTTCGATATATATTTCACAAGTTCTAGCTTCAACGACTTAGCCGCAACTTGGATAATCTTAAATATATATATAGAGTAAGAGGTTCCTTACCTTTAAACAGAAATAAAAACTCCAATTTGACCTTAATTTTCCACGAAATATCTCTCCAATTCTGCCACAAGAACAAGGAAGCGAAACTAGCTATCAATTCGGGTTTTTCGGCACTAGAATTACTTTAGAAGACTTGAAATCACCTAGGGTTGATATTAAAAACTTGAAGGAGTATTTACAGAACATAAAACACTTAAAACAACCTCCCACACGAGCTGGAACAACACAAAAATCAGCAACAACAAGAAGAACAAGAAACTTACTAGCGCCACGGGATTCTCGACACTTGATTTGTGTTGTTTGCCCTTTGTTTGGGTCTTGGATCATGAGAGAACCTTGAGAGAGTGTTTTTAGGGTTCTAAGGTCTGAATATACTGAAATATAATGACTTAAAACGGGGTTGAGGTATCTTATATATATCCATATTTCTTAAACCGCCTATGTGGGTCCCATAGAGAGCTGCTTGCGCACTCTCACGAAAATGCGAATATCTCTCTATTTCGAGATCGTATCGATGAACGGTTTAATGCGTTGGAAACTAGACTCATAGATCTTCAATTTGATAGGTAGATCACCCCATAATTACAAGCACATTGGGAGTAAAATGCAGTAACATTTGACCTAAAGTTTAAGTAAAATTATAAACCTAAGTTGCGACAACTTTTATCGACTTTTATTTCATAACTCGCTTGACTTCAAGACTTATGATACGGATATTATATGATTCAAATACATTAAAACATGACCTCTTGGGACAATTAATCACCTCTAGTGTTACCCGAAAATACGGGTTACAACATTCTTGATTAGCTTAACTTCAAATACTTGTTAACCACTCTTATACACCCTTGTATCGTTTAAGACCAATAGGATTAACTTATTATCATCTCAAAGATAATCTCTTCTTGGATTTACGTCGACTACCTTACGGCGTGATCTATGATATGTGAATTTGGGTTGTAACATCCTCTCCCCCTTAGGAACATTCGTCCTCGAATGTAAGGGTTTATGGGGTGTCTAACTCATCGTGGATTCCGACGGAGATTTCCGGCTGAGTTTCCCTTATAAAATGGACACTAGCCAAACTTGCAAGCAGTTAAACCCAACCTATGGCCATACAAGACTATACAAAGCATTATGGATATGTACATTATCTGCATATCACCATTTTGTATTAAAAAAAGAGTATTCACAAGCTATTGCTTACCTCATAGAGCCGTTCCACCTTATAATGCGTCCTTCTTTCCCCCGGCATCCTCGTTATCTTCACTCTGGAATAGGTAAGGGTATTTAGACTTCATCTCCTCTTCTGCTTCCCATGTCATTTCTTCTATATTCTTGTTCCTCCATAATACTTTCACGGAAGCTACATCCTTTGTTCTCAGCTTGCGGACTTGTCGATCTAATATAGCCACTGGCAGTTCATCATATGATAGATCCTTTGTAACTTGTACATCTTTGATAGGGACAACCCGAGAAGGGTCTCCAATACATTTCCTCAACATAGATACATGGAATACCGGGTGGACAAATTCCAATTCAGATGGCAATTCTAACTCGTAAGCAACCTGTCCAATTCGTCGAAGAATTTTGTACGGCCCAATATACCGCGGACTCAACTTACCCTTTTTCCCAAAACGCATAACACCCTTCATCGGCGAGATCTTCAGGAAAACCCAATCACCAACCTCAAATTCCAGATCACGACGTCGGACATCGGAATAAGATTTTTGCCTGCTTTGTGCCGTCCTCAGCCGCTCTTGTATCAGTTTCACCTTCTCAATGGCTTGGTAAATCAAATCTGGCCCATATAATTCTGTCTCACCGACTTCGAACCATCCAACTGGTGATCTACATCTCCTCCCGTACAGTGCCTCATACGGGGCCATTTTAATACTGGAATGGTAGCTATTATTGTAGGCAAATTCTATAAGTGCCAGATGGTCATCCCAATTCCCCTTAAAATCTAGAACACATGCTCGTAGCATATCTTCCAGCGTCTGGATGGTACGTTCAGCCTGTCCGTCAGTCTGCGGATGGAATGCAGTGCTGAGATTTACTTGTGTGCCTAAACCCTTCTGAAAAGACCTCCAAAAGTTAGCTGTAAATTGAGCTCCTCGGTCTGATATAATAGATACCGGCACACCATGAAGCCTAACAATCTCCTTAATATACAACTTCGCATAATCTTCAGCCGTGTAAGTTGTCTTAACTGGTAGAAAATGGGCAGATTTTGTAAGTCGATCAACTATCACCCAGATGGAGTCAAACTTATGATAAGAGCGAGGTAATCCAATAATGAAGTCCATATTAATCACCTCCCATTTGTAGGTCGGAATCTCTATATTCTGAATCAATCCACTGGGTTTCTGATGCTCGATCTTTACTTGTTGATAATTAGGACACTGGGCTACAAATTCTGCAATAGACTTCTTCATGTTATCCCACCAATACTGCTCCTTAACGTCATGATACATCTTTGTCGAGCCAGGATGGATAGAATATCGGGACTGGTGAATCTCAATCATAATCTTCTCTCGCAACCCTGCCACACTAGGTACACATAATCGGCCCTGGTATCTTAGTGTCCCATCTCCTCCGATCTTGAAAGCTGTAATCTTACACTGCTGAATTCCCTCTCTCAATCTTACTAAGGTAGGATCTTCATATTGCCGTGCTTTTACCTCGGCTACCAAAGATGATTCTGCTGTATTCTGTACAGTAACACCTCCGTCATCAGAGTCCAACAATCTGATTCTCATATTGGCCAGCTGGTGAAGCTCTTTGGTCAACCCTTGTCTACCTGCCTCAATATGTATTAAGCTTCCCATTGACTTACGGCTGAGAGCGTCTGCCACAACATTGGCTTTACCAGGATGGTACAATATCTCGACGTCATAGTCTTTCAGTAATTCAAGCCACCTACACTGCCTCAAATTCAACTCCTTCTGCTTGAAGATGTATTGTAAACTTTTGTGATCTGTGTAGATGTCAACATGGACGCCGTATAAGTAGTGCCGCCATATCTTCAAAGCATATATTACTGTAGCCAATTCCAAATCATGAGTCGGGTAATTCTTTTCATGCTTCTTCAATTGTCGTGATGCATAAGCAATCACCTTCCCACGTTGCATCAATACGCACCCCAAACCTATACCTGAGGCATCACAATATACCACATAACCTTCTGTTCCTTCTGGGAGAGTGAGCACTGGCGCAGATGTCAATCGATTCTTTAGCTCCTGAAAACTATGTTCACAAGAATCAGACCACTGGAACTTGGTAGCTTTCTGTGTTAACTTAGTCAATGGTGCTGATATAGAGGAAAACCCTTCTACAAACCGCCTATAATATCCTGCTAGCCCCAGGAAGCTGCGGACTTCTGACGGTGTTGTAGGTCTCGGCCAATTCTTCACTGCATCGATCTTCTGAGTGTCGACACTAATACCCGCATCAGATATCACATGGCCAAGGAATGCTACTGAGTTCAGCAAGAATTCACATTTAGAGAGCTTAGCATATAACTTATGATCCTGAAGGGTCTGGGCATAAGCCTGAATACGGGAAATATCCATGCCCTCTACCAAGGAGGTTGTTGTGCACTCATTTATCAGATGTGGTCACCCTATCACTCATCTCGGCCACCATATGGGGAGTATACCTTGATAAAGAATCAAACTATATACTATACTCTCATGCACTCATATTACCCTGTCGAAGGTTCAAGAACTTATCAGCTCTAGCTCATCGTATCTCAGCTGGTAAGTAGTGATGAAGAAAGGCCTCAGAAAATTCCTTCCACACGGCTGGAGGAGCGTTCGGACCCCTAGATCTCTCCCAACTATCATACCATAAAATCGCTAAATCCCATAACCGATAAGAAGCCAACTCTACTGCCTCTGTATCACTAGCATGCATAACACGCAATGTACAATGAACCTGATCAATAAATGTTTGCGGGTCCTCCTTGGGGCTTGATCCGGTAAACACTGGAGGGTCTAGATTAATAAAATCACGAACTCCTGCACTAACCGGTTTATCAGCAGCACCGGTATTCTGCCTCTAAGCCTGAGCAGCTACTAAGCTACTCAACAACTGCACTGCACTGCGCATATCATGGTCTGTAGTGCCAGACGGAGGAACTGGATGTACTGGGTGCCTCCTAATATCCTCTGGAGGAGACAGAGAGGTATGAGACGGCATCTCACTCTGAGGCTCACTTTGGCCTGCTATGGCTGGAGGCACCTGAATGTTACCCTCTCCTACAGCTGTATCAAGCCGTTTACTAATCGCTTGCTTCCTAGTCGAAGGCATCGCTAAAAGAAAACAAGGTGAATATTAGATATGAACACTTACGACTCAACTCTATGCACGATCTAGATTCAGGAAGAAGGTAACAACCCTAGATGTCACGTAGCCTCCTGATTATAAATGTGGCGCGCTACACATCCATAATCAAAACTCTACTAGACACGGCTCATAGACAACCCCTAGGACAGACTTGCTCTGATACCAAGTTTGTCACGACCCAACTGGAGGGTCATGACTAGCACCCGGGCCATACTTGCCGAGCACCAACGTACATTTTATCTAACCTTCCTTATTATCTTTAAGGGCCGACAAGATCAATATAAATGGTAGACATGGATCATGAACATCCAACAATGAAAGATAATGTCATGAACATACATAACATGGGACGACAAGACTGTCAAGAAACTATATATAAGGTACGAGCTACCATGAGTCGACACCTGTCTATGAGCCTCTAAAAGAACATAAGTGCTACAACATTGCCGGAACAGGGCCCCGACATACCCATAATGTCTATAACAAAAATGCATACCAAGACCACGGCAAGTCCGGAGAAAGGATCTTGCCAATAACGCTGAACCGGATAGCCTACTGTGATGGGGGAGCTGCGTCTACCCGTCTATCAGGACCTGCAGCACGACATGCAGCGTCCACAAATAAAAAGGACGTCAGTACGAATAAAGTACTGAGTATGTAAGGCAGAATAGCATAAGTAAGAACAATAATGTAAACAGTGATAGGGAATATACAACCTGTGACATCTGGGTACCTCTGAGGGCTACTGACATGAAATACATGATACATACATATATATATACATAAACGTTTAAAACATATGCCTTTGTGGGCATCATCATCATCATATCGTACCCGGCCATAATAGGCTCGGTAAAACGTACCCGGCCATCATAGGGCTCGGTAGAATCGTACCCGGCCACGTGGAGCTCGGTAAAACCCAACTGATCAGTGGTTGCACAATAGGTGCCATACCCGGCCAACTATAGCGCGGCTCGGTAGAGTAAAATAGATACATATATATGATGCATGCTGGACTCATTGGAATCACATTTTGAACCTTTCGGAGTGACGTAAGGTCGGTATCCTTCGTACACGTTATTAGGATTAACTCTTCATCAAGAAACTTATAAGAATCAGGAACTACCAACAACATTGATAATATAAGAATAAGAGAAGTAACATCAATACCAATCGTTTCATAAGAAGGGCAGCAATGTAAGTACTGCTAGCTTCTAAGAGTAGAGTATCTTTGGGAGCTCGTTCATTACATTATGTACAATTGGAGTCGTGCAAAAGAATGAAGGGGATAGCCTCACATACCTTGTATATACTGCCCAACCTCAAGCTATGCAAATGTCACGACTCCTTAGTCTACAATAAGAGAAATGACACTATCATTATCGTTTAAGCGTCGTAACTATTATGTATCGACCGCAACCTATTTTACGATGAAACGGACAGCACCTCCCCTATTTATATGACTTCACACAAGTCAATACAATCACCAAACAGCCCAAACAACATCATTAATAATCATATTGAGCCTCCCAAAACAGTCCACCAACCAACAACATTACTACCAAACCTTTCGATATATATTTCACAAGTTCTAGCTTCAACGACTTAGCCGCAACTTGGATAATCTTAAATATATATATAGAGTAAGAGGTTCCTTACCTTTAAACAGAAATAAAAACTCCAATTTGACCTTAATTTTCCACGAAATATCTCTCCAATTCTGCCACAAGAACAAGGAAGCGAAACTAGCTATCAATTCGGGTTTTTCGGCACTAGAATTACTTTAGAAGACTTGAAATCACCTAGGGTTGATATTAAAAACTTGAAGGAGTATTTACAGAACATAAAACACTTAAAACAACCTCCCACACGAGCTGGAACAACACAAAAATCAGCAACAACAAGAAGAACAAGAAACTTACTAGCGCCACGGGATTCCCGACACTTGATTTGTGTTGTTTGCCCTTTGTTTGGGTCTTGGATCATGAGAGAACCTTGAGAGAGTGTTTTTAGGGTTCTAAGGTCTGAATATACTGAAAAATAATGACTTAAAACGGGGTTGAGGTATCTTATATATATCCATATTTCTTAAACCGCCTATGTGGGCCCCATAGAGAGCTGCTTGCGCACTCTCACGAAAATGCGAATATCTCTCTATTCCGAGATCGTATCGATGAACGGTTTAATGCGTTGGAAACTAGACTTATAGATCTTCAATTTGATAGGTAGATCACCCCATAATTCCAAGCACATTGGGATTAAAATGCAGTAACATTTGACCTAAAGTTTAAGTAAAATTATAAACCTAAGTTGCGACAACTTTTATCGACTTTTATTTCATAACTCGCTTGACTTCAAGACTTATGATACGGATATTATATGATTCAAATACATTAAAACATGACCTCTTGGGACAATTAATCACCTCTAGTGTTACCCGAAAATACGGGTTACAACATCCTTGATTAGCTTAACTTCAAATACTTGTTAACCACTCTTATACACCCTTGTATCGTTTAAGACCAATAGGATTAACTTATTATCATCTCAAAGATAATCTCTTCTTGGATTTACGTCGACTACCTTACGGCGTGATCTATGATATGCGAATTTGGGTTGTAACATTTTCAAAGGCCTATGATGTATCAACAACCGAGCAACCCGCCTCCTTATCCTTCCCATAGTTCAAGTTCTTCAAACAATGAGATGGGGCATATTGAAAATATGTTCAAGAAAATAATGGAAAAGAATGCCGATTCAGATGCCCAACTTGCCTCACACAACACATCAATCCGCAACCTAGAAGTTAAAATGGGGAAAATCTCTCAAGCACTAAATTCTCGTACTAAGGGGGTACTACCAAGTGACCCGGTAGTTAACCCAAAGGGTCGAAAAAACACGGTACATGCCATGGCCATTACCACAAGAAATGGAAGAGGTGGGAATGCACCCACCTCAACTCAAAGGCAACTTGTTGATGATGAGCAAGTGATACAAGAAGAGGAGCTCCCAACAATGTGGTGCAACCTAATGATGAAGTTTGTATTGATATTGATGATAGTATGGAAGAGACTCAAGAGGAGGTGAACTCATATAGGGAACACATTATTGACATACCGAAGCCGGTAGTGCAAAAGGCTAAGGCACCATTGCCTAAGCCTCCACCTACATACCCTCAAAGACTTGCCAAGCAAAATGGTGAAAATCAATTCAAGAAGTTCATTCAAATGATGAAGAGTCTCTCAATCAATGTGCCACTAGTTGAAGCTTTGGAACAAATGCTCGGTTATGCAAAGTTTATGAGTGATCTTATGACAAAGAAGTGTTCAATGAATTTTGAAACCATCAAAGTCATTCATCAAGTTAGTGCGATTGTGCACTTAATGGCTCCTAAGTTGGAGGATCCCGGTGCTTTCACGATTCCTTGTACAATTGAAAATGCCGAGTTTGCTAAAGCTCTTTGTGATCTTGGGGCAAGTATCAATTTGATGCCCTATTCGGTTTTCAAGAATTTGGGAATTGGGCAACCAAGACCCATCTCTATGAGATTGTAAATGGTCGATCGTACCATGAAGAGGCCTATGGGTGTGATTGAAGATGTCTTAGTTCGTGTTGATGAATTCATTCTTCCGGCATATTTTGTCATTCTAGAATGTGAGGTTGATTATGAAGTGCATATTATTCTTGGTAGACCTTTTCTTGCTACGAGGAAGGTTCTTTGTGATGTTGAAGCCGGAGAACTTACATTCCGGGTTTGTGATAAAAAAAGTGGTATTCCATGTGTGTAAGTCCATGCGAAAACCAAATAGCAATGAGGTGTGTTCTTTTGTGAACTTGGTGACCGGTGTTATTGTTGATGAAACACGTGCTACAATCAATGTTGGTGATATGTTGGAGGCCATCTTGCTCAACTTTGGTGATGATGAGATGGATGGCTTCAAAGAATGTGTGAACTCTTTGCAAGGAATAGGGTCGTACAACTATGCACCTCGAAAATTATCCTTGGATCTTGAAAATAGGACAACTCCTCCTAAAAGTCCTTCTATTGAAGAGACTCCTACCTTAGCGTTGAAGCCATTTCCTTTACATCTTCAGTATGAATTTCTTGGTCCTTGTTCTACTTTACTGATTATTCTTTCCTTTTGTTTGACTAATGTGCAGGTAGATTCCACATTGGCAATGTTACAAAAGAAGAAGAAGGCGATTAGGTGGACTTTGGCAGATATTCAGGGTATAAGCCACACCTTTTGCATGCATAAGATCAAGTTGCAGGATGGCTCTAAACCATCTATTGAACATCAAAGAAGACTAAATGAGGCTACGCAAGATGTTTTCAAGAAGGAGATTATCAAGTGGTTGGATATCGGGGTTGTCTATCCCATATCCGATAGTTTGTGGACATCTCCGGTTCAATGTGTCCCAAAGAAAGGGGCATGATCAACAAAGTCACAAGGAAGGATCACTTTCCACTTTCTTTCTTAGATCAAATGCTCGATAGATTGGCCGACCATGCTTTCTATTGCTTTCTTGATGGGTATTCGTGCTAGAACTAAATTCTTATTGCTCCAGAACATCTAGAGAGTATAACCTTCACATCTTCCTATGGTACTTTCGCCTTTAAGCGGATGTCATTTGGTTTGTGCAATGCACCAATGACTTTTCAAAGGATAGCTATCTTCACCGACATGGTGGAGGACTACCTTGAAGTTTTCATGGATGACTTCTCGGTGGTTGGAGATTCTTTTGATGATTGTCTTGCAAATTTGGATAAAGTGTTGGCTAGATGTGAAGAAACCAATTTGGTGCTCAATTGGGAGAAATGCCATTTCATGGTCGAGGAAGGCATTGTCCTTGGCCACAAAATCCCAAAGAATGAAATTGAAGTTGACAAAGCAATGATTGAGGTGATTTCTAAACTTCCACCTCCAACTTCGGTGAAGGGTGTGCGGAGTATCTTAGGCCACGCGGGTTTTTACCAGCGCTTCATCAAAGATTTCTCTAAGGTGGTGAATCTGTTGTACAAGCTTCTTAAGAAGGATGCTAAGTTCAACTTCAATGATGATTGCATGAGAGCTTTTGAATTGTTGAAGTTCAAGTTGACAACTACTCCTATCATCACTGCTCCAACTTGGAGTGTACCATTTGAACTTATGTGTGATGCAAGTAACGTAGCGGTTTGGTCTATTTTGGGGCAACACATCAACAAGATTTTTCATCCGGTCTACTACGCTAGTAATACAATGAATAGACCCCAAGTCAATTATACTGTTACGGATAAAGAGCTCCTCGCCATTATGTTTGCAATTGAGAAGTTCTGCCCGTACTTGATGGGTGCAAAAGTCATTGTCCATATGGATCATGCGGCGCTTCATTATCTTATGAGAAAAAAAGACTCCAAAGCTCGGTTGATGAGATGGGTGCTCTTGTTGCAAGAGTTTGATATTGACATCCAAGATAGAAAAGGTAGTGAAAACCAAGTGGTGGATAATTTGTCTCATTTGGAGGAGGGGGAGGCCGCATGATGGCCTTGAAATCAATGACTTATTTCCCGATGAGGGACTCATTTCCAGATGAGGAACTCTTGGCAATTTCAATGAAAGATGTGTTGTGGTTTGCGGATCTAGCAAATTTCCTTGTGTGTGGAATCATTCCAGATGAGTTCTCTTCAAACCAGTGGAAGAAGCTCAAACGGGATTGTCTAGATTATTATTGGGATGAACCATACCGCTTTCGGATTTGTACGGATAGGGTGATTATAAGATGTGTAATGGAAGAAGAGCAAGGTGAAATTCTTGGGGCTTTCCATTCTTCGCCATATGGTGGTCATCATGGTGGAGCAAGAACGGCGGCCAAAGTACTTAGTTACGGGTTCAAATGGCCTACTCTTTACAAGGATGCAAGTGAGTTAGTGAAAAGATGTAATAAATGTCAACGGGCCGGTGGAACTTCAAAGAAAAATGAAATGCCTCTCACTATCATTTTGGACATTGATATTTTTCATGTGTGGGGTATTGACTTTATTGGCCTTTTTGTGAGTTCTTGTGGAAACACCTACATCTTGGTCGCGGTTGATTATGTGTCCAAATGGGTTGAGGTTGTTGCTTTACCCAACAATGAGGCGAGAAGTGTGGTGGCTTTCTTGAAAAAGAATATTTTCACAAGGTTTGGTACTCCACGTGCAATTAAAAGCGATGGGGGTCACAATTTTGCAATAAGGCTTTCGACACTTTACTTAGAATGTATGGTGTTACTCACAAAGTCACGACTCCTTATCATCCATAAGCGAGCGGGCAAGTGGAAGTCTCCAATTGAGAAATAAAGAGTGTCTTTTCCAAAACGATGAATGCTAATCAGATGGATTATTCCAAGAATCTTGATAATGCATTATGAGCTTATCGGACGGCTTACAAAACACCTATCTGAATGTCTCCATACCGGTTGGTGTTCGGAAAAGCTTGTCATCTTCCGATGGAACTAGAGCGCATGCCATATGGTCTCTAAAGAAGTTGAATCTTGATTGGGACGTAGCCGCTAACTTGAGGGTTGTGCACTTGAATGAATTGGATGAGTTCCAGTACCATACTTATACATGTTCATCCTTGTACAAAGACAAGATGAAATATCTTCATGACAAATACACTAGGAATAAAGAGTTCAAGGTAGGATATCTTGTATTGTTGTTTAACTCAAGGTTGAGGATGTTTCCCGTGAAGCTAAAGTCTAAATGGAGCGGTCCTTTTGAAATTTTAGGTGTGACACCTTTTGGTGTATTAGACTTGAAGAACAAAAATAATGAGGTATTCCGAGTCAATGGTCATCGGGTGAAATACTACTTGGGAAAAGTTGGAGATAGCCACGTCAAATCAGGTGCTTCTTGGGAGGCAACCTATGTTTCTTTTCTTTTTTAATTTGTAGTTAGGTGTTATTTTTTTTGTTCTGACCTGATTTTAAGTGTGCTACAGGGGTGAGTGTGACTTTCAAGAATTGTGGACGAAATTATGGCTACGCGTTCTAAGGAATGCGGAACTCATTTTAATTGTGCGAAAAGCATTTTTGTTGGTGCTATATCAAAAGAGCATTGCGGCCGCACATTTATCTTGCAGACCGCACAATTGAGATGTTGAAAACACCAACTCTATGAAGTTTTTGCCTGTCAGTGTAAAGGTCGATCTGCGACCGCACATGAAATATGCGGCCGCACATGAAAAGCTGAGATGAGGTCCCCAGGTAATAGAGTGCGGACCGCACATGAAAATGTGCGGCCGCACTCATCCTTTCCCCTTAGCAAACTACTAGTATAAATAGAGAAACGGGACCCATTCTACGTTTTGTTTCACTCTCTAAGAAAAATTATGTTATGTTGAAATTTCTTGGAAATTTCATCTGTCCACACACACAGCCACTTTGATCGTTCACTCATTACATTCACATCATCTGGTATGCTTCAATTTCATGTTACTTTTTGTTTTAGTTTAATTTGTAGATTTTTAGTTCTTTTAGGCCATTTGTCATTAGAGTTCAATTGTGTGTCCATATGGGGTAAATTTGAACAGGGTTAACTTGATACATTCTCTATGGGGATTGGGATAGTGGAATTTCGTGTTTTTATAGTGTTGCCATGTCTAATTGTGTGAGAATTTGAAAAACCTAAGTAGACAAAATTGATCTGTACGTAATTTTTGAATTATGCGATCGCACTTCAATTTGTGCGGTTCGCAGATGTTAAATTTAGGGCAACTTAGTAAAGAAGGGATCTATGGCTGCAAGTTAAAATGTGCGGACCGTAGAATATCCATCGCGGACGCAAAATTACAGATTTACTGTCATCAGAGAGTCCTTACCTTTAGACTCCAATGTGCGGCCGCAAGTTTAATTCTGTGAATCACAGAAATCCTGTTGCGGCCGCACATTAGCCAATTCTATGTCATCAGAGGGTTGGAATTTTTTGGCTTCAGAGGTGCGGCCCAAGTCAAATAGTGCAGACCACACTTCACTTCTGTGGCCGCCCAATAAAAATGTGTGATCTGCAATTCCCCATCTACGGCCGCAAGAAGCATTGTGCGAACTGTAGATCACTTTCCTCTACAAGCATGATTCAACTGTATCTCCCACTGAGTTTTATAGTTTCTCCTTTAATCACATATGTCCTATATATGTTTGAACATCGAATTGCAACTAACAATAGTCTTTGCTTACTACATATAATGGTTTGATCTAGAGGACGAGGCAACACAACAAAAGGGAGAGGTGAACCTTCTCGGGGTCGAAGCAAGAGTGCCTTAACCCTTGGCCAACCAAAGACAATAAGAAAGAAAGCAACAGTCATGAAAGGGAGAGGTATAGACCTCTCCGAGACTAGCTCATATGCCCCGTCTAGGGAAGTGTCAAAGGGCAACTCAGCCTCTATTCAGGAGCAGCCGGCCATACAGTCGAGGCCGCAAGGGAGATACCATATCAGGGACGAGTCATCTTCATCCCACAACACTTTTGAGGGATCGGAGAGTGCTAGTCATGCTTCTGAACCATCAGCTACACCAGTCCCTGAGGCATAGGATAAACCAGTTCATGAGTTCCCCGATGATGGCAGAGGGTTACAGCTTCCGGCCTTGAAAGATCAAAGAAGAAAGAGGTTTGGAAGGACCGTTTTGATAGCCTAGCTGCCTTCACCAGCTTTCGTATGTGGTGGCCAGTGAGGTCTCTAACTCTTGATCGACAGTTTCTATTGAGGGATTTGGAGAGGTACAACCCAACCACTTTGAGATAGTTCAAGGAACACAACGGGTGGATGTGGTTCACCCAGAGTGTAGTGGATTTCAAAAAATACCTTGTCTATGAATTCTATGCCAATGTGGCTCGTATAAAAAAGGGGACGAAGATGACCAAAGTACACAACCTCAAGGTGAGGTTTGATCAGCATATGCTAAACGCATACTTGGGATTTGAAGATGTTGAACTGAAGGAGTATTTGGAGAAGTGTGCACTGGGGGGACGAAGTCCGGCCTTGGTTACTTGAGATTCTAGCACCACTAGGGCCACCACAACTACGGATTACCGCTAGTGTTCCTATTAAGAGGAACGCTTTAAGTTTTGAGGCAAAGGGTGGCAGACGTTTATGTGCAGCAGGTTGGATCCGTGATAGAAAGAAACCCTCCTTCATATTCCTCATGCAGTTCTTGTAGCATCTGTTATGACCTGGTACCCAATCAATGTGGGTTTTATGATGTCGGCCAACATCTAAGTGATCACACGGTATGATGAATCGTCCTACCCATATCCCAACACTATTACATAATATCTCACCGATGCAAAGGTAGAGCTAAGGGATTTTGACACAGAGGTGAAGCCGAAGAAGACTTTTACTTGGTACTCACTGATGGATGCGAGCAACCCGAAGAAGAAAGTTCAGCCTCCTACCACCACTGGCCAGTCTGATGAGCCAGTAATGGTAGCTACTGAGGCAGTTCATGTACCATCCACTTCGGCTGAGCCTTCCTCCATTGTCGCAGCTATGCCTCCGACATCATCCACAACCCCTACCACAGCTCATGCCACAGCTCCCACCATAACTTTAAGGCTAGTGCACATGCCTATTGTCCCACTATCTACGCTACGAGTCTGCCAGACACTGGCGAGTCTCAACAACTGGATGTAGACAGCTACTACAAAGTTGTCTAGCTTGTCCAGTACTGTTGCAGTGCAATCCACTTCTCAGGCACCTCAGGCTCATTCTACCATTGATGAGACCCTAAAGAAGATTTTGGAGAACCAGAAGACAATCATGAACACCTTGGTACAACAAGTAAAGGGGTGCACAGACTTGTTCCGGTGATTGAAGAGCTGAGAAAGGAAGTAAAGAAGATGAGGAAGTCCCAATCCAGCAAGAAGTCAGTGGATAAGCACCGGAGAGAGGTGCACAGACTTGCTATAACCGGAGACCTTCCCTTTCACATACTACCTGACTTGCACCAGTTTGCCCCAAATCCTTCAGCCCTATATTCACCGGTAGCACCAGCTGGCCAGTTTGAAGAGCCAGACCTTGCTGTCGATACTGGTGAAGCAGTGCGTGAGATGTTTGCCAACCCAGCCACACCTAGAGTCGAGGATGATGAGATCTAGTTGGCTGATCCGGAGGGCGATGGCATTTTTGGGGACACAGAGATGTCCAAGGAGCCATAGGGAGTTTTCTTCACCCTGTCCTCTTTTACTCTTATTTTTCTAAGCATTGTCAACAATGCTTACTTTTATTCGGAGGGTGGTGGAGTTTATTTGACACATTTGGTACACTTTGATACATTTGGCCTGTAATAATTTGATGATACTTTTTTCTTTTTTGTACATGTATTTAACTATCTTTTCTCTCTTACTATGTAAATTCATTCTATCTTGAGTAGTTTTGCTCATTAGCTTCTTTATCTTTATTTTTTGTTTATTAGCTTCTTTATGTTTTCAATATTAGTTCTTCTTTTGTTAATAGCTTCTTTTTATGCTTTAGTAGATAATAAGCATTTGGTTTTCTTAACGCCGCGATTTTTTCCAAAGGTAGTTGTTATGTGAACCGGGTGACTCATCCCAACGGTGGATGTCGTGATAACTTTCTTAAGGGAATGAGTCTATTTTTTGTGTTTAGGTAATAATATTAGTAGTAATAAATAAAAATACCTAATTAAGTCATACTCGAAGAGTCAACCATGCTTCAATTGGTACCAACACACTTAACTATGTGTTTATGGTTAGAGACAAGGATTTTGAAAGAAATAGCGCTAGTTAGTAACTTTTTGACTCTTGAGTTGACTTTAGCAATCATCGAGTGGTTTAGTTGGACCATAGTGATCTTTATACTTGAATGTGGTCATTGTGGGACCTCAACTCTATCCTCTTTTACAATCTAGTTGCATGAGGGGTGAAATGAATTGTTGCTAGTCCAAGTATATGTGCGAAGGGTCTAGAACTTGCCCCGAATGTATTTCAAGGCGAAATCCTAAGTTTTTCTTGGTTTGAGAAGTGATTGTAGGCTCTCATTGGCCTATTTTAGCATTCTATTGCCACCCAATGTCGGTATCCCTAGTCAACCCCTTTGAGCCTCCAGCCTTTCTCATTTGATAACCATGTGATAAGCCATTACCCGTTTTGTCGTGACCCTCTCTTGGCACTCGGACTTTCCTTAATACTCTTGTGAAACAAGTGGCTTAAAATGTAAGTTTGGGGGAGAGATGAGGAATTTAAAAAAGGTATCAAGGCACAAAAAGAGAAAAGAAATGATCTCTATGAAAAGAGAAGGCAAGAAAAAACAACAACAAAAAGAAAAATATAAAACGTGAATAAGTGGAAGGGTTGATGGATTCAAAAAGAAGTAATAATCCCAAACATTGGGAAATCAAAAGGGGAGAAAAAGAATGAAATGATCAAGAAAGAGTGATTCTCTAGTCCCCAATGAAAAGAAAGTGCCTCTAAGAATTAGCAATTGTGAGCCGAGAAATGAAAGATGGAGTGCTTACGAAAAAGTGTAACCACTTACCCATATGGTATCCTACCCTAACCCAAAAGCCTTCATTACATCCTGAAAGAAGCCCTACTTAGTTTCAAACCGAGTGAGCTTACATTAGTGGTGATCTACATGAGGGGCAAGCCTGTGGTACTTGAAGCCGTACTTGTGACATTCTCTTGTGAGAGATGAGTGAACTTTTCATGAATCTTCGGATTGAGTGCTAACTTCTTAAGTGAGCTTGGCAAATGGAAAGTATAGGAGGAAGAGTTTGGAGTCCACCATGACCTACATGATAGAACAATAGTCCTTGATGAGTAAAGTCAATTCTTGAAGCTCAAATGTCACATTAGAACTATATGTGCATGAATATTTGACTTGTCGCCTTATTGATAATGCATGAGTAGTGTGGGTAATTGTTGGTCCCAACTGATGTGTGAATGACTCACCTTTGACTCGCTGAAATGACCCTTAACTTTAGGAGGTGGGAACTAATTTATTTGTTTGAGGAAAAGCAAAGACTTAAGTTTTGGGGAGTTGCTAAATGGGGATTTTGACTGCTTATTAGCACCTTGTTGCTTTAGTTTTAGTTCGAAAGTATTAATTTGTGTTCTCGAAACTAATGAAATTGTGCAGATTGCATGAATGTTGGAAGTTTGGTCTACCATGATGAAATCCGAATAAAAAAGGAGTGTTCGCAGTATAAGGAATAAAAGGGCGCAGAGGTAAAGAAGTGTGGTCTGCAGAAGAAATTGCAGATCGCAGAATTCCATCTCCGGCCACAAACCAAGCAACAGAACCCAACAGGATTTTGACCAATGTGCGGACCACACATGAATTGGCTTTCACTGACAAAAATTCAATGTTCAGATAATATGCAAAAAGACCAAGTCCTGACGCCTTGCTGAAGTGCGGACATCACAAAATATTGTGCGACCGCGGAAGTTGCTTCGCAACTGCAATCCAGAAATGTGCGGCTGCAAAAACCACTCTCCTATCAGCTGAAGAAGTCTGTGGACCGCACATGGAATTGTGCGGCCGCAATGGGCATTTTTGTCAATGAATTCCCGCCCTCTATAAATAGACGAGTTTCACAATTTTAGGTCACATTTCAAAGTAGAAAGTTGTTGTAGTCGTTACCTTTTGTCATTTTAGGAAGTGTTTGATTATTTTAGTGTTTAAACATTATGCTTCATCAATTAAATCTTTGATTATGGGTTTTATCTGCATTTCTTCTTTATTTTCTTCATTACCCACTATGAGTAGCTAGATTTTTACTAGGGTTGTGACCCAACCATAGTGTGTAAACCTTATGAGTATTTAATTTAATGATTGTTTATGACTAGGTGTTGATTATTTAGCCTAGTTCATGCTTCAATTTTAGAATTAATGGTAACAAATACTGATTCATGCTTTTTTTACTTAGTCTCTACTTGAGAAAGAGACCTAGTTTAGAATAACTTGGCTAATAAGGAATTGGGTTAATTGAGAGTTCGATTAGCCTAATTAAGGGTTCAAACTAGAGATAGTAAGAACCCGAATTGAGCTCATATTAATTATTTTGTTTGATACCCATTTGAACTTGATAAAGCCAAATTGGATAAAATCACTCTTTGAACGAGAGGTATTGAGTGGGTAATGTAGAATTGAGAGCTATAATACACCCCAATCAACAAAACAAGTATTAACGTATTTAACTCATTAGGCGAACACCTAGGTCATGGTCACATCTCTAGGCTTTTAAACTATTTGGAAAAATACCAAAATCAATCGTTCATTTCTAGTTTATTTTCCTTAGCTCACAATTGTTAGAGTAATAGTAGAAGTAGAAATCTCAACTCATTGTGGAAGTGTAAATTTAGTTAGTCCATTCACTTTCTTCAAGTATATACACCTAACACCCCCGTATAACTCCCTGTGGATTCGACCCTGACTCATAGTTTGGTAATTTATATTGCATACGACCGTATCATATCTCTTATTGAGGTATGTTGTGGACGTCATCAACAACACTTAGACTCTCATTTTTATTCTCAAATATCCTTACCTTCTCGACCAGTACGGCATGCTCCTATTTCACTAACAAAGCCTCCCTTTGATCTGTTTTCAGCTCAGCTTGGAGAATGGAGAGGTCTTTGATAGCCTCGTCTCTTTGCTCGCTGAGAGCCTTGTACATGTCCTTCTGCCAAACTTTCTCTTTGAGCTCGAACTCGAGCTGGCTTACTTCCATCCGATACCGAAGGAAGCTTTCATGATTAAGCACCAAGACCTGAAAAACAAAGTGATGAGATCATGAAGAAACACTACGGTTAAATGACCTACACGAAGGTCACAAAGAAAGAGAAGCATACCCGATTCAGCACCTGTTGTGCCTCGTTAAAAAGGATCAGTGCCCTCACATCGTTTATCTTCGCCTGATCCTCTTCGGTCACCAAGGAGCGCGGATAACTAGCCACGCTAAGTAGTTTGGACAGTACCTAGGTATCTGGCGGGATCCTAAATATGACCATTCTTCTACGGTCGGGATCCACGCTCAGAGAGGGAACTGCTTCACTAGCTTCCGGGATCTCTAGGTGACCGAACTCGGAGTAATCCTCCAATGCGTTGATGTCCATGCCCTCAAATAACAAGTTGAGGGCCTTGTCAGTGGCCCGCGATGTCTCGTTTGGTTTCTCTTTAATGGCCTGAGCCTCGTCGAATAAAGACTCTTTGTGGGACGAAAATCTCGTGATGTCAATGACACCGGCGGCTTCACTCGGAGCAGGAGTAGCTTCTCGGGAAGCCATAGCCATTGGTTTTCCTTTGGATTCCTGAGCCAAAGAGGGGTCGACCTCTCGATCACTTCCACCGGTCACCGCCCGCTCTTCTTCATCAACAGCCAGCCCATGGGCGATGAACTTCAGGTCGTCATCTACAGGATAGATCCTGAGCCGATAAAGATATTCGGGGTCCGGGACCCTAGCCTGGGTACTCTTCTTGTTACGCTTTCGAGCCCGAACCGCTACCATCTTCTTCTTGGCCTCGGCGTCGAGGGAACCCGAAGACTTCCTCTTTATTCTCTTTTTCTCTTCCTTCTTCGTAGTAGCCTCAGGTTGTCCCGAAGCGGGGGGTTTATCGAGTGAGGATGAAGCCTCGTCCTCATCCAATGCCCGGAGCTAAGTGGTCTTGGGCAAACTTATGAAAGAAAGAGAGGGACTTAGTGAAAATGACAATTGAATATGAGAGTAAACTTGGTCGGGGAGAGCACTCACCATGGGAACGGCCCCCCCACTTGCCCTTCGAGAATTTGCGCCATTCGTGTTTGAAATACGATAGCTGTGTGCAGATCCCCTCGACCTACTCTTTGAAGTGGGGAACTACGTTGGGGACTCGGGCAACCGTTGCACGATGATAGAACCAGGCAATGAAAAAGAAAGACAAAAATCCAAAAGAAATTCTAAATACTCAAAAAGTAGAGGAACTTACGGTCTAGGTTCCACTTTTCAGGGAATGGCAGGAACTCGGAGGGAATGAGATCCTCGGTTTTTACCCGAACGAATCTCCCCTACCAGCCTCGATCCCTATCTTTGTCAATGCTCGAGAATAGAGCTTTCTTTGCCCGACGAACGAGCTTGATTAATCCCTCTCAAAAGATTCGGGGACTGTATAGACAAAGCAGGTGGTCGATGGTGAATCGGGGTGCCTTAGTGTTATTAACAAAGTGGTGGAGGAAGATCAAGATCCTCCAAAAGGATGGGTGAATATGCCCGAGGCAGACCTCGTACCTTTTGCAAATGTCAAGCACTATGGGATCCACCGGGACAAGTGTGAAGTGATATGTGTAAACACTTAAATACCCCTCCACATGTGTGGTGATGTCCTCATCAGGACCGGGGATGACCACTTCTTTGCCTTCTCATTTGCAGTCCTCCCGAAGCGTAGGGAGCGTGTCCTCGGTGATGGAGCATGTGTACCTCCATACCTCCTCGCCTCGATCCCCTTGACTAGAAGCTTTTTCGACCTTGAAGTCATTTTCTATAGAGCAACCTCCATGAATGAAGTTCTTTAGAGGAAGTTTCGGGGCCACTTCCGGTACGACCACCTCAGCATCTGTGGTCGGGTCTGTTGAGGCACGTATTTTGATGTCTTCCCATCGAGTTCTGGGAAATATGAATATATGAATGCAAGTATGAAGATTTAAAGGTGAGGATGAAGAGTTGAAGATCAAACTTAAAAGTTCAAGGATGAAGTATGAAGATGGGAAGATGAAGATATGAAGAACAATGTATGAAGATTTGAAGGGGTTAAAGGCAAGTGAAAAGTTCGGGGGTAAATTGAGGATTTCTGGAATCGAAAAGTAAAAAAGGACCGAAGCTTTTATAGAGAAGAGGTAATTAATGTGTCACGTTTCACATTCGAGGACGGGCAACCGTCGGCTAACACGTGTCCGAAGTTAGAACGACGCGACTGATAGGATGTTTCACTGACCCGTCGACCCGGTTGTAGCATACGGTAGAAGGAATCGGGATCAATTAATCACTTCTCGTCGCTTCGATAAATCTACTCTCCAAAAAGTGAGGGGACTATATGTGTGCGGGTAAAATCGGGGACAATGTTACCCCCGATTCCCCAATGAAGAAACGAGAGGGAAGCACGGTCCAACACAACTTCAAGCGAAGCCGAAGTTTCCCTCGTGTAGGAGCTCAGGAGGGATGAACGATGCATTTGGGATCGGGTACGGCTAAATGACGGATCCAGACCAAGTACAGTTTCGAGACCACGGAAAAAAGTTAAACAGTTGAGCATGACAAGTAGGGAGCCGTAATATTCGCCCTCAACCGAATATTACGGCGGAAATCTCGTCTGATATCAATTACGGGTCGTCATTTACCGGAAATAAAAGATTTTTACCTTATTTAGACTTGTGCTAGAATTGAAATTCTCCTGGTATAAAAAGGGGAGAATTTTTTATTTTAACATACTGTTGACACGCATATCAAAGCAATAAAAGTTTATTTTTGTCTTCTAGCTATTATTCAAAGTGTTCTTCAGTTACTCTCTTCTTTAATTGCAACCGAGCCCATATCGAGGGTTCGATCGAGGCCGGGTTTTAGTGTTCAACTTAAGACCAGGCTTGATTGTTCCATTACGATTGGTTTGATCGTTCATTCTCTCTTTAATTTAATTATTTGTTGTTCTCAAATCGTTTGTATTGAACTAAATTACGTATCATTTAAACCGCGTACAAATCTAATTACTCATTTTTAAGGGTAAACAAAGCAAATACAACACACTAGATGTCAAGCCAGCGCAATTGAAGAGAAGATAATTTGCTTATAAGTAATCAATCTCAATAATAATTCTTTCACCGAAATGGAAGGCAGGAGGTGTTAGAGTAGTAAGGATCAACTTCCCACATTTCAACCATGTGGGGTACTCGATTACTATTATTACAACAGACCACATGAGGCACTGTTAGAACTGGCTGCACTGTTTCTTCAGCAGGTTTTTCTTCTTTCTTTTCAGGACCAACGCTCACCATCTTAGCATATCCCACCTTTTTCCTAAGTATGTTCACCAGCTTTACTGGATCTATTCCCTCTCCAATCACTGTCAGCTCGTTCTTTTCTACTTCTATACTTACTTTCTCCACCCCTGCAACGTTAAATATATGAATAAATGAACATGTCAATTTACCATTTAATTAATTTTATGCATGGTTATTAAACTTTATCCATTAAATCGATTTTTATCCACTATCACAGTAAAGTTATTAATATAATTTTATAATAGTAGAGTTACAAAATTACGATTGAACTTTATTCACTATAATGATAAACCTACTTGCGAAGATATTTTTATTGTTACAACAGGTAAAGTTTGTGATGTTACTGCTATAATGAATAAAGTCTACATTAATGTGATAAAAAAATGTAATTTGGTGAGTGCTTACGTGAAATTAATTAATTCATCTAACATTTTAAGATTTTAAATGATGCGATTGTCACACCCTTTAAAAATACAAAGCAAATATTAGTACTTGTACGTTTTAGCTAACTAAATAATGCTCAACATATACTTTTTCAGGTTAAGTTAAGGTCTTCCTTTGCTTTAGATGCTTAAGAATTGAATAATGTTCGATAATTAATTACCTGATAAAGTTGCTGCAATGGACATGACTTTATTTTTGCATGTAGCGTCTTGAACCAGACAAGGTACCAAACAACCTAAAACAAACTTCTCCATACTGGGACGAGACTTGCATCCATTGACAGACACATTAAGAACCACCTTTTGCTGCATTATATTAACAAGAAAATAGCAGTACAACATTATCAGTAATTCTATAAGAATTAAGCTGCAATTTTATTGTGCATTTGATTTTTTGGATGCTAAAGAAATGATTATAAATGTACAGTACCTTCATTGTTCCTCTGTTGTTGAAACTTCGACACTTAACAAGGTTGTTAGGTTACAATTTTGATTGATCTTGTCCTCGTATTTATACTTAAATCACGTTGAAAAGCTTACACTAAACGTTTCTAGGAAATATTCAGACAGCCTCCACGGCATTACATCATAAATGAAGGTGTCTATTATGACACTTAATTCCGACCTGTAAATAGCCCCTCCATTCTGACATCTCTCAGGGTCGTTTGGTTGGAAAGATGTTATTTCGAGATTAGTTATTTTATTTTTTTATGGGAATAAAAAAAATACTATAATCACTGAATTAATTATACCGCAATTTTCTACCAATCAAACATGAAATAAATTCATCTTAAATTTAGTCCCGAGATTAATTATTTCATATCTTTCGTACCAAACGAGCCCTTAGTTAATTTGTAAAGTTGGAGTATATATATTTTTACCCTCTTGTCCTTTTCCTTTTCTATCTTTTCTATATATTTTTTCTCGTGAACACGACCTTTTCGAGTTTTGATGGTTGGGTATAGAAGAGATGATCATCGCTAATTAGCCGAAATCAAAAGTCAAGCAAGTCAACCAATTCACATTTAACTACTAGTTCTTCCGTCCACTTTTACTTGTCCATTATATTAAATATATATTTTTAATTTTTCTTGTCAATTCTATTAAATCAAGAGAAGATCATATTTTTTTATATTTTATCCGTATCATTAATTACTTATTTCACTAACTATTTCTCAAAATTTCTCAAAATACTATCTTTATTGTGGGTACTATGATAAATTATTTCTTAAGAATTTGCAGTTCATTATAAACAAATAAAAGTAAAGTGGGAAAGTAGTTATGAGTCACCTTCTAATCATTAGGTTAACTTAAGGGCAAAGCTTCCCCCACCTGATCTTGTTCAGACTCCAAGTCACTAAACGCTTTGTATTCTTTCAAGTCTTTGCGTTTAGTATTCCACTGTAGCGGTGTTCAATTGTCAACGGAATTTAAGAAGCAAAAAAAAAACATTTGAAATTGATAATCTTAAATATGGATAGAATTTTGTGATTATAAAAGTATGTCATTAAGAGTAAAATAAAATTTTAAAATTAAATATTTAAAAATATAAAATGTATCGTTCTACTGTTAGCGACTTGATTGTGGTGTTATCTTATCAATTTCCTCTGAAGTCATGATAAAACTACCAAGAATACATAGGAATCCCTTGAACTATCACTTTTGACGTTTGAACTTTGAGGGGGTCTTAATAAATCAGCTTGAAATTAAATTATTAGCTCCCAAATCCCACCTTTATTAGTACTTTATTTTCCCTAGTTAATTTGGTGGTGGTTTGACGATGGTTTGGTGGTGGCCAGTGGAAGTGGGGGTATAATATTGGTATTGAGCACTCTCCACTTCCAACCAAAGGTTGTGAGTTCAAGTCACCCCAAGAGCAAGGTAGGAGTTTTTGGAGGGAGGGGTCGAGGGTCTATCGGAAACAGTCTTTCTACCTCAGGGTAGGGGTAAAGTCTGCATACACACTACCATTCACAGACCCTACTAGTAGGATTATATTGTTATTGTTGTTGTTGTTGTTGGAGTATGGTGACTATTGTGGAGGAGCTTTGACATGATCTATGGATAAAAAGAAAGTATAAAATGAAAACATAAATAAAACGAAAAAATAGAAAGTGACCGAATCTTACACGTAGCGAGAAACAATTGGTGCGTGATTTGCACTTTTTTTCTTATAACTATATTGGCAAAGAAAAGGGAAATTATACTACTTTGAAATTATTTAAGGGGATAATAGGACCTTTTCAAAGTTTTCAGTGTCTTTTTAGAAGGAAAAAAACATAGTTTAAGGGGGACTTAATGTATTTTCCCTAAAACTACACACTGGTCACTTGTTTTTTTTTCCTTTCTTTGCTTCTAGTCCTGTCGAACATAAATACTATAATAGAACTGACAACCAGCATGTTTGACTTTTTCAAGTTGAAGTTATTTACTTTAGGCCAATTTTTTTATATTAAATAGAAAATAGAGGAGGACGACCAAGGGCATCATGGTCATTTCAAATATATTACTGCACTATTTGCTTGTATACTAGGCTCAAAAGCTTGGTTGTGTGTGGACCCTACTTCCCATTTAACCTTTACTATCTTCTTTAAATGCACCACTTGATTATTGTTATTAATATTTTTTCAATAAGTACTTTTACCTAAAAATAATTATCTTTTTGGTAATTTTATAATTCAAGCGTTCATTTGATTAAAACTATGGTAACATACATTTATATATAACAATTATAATATCTCCTTGAGAAACATTATTTCATTTGCTTATTTATGGACTATTTCAGGTAAAGAAGATCTTTTAATATAAAACTTGACGATAATTTATGTAGATTTATATTCAGATGTTCTTATATTATTATAAATTGATATCATTTTATACAAGTTCTTATTAAATTTCAATTGGAATACTTTATAAAATTAGGAAAAAATACTTAAAAATAAAATATAATTTCAAGTCCCTTTTTTATTATAGAATATTGATGTTCAAATTGTATAATAAAGATTTCCTTTCTAAAACATGATCTGAGAATAATCTAAATTAAAATTTAAGACAATTAATTTGGGAAATTATTTTCTTTCAAAAATTATTATATATTAGGAAGCATGAGAAGTATCATTATGCAGGATTATATTTCTCCCTCTATGATCGAAGTTAGTTGGGTACTTCCTTTATTCAATAAGAATTTAATATTATATAAATTTGAAAATACATAAATATACAATTACCTAATTTTACAAAGGCTCAACAAATAATTATGGTGAAGAACCCCTAAATAGTATGTCAAACATATCAAAAGAAACTAAAATAAACTATAATGCTTCAATTTAAGGTCAATTCAATTAGTATTTAGAGCGATTGAGAGAATAATTTATTTTTAATAAATTATTTAGATATGTAATTAAACTATAATAAAATATAAATTTTCTTGTTAAAAATTCTTAATAATTAAAAATCACAATTATTATTTCAAAGAACTAAAAACTACCTTTTCGTCAACTATTTTGGAATACAATTAATATATTTTATTATTCAAATTTGGTTAGTATAAAAAGAAAAAGTAATACATTAACACAACTGAAAATATTAAAAGAGTAAAACTATAATTTTTCAATTTAAATAATGAGAAAATACATCATGACTTATTTTTCAATTGACTTTTTAATCATTATTTTATAACCAATTTTATAACTAATTTTAACCAATTTTTCAATTGACTTTTTAATCATTATTTTATAACCAATTGACTTGTTTTTAAAATAAAAAAGTATAGAACCTACGTAGAGACACTCTAAATTGTACTTGAAGTATTGTACAATCTTGTATAATAAAGTATGAATAGGTAATCGTGATTCTATTCATTATTACACAAAACCCTATTTCCTTTCTTCTTTTCCTAAAGGTATACAAAATGTGTAATTAACAATAAACCAATTAATACAACGTTCGACTTCGTTTTGTGTTCCAAGTGGAAAAGGGGAAAAAGAAAGTGGAATCTTGTACCTTGGTATACTATTTTCAGAACAAGCCTAATAAATCTGGATCATTGCAAAGCAAATTCTCTCTCAGTGTTTGTATCCCATGTAGGCTTAAAAATTTTAACGGATCAAACTCATATAAATTTTGGATTAAATTCTAAATTTAATATACTATAAGACGAGTCAATCGTTGCTCTTGAAAACCCAAGGCTTATCAAGAATTTCTTGGAGGCTACTCTACCATAACTCTATGTCACACATATAAAAAAAGTGTACATATTTTTTTGAAAAAATATCTCAAAAATTTCATAAACTCATGGAATATTCAAAAAGAGATCAAGATGTGATCGGACATTTCTTGACGATCAAATACTTCAACAAGATCCACAACATCCTCTGAAAATCAAATGTATCCCCTAAAGGTTCCAATCATTCTATGTTCGAAAAACATGTTGCTTAAGCTCTTGAATTATAGGGAACAATTCGGAAAGAAAAATCAATGGAACAAAGATAATTGTTCTCACAGTTGATTAATTAATTACTTTTCTTTGTGATTGCAGTTTGTTTTAGTATGTCTGAAAATTTATTGCAAGCATCCCCAATTCCCATAATATTGGGCATTTCATATTTTCTGGAGTAGCAGTCTGCCATCTACCTTTTTGACACGAATTATCTAGGCTATTTCTTATAATTTAAAAAGGTTACCAGAGAATTGATTAAGATGACAAGTTGTACGGAAACGACAATTCATTATCACTTATAAAATCTTATTTTTGTATGATAATTATGTTAGTAATCTGTAATACTATAATATAATATTACGAAACAGTAAATTTTTGTAACATAAAACAGAAACAAGGAGAGTATCTGAAACCGGAATCAGTAAATATATTTCGGAATAAAATCGAGCCCACTAAATGCACAGTGTGTCCTTAAAAAAATTATTTTCCTTAAGTACCCGAGGTGTTGGAATATTATCCTCCAAAGATAAAACGATTTAACTTACCAGAGAATCGGTACCAAAAATGCCGGTAAAACAGCGAACCACTTGAAGGTTATAAACCACACTGGAATTTAATTGTGAAGAAGAAGAAGAAGAAGAAGAAGAAGAAGAAGTTCAGAAAATTTTGTAAGGAAAGATTCTGGGATCAAGGCATATTTATAGCCATTTTCTGGCACTATTTCTGAAAAGTTTGCAACCTTTCAGAAACAACCATAGCTGTTGGAACATGTGGGAACGATTCCCATTAAAATATTTTGGGAAATTAAATTAAAATAATCCGAGAAAGAAACGGACCGGATCACGTCGCGGGTCCAAGGTTATTTCGGGTTGAATTTTCGTTAATTAATTAAATAATTGAAAGAAATATTGTCCAAAAAGACTAATCGATCAATCGACCTGAGGCCGAAGCCGAGTGAGCGACGACGACGATGGCGCGAGGCTTACTTTCTTCCCAACCCATTTAACACCAAGAGAAGTGTTTTCTCAATATAAGTACATTCATTTATCTTTCCACCACCAATGAGGAACACTTGCTCTTTCCAAAATAAAAGGGAGTTCACTTTCACCCCTCCATTTTCCATTCACCAATCTTTTAATCCCAACAATCCCCCACATGAATGGGGAATGACTATAAGACAAAGGAATACACGGACGAGTGTGTGATTTACATGCAAGGACTAATTGTATCTGGATAAGTAGGTTTCCCTTTGAAATTTTCGTAGTGAACTTATATCGGATATACTCGGTCAATGGGTAGATTTGATATCTTTGAACCGTCGAGCTTTGTTGTATACCTAGACAACATAAGTCACACAATCAACCCTTAACCATCTATGGTTCTCACGGTTGTGTTCGTTTCAGCCATGGGCACTGCCTGATTTTATGAGTGCTTAGAGAACGGGCCTTTACTTTCATTCCCCTTGAAGCGGCTTACACTTTACACTCACATAATTGATTTCTAAATGTGTAATCCTATAGACACATTATCTGGTCATTTCCTTACAGACTTAGCAAATCATTAAAAAGCTTAAGCTTTATTGACTCATCAAAAAAACCTTAATGATTTACCCTGATTTCTGAACAGTGTCTTCATCACGAGAATGGGTTGAGTTATTTGACAATATTGAACCGTCATTCATAACTTTGTTTGATCTCTTTGAACCTAGCTCTTGGAATCTCCAGTCTGCTAGGTAGAGTTACCGCCATGATGACTTATCCTAGTCCTTAATCCAATTCCCTTCGGTGATTTTTCAACTGCCTCACTAGATAGGACTTTTGTGAGTGGATCTGATACGTTATCTCTTGACTTTACGTAGCCAATCGTGATAATACCACGAGTGAGTAGTTGTCTAACGGTATTGTGTCTCCTTCGTATGTGACGAGATTTTCTGTTATACATAACGTTTTCTGCCCTTCCTATTGTCACTTGACTATCACAATGTATACTTATAGGTTCCAAAGGTTTGGGGCAAAATGGAATATCTTCCAAGACATTCCTGAGCCATTCAGCTTCTTCATCGGCCTTGTCTAAAGCTATGAATTCGATTCCATTGTAAAACAGGCGATGCACGTTTGTTTGGATGATTTTCAAGACACTGCTCCACCCCCAATTGTAAAAATATATCCACTCGTGGATTTAACTTCAGATGATCCGGTGATCCAATTTGCATCACTATAACCCTCAATCATAGAGGGATATTTGTTATAATGCAAAGCATTGTCTTGGGTATATTTCAGATACCCCAAAACTCGTTTCATTTAAATCCAATGTATTTGATTGGGATTACTTGTAAACCGACTCAGTTTGCTAATAGCACATGTTATATCTGGTTGCGTACAATTCATGATATACATCAAACTTTTTAATACTCTTGCATAGTCCAGTTGTGAGTCACTTTCACCTTCATTCTTTTGAAGTGCATAACTCACGTCAATTGCAGTCTTGGCAATCTTGAAATCCAAATACTTGAACTTGTCAATTACTTTTTCAATGTGGTGAGACTATGATAATGTTAGACCTTGTGGAGTCTTGTGAATTATGATTCCTAAGATCACATCAGCAACTCCTGAGTCTTTTATTTGCTAGCCAGCATTCGCTTAGTAGCATTTATATCTGCCATATCTTTGCTCATTATCAACATGTCATCAACATATAAACAAACAATAATTGTTGAATTTTCACGCGACTTCTTCTCGGCTATTTTGTTATCTTCCTCAATCTTGAGACAAATCACAAGATCTTCCAAATTTATTTATTTGCGCGCGTGCTTTAGATAGTTTTTGAAATCTCTCCACGAAGGAGGCAACGTTTCAATCATTGCAGCCACTTGAAATATTTCATTCACTGCCATACCTTCAGTAATAAAGTCGTGAAAAATAAGTTGAAGCTCTTGAAATTGGGTTCCAATGGTTTTGTTGTCTATCATTTTATAGTCTAGAAACTTGGCAACCACAAACTTTTTTAAGCATGCATCTTCAGTCTTGTACTTCTTCTCAAGTGCGTCCCATTATTCTTTCGAAGTATTCATAGCACTGTATACATTGTACAAGTCATCCTCCAAAACATTTAAGATGTAGCCTTTGCAAAGAAAATCTGCCTGCTTCCATGCCTCAACAATCATAAAATTTCTCATTGTCTGGCATGTCGACGACAGACACTGGAGGGTCTTCACTGGTAAACTTCTGCATACCAAGTGTGGTAAGCCAAAAGAACACCCTTTGCTGCCATCTTTTGATGTTGGCTCCAGAAAATATCCTCGATTTTTCGGCCAGTGGTACAACACTTCGGCTTGACGAGGCTATCGTCGTTGCCACAACAGTCGTAGAATAATTTTCATTATCAATTGTCATTTCTCACTGTCCAGAACAAAAGAGTTCTATTAATGGCAGAAAATAAAACAGTAAACAGTATTGTAGTTAATGATAAACTTTACGTTTAATATACACAACCGAAGTTTTGTATATACTGTTTCATAATAAAATGATAAAAATTTTATGTTCTTCAAATCGTTTCTGAATTTTAATACTCCGATGAAATTTTTATATCTTCAAATCAGAAATAGAAAAAATCAGGCGGAGTAGAAAACCACAAAGGTTTTAATCTCCAAATCAGAATATAGATTACAATATATTAATAATTTTCTTAAGATTGTTAGTAATCTGTAATAATATAATATAATATTACGAAATAGTAAATTTCTATAACATAAAATAGAAACAAGAAAAAACAGAAATAGGGAGAAACTGGAGATTATCAAAAACTAGAATCAGTAAATATATTTCGGAATAAAATCGAGCACATTGAATGCACAGTGTGTCCTTAAGAAAATTATTTCCCTCAAGTAACCGAGGTGTTGGAATATTATCCTCCCAGGATAGAACGATTTAACTCACCAGAGTATCGATACTAAAAACGTCGGTGAAACAGCGAACCACTTGAAGGTTGTAAACCACACAATGATTTAATTATGAAGAAGAAGAAGAAGAAGAAGTTCAGAAAATTTCATAAGGAAAGATTCTCAGATCAAGACATATTTATAGTCATTTTCTGTCATTGTTTCTGAAAGGTTACAAATTTTTCAGAAATAGCCATAGCTGTTGGAACAGGTGAGAACGATTCCCATGTAAAATATTCCGGAAATAATTGAAAGAAATTTTATCCAAAAAGATTAATCAATCAATCTTTGACCAAATCTGAAGCCAAGCAAGCGACGATGACGGCGCAAGGCTTACTTTCTTTCCAACCCATTTAACACCAAGAGAAGTATTTTCTCAATATAAGCACATTCACTTTTTTTTTCGCCACCAATGAGGGACACTTGCTCTTTCTAAAGCAACAGGGAGCTCACTTTCTCTTCACTTTCATTCCTCCATTTCCCATTCACCAATCTTTTAATCCCAACAAATTACCACTTGGGTTTTTTCCTGCGGCAAAAGCAAGGTAGGTTACCATCGAACCTTGGTCTTGCTTTAGTACTTCACTGTAAAGCGCTTCACATACATGACCCAGCCTAATAAGCAAAGAACTTGTATTAAGTTGGATTATGATCGAGTGAAATGAAGTGTCAAATACACCAAAACAGATTTAAATTAAATCATTACATCATTTCGTACAGATACATTGTTGTGAACATGGAAGGGGAGCCTTGGCGTAATTGGTAAAGTTGTTACCATGTGACCAGAAAGTCACGGGTTCAAGCCGTGGACACAGCCTCTTGCAGAATTAGAGGATAAAGCTGCGTACAATAGACTTTTGTGCTCCGGCCCTTCCCCGGACCCCATACATAGCGGGAGTCTAGTACACCGGGCTGCCCTTTTTTAGGTGTTATTTAGGTTAATTCTTCTTCTTGTTTTCATTGTTGTGAATATGAGTGTACAAAGAAAACTGATAAACCGCGCCAAATAGATAATCCGAGTCAAATCGGAAAGAAAACTCAATCATGATTTGGTTTGGTATTGGAAAAAAAATGACTATAATTGGTTTGGTTTCAACTAAAAAAAAATCAAATCGAAACCAAACCAACCCGACATTACATTTATACAAATTTTAAAAATATTTATTGTAATATAATTTATAAATATTTCTTAAATGTTTCATAGATTTATCTTTAAACACATTATTTCAAGTTTGGACTTAACATTATTGAATGGTCCAATAAGTTTTATAGCCCATAAAAGTAGTAATTCAAATAAACTTCAAATCAATACTAATGCTAACAAAGGAAATTCAATTCAACACTAAAAATGAAAATAGTGTTGTATATCTATTTTTTTAGTTTTGTATTGAATAATAATAAAAATGCATAACTTAGTTTATTTTTTCTTTAGTGTTTAGTTCTGTAAATAATAGTATTAGTTGTACTTATTTTAGCATGACCTATATAGTACTTTAGATTATGTTAATATTTATTATGTCGTATTAGGTAGTAATATTTTCTTTATGGATTTTATTATCTTTATTATTGAATATTTTAGTACAATGCTATGACTCATCTCATATTATTGTGTTATTTTCTTGAAAAATACATTATATAGTTGTATCCTACTAGAATTAAAGAAATATTTGGAGCACAACTTATATATTTTGTGCTATGGAGACGTACCAAGGAAATAATCCGAAAAGCCGGAAAAATAAACCCAAAAAAAATCGAGATTGAAAAACCCGACTTTGTTGGCTTGGTTAGGTTTATAGATTTAAAAATCTGACAACATTGGTTTGATTTGGTAAATAAAAAATCTCAACCAACCCGACTTATATACACCCTTAGTTGTGAACATGCAAGATGGGCCAAATCAAGATGAAGTAATTGGGCCTGGAGAGGATTTAGAGAAAACTACTCTCTATAACCCCTCAAAATTTTAATAGCTCATGTTTTTCCCTCATTGATACGAAATGGCCCTCTGGCCCAAACATATTATATCTAATAGCACGAAATGTCTATTTAGTATATATTTTGTATAGTGACAGTCTATTTTGTATATATTTTGTATAATGACAATCTATTGTATATAAATTATATAGTGGTGATCTATTTAATATATTTTTGTATAGTGACAGTCTATTGTATATAAATTGTATAGTGGTGATCTATTTAATATATTTTTGTATAGTGACAGTCTATTTTGTATATATATTTTGTATAGTGACACTTAAAAAATACACTGCCACTCTTACAAAATATATACAAAATAGACTGTTACTATATAATGTATATACAATAGACTTGTTATTCCAAACTTAATTTAAGTGCGTTACTATTTTTGTTATTCGATTTTCAGAGCAAAATCTGAAATCACTTTGCATAGTTCTAGGATAAATCTGAAACAACGCCTTAGC
The DNA here is from genome assembly GCF_000390325.3 of Nicotiana tomentosiformis. Taxonomy (NCBI): domain Eukaryota; kingdom Viridiplantae; phylum Streptophyta; class Magnoliopsida; order Solanales; family Solanaceae; genus Nicotiana; species Nicotiana tomentosiformis. The sequence continues at coordinate 33,065,837 of NC_090818.1, read as the reverse complement.
ATCACTGTATCGGTCGGCGCGATACATAGCACCGATGATAGCATTACACGTGAATACAGTCGACAATGTTTTTGAGAAAACGGCGTGACGAGCAACGTCAGTTGCGGATTCCAAATCCCCGGCGCGGATGAGAGACTGAACGTTACTGTGAAGGTTAATTAAGTCGGTGGCCGGTCAGTGCCGACGTGGTATCGGGAAGGCGGGAAAGAGGGTCGTCAGGTGAAGGAGATCCCCTCGGGAGTGGATCACGACGGAGAGCGTTGATTGGTGGTTCAATACGGAGGCGGTGCTTGCGACGACGACGTTCGGCATCGGCTTCTTCGGCTGAGAAAAATGCATATGATCGCTTAGGGAGAAGGAAGTTAGGGTTTTGAGGAAGTGGTGGTTGTGGTGTTGGGTGAGGATGAATGGATGGTATGATTTGAATTATGACAGCGGCAGAGAAACGGCGAAGAGAGCGGAGGAGGATGCCATAGAGAGGGGGAAGAATGGCAGTGGTCTCGGGCTAGCCCTTTAATTAGTTTTGGGATGTTAATTGTATGATTTATTTTGTGGCTACCTATTGTCATTAGTTTTTCCCGGATGGCTACACAAATGAATGAAACTGCAGTTATTGGACTATGTGAAATTGCGTTTATTGGACTATGTGTGGGATCCAAGTTGATAAAAGAGATCCCAAAAAATAATAGACAACAAATATATATATATATATATATAAATACTTTATACATAGTCAATATGTACTTTTTTAATATTTGGCTAAGCGCTATAATTATTTTTGGGTGATCGGTAAAATGTGTTGTCGAAAGGCTATTGGACAATTCTAAGAGGAAAATTAAATATAGTTCTCTGTAGTATGAAGAGGTTATGTGAATTGTGAAGAGAATTTTGTGTCCTACTCATCACCATTCCGTCTGGTATCTCATCCTCTTCTTTGCTACTATTTTATTCCTTAGTTTCTCCATTGTAATTTCTCTATTTTAATTTCGTTAAATACAATCAATCTTCCCTGTTGTCGACTATAGAACATTAGATATGGTGAACCTGAAGACTTGTCGTAGTACTAGCACTAAAACAATTCTATCCAATAACTAGGAATACAAGCCCAAAGTTTTTCGAGGAAATTCACCTGTAAACTTGTCATATGTTTTAAAAAAGTAAATAAGAAGCAAATTTTCAATTGCTTACTATATCTTTCCTTATCAAACAGGAGATATTACTATTATGTTTTCTTCTTTTTTCCTTATCAATTGCTTACTATATCTTTCCATATATTGAGACTTTCTAAGTCACTATCTAATAGTCCTGACATTAAGACCCCGTTCGAGTAATGCAAAGATTTTTTTGGTTTCCGCTCAGTGTTTGGATTGGGGTCCAATTGATTCGAATTCGCGCCGCATAAGACCTATTAAAGGAAGAAGAGCTCCCTATCAGAATATTTTCCATACTCATGATTCAAGCTCGAGACTTTTAATTAAACATGGAAGATACCATACATCCCACCACAACCTTTTGGTAGTGAGAGATTTCGTTTACCATATATGCTCACTGCTTTTACTTTGGGAAAAAAAGTCAACAAGCCAAAAGTTTCGAATGGATAACAACAACCCAGTGAATTCCTGCAAGTGGGATTTGGGAAAGATAATGTGCACGTAAACCTTATCCCTATCCCGGAGAGTAGAGATGTTTCCGAGAGACCCTCGACTCAAGAAGACGGAAAAAAAATATATCAGTACTATAAATATAAATCATAGGAACAAGTTTCGAATAGACAAATCTGTCTATAACACGAGTCCTGCAAAGATGAAGATTACTACTCTCTCTGCCTCACTTTATGCCTCATTTTATTTGACACTTACTATTTGAGGAGTCAAAGCAAAAAACATTACCACGATTTTCTGGAAAAAAAAAATTCTAACCATGCTGACTTATTCATAATATTTTGTTTGAAAAAACTTGTAGAATTTATGCCCAAAATCACACTGAAAATTAAACATTTTGACCCTTACCTTTCAAATAAAATGTGACAGAGGGAGAACTTTTTGTTCTTAACCAAATGAAAACTGGGAAAGCACCACCAGTAAGTACGGTGCTAGCAATATAGCCGTTCTGTTTGGATAACTTTGAGCTCATTTATCCTTAGTTAACACTTGACAGACTCACTTAACGAAGATTAATAATTCTCATAATTTACGTTTTTCTTGTCGTTGTAATACCGGAACATTAGCTGCAAAAGATATAAAGTAGTAGTAACAGTTCAATTATACGTCTTATGGTTTAGTACATGTATATATAGTTTCATTAATAATCCCTCCTTTTTTGAAAATAAAAAAAGAAAATCTAAGCCATCACCAAAATGAAAAGCAAGAGGTGTTAGAGTAGTAAGGATCTCTAACTTCCCACATTTCAACTACTCTATTAGTATTACAATTGAATACAGGCACTGGAACTGGAACTGGCTCCCCTGCAGGTTTTTCTTCTTTCTTTTCAGGAGGTTTTTCTTCTTTCTTTTCAGGACCAACGCTCACGATCTGAGCAAATCCCACCTTTTTTCTAAGTATGTTCACCAGCTTTACTGGATCTATTCCCTCTCCGATCACTGTCAGCTCATTCTTTTCTACTTCTATACTTACTTTCTCCACCCCTACAATGTTTATTATACATGTTATATTTAAACCGTAAACAATACAAAACAAACAAATAAATAAATAGCGAGCAGTAATAATTTCCTTCTTAAACTTACTAATCTGATAATATATTAATCTAAGAAAAGAAAATCCAATTCTCCTTTTTGGGTAAAGGTTTACTTAAGAACTTCAAGTGCTCCAGTAGATGATGGACTAAGCTATTGATCATAAAGGACGAAATTATGAAGTAAATGCAACGTGTCAATTGCTTAGCGCATTTAGGGATCCGACGGCCAACTGAACTGAAGAGGCCTAGCTTGATACGAGATATGCTATTTCGGTTTGTAATAAATAAATAAATAAAGAAAAAATGGTCAAATATACTCATGTACTTTCGAAAAATATTTAAATATACCCTTTGTTATACTATGAGTCCAAATATACCTCTGTCGCTATACTTTGTGTTCAAATATACCCCTCATTTAAACGGAAGGACACGTGTCATCGTCCCATTCGCCAATTCTAAATATCTCATAATTAATTAAAAAGACTCATACTCATAACCATACCCATTACCCATACCCGAAAAGCAATTTTCTAAACTAATTTTTTTGTAAAAACTGAAAAAAACTGAATTTCTTTTTTACTAAAAACTGGAAAAAAAAAACGAAAATATTTTTTTTTTCAGTTTTTACAAAAAAAGTTGCTTTAAAAAAACTGAAAAATATTTTCTAAAGCAATTTTTTTTTGTAAAAACTGAAAAAAAAACTAAAAAGCAATTTTCTAAAGCAATGTTTTTGTAAAAACAGGAAAAAAAAAAGATTCAACAAAATATTTTTGTTTTTTTAAAACTAATGCACCTGTAGTCCACTGCTTTAGGAAAGTCTTTTTTTTCAGTTTTTACAAAAAAATATTTTTTAGTTTTTTTAAAGCAATTTTTGTGTAAAAACTGAAAAAACAGATTTTGTAAAATATTTTCATTTTTTAAAAATTAATGCACCTGTAGTCTACTGCTTTAGGAAAGTCATTTTTTTCAGTTTTTACAAAAAAATATTATTCAGTTTTTTTAAAAGCAATATTTTAGTAAAAACTGAAGATTTTTTTTTTTTAGTTTTTAGTAAAAATAATTTCAGTTTTTTCTAGTTTTTTAAAAAACATTGCTTTAGAAATTATTTTTTGGGTATGGGTAATGGGTATGGTTATGGGTATGGGTCTTTCTAATTAATTAGAAGATATTTAGAATTGGCCAACAGGACGATGACACGTGTCCCTCCGTTTAAATGAGGGGTATATTTGAACTCAAAGTATAACGACAAGGTATATTTGGACTCATAGTATAACGAAGGATATATTTAAATATTTTTCGAAATTACTTAGGTATATTTGACCCTTTTTTCCATAAATAAATGTGCCTGTCTTAACATCTTAAGAATTTAGATGATCAGCTGGTCACACCCTTGACAATACGAAGCCCATATTACTACTTATTAGTTTTAGCTAACTAAATGCTCAGCATGTACATGAGAAAAGTTTAAGGTTTTACTATGCTTTTGGTGCTAAAGAGCCCAATAATGTTGTTAATTAGTTACCTGATAAAGTTGTTGCAATGGACATGACTTTATTTTTGCATGTAGCAGCTTCTTGAACCAGGAAAGGTACCAAACAACCTAAAACAAACTTCTTCAGACTGGGACGAGGCTGACATCCATTGACAGACACATTAAGAACCACCTTTTGCTGCATTATATTAAGAAAAATAGAAATAACAAATTATCAGTAACTCTACTAATTAAGCTACAACTTTGTTGTGCATGTGTTGGACGCAAACACTATAAATATATAGTACCTTCATCTTCCCTTGTTCCTCAAAACTTCAGTTTTGGACTGTCTTCGAAACTTCAAGGTTGCGAGGCTAAATTAATAGTGTACGTGTTCGACACTTGAAGATGTGTGGTTACAATTAAGTTTTGAGTGATCTAATTCTCCTTATCCTTAAATAGCGTGGAAAAACCTTATACTACTTGTTTTCTAGGAATGTTTAGACAGCCGCCACGACATTACATTAAGGAAGTTGAATGATCGCTGTCTAGTATATTATCAGTTAAATATTCCTAACTAATGTTAATTTGTCTCATTAGCAGGACAATAAAATAGTTGTATGTGAAATTAAAAGAAGCAAAATATTTCTAATATGACACTTCCTAGCTGTAAAGAGCCCCCCACCCCAAATGCTGACTTCTCGTAGTTAATTTGTAAAGTTGGAGTATACTTTTTACCCTCGTGTCCTTTTCTTTCTAAACTTTCTCGTGTACACGACCTTTTCGAGAGTTGATGGTTGTTTGTAGAAGAGATTCTCAGTTTCTCACCATTAATTTTTAATACATTAACATAAAGTATAACTTTGAACCCCCACAAACTTAAGATGACAAAAATGATCATCTTTAATTAGCCCAAATAATAAGTCAAGCAAGTCAAACTATTCAACGTTAGTATCAGTTAGAGTCGAGAGTAGGGACATTCTGACTTAAAGACCAAACTCCCGCACCGTGTCTTGTTCAGAGTTCGAGTCAGTAAACGCTTTGTATTCTTTCAAGTCTTTGACGTTTAATACCCACTGAATTTATTATGTTAGCTTCCTTGAAGTTGTGATAAAACTACAGGCTAGTCATCACTTGTTTTCTTTATTTGCCCTAGTCCTGTGGAACATAAATACTACTCCTTCCTTAACAATTTAGGTGGCGCAGTTCTAATTCTGAGAGTTAAACAAGTTTTTCTTTAACCACAAATTTTTTGTCTTTTGGATATATTTCAAATTGTTTATTATTGTAACATATAATATTTTTTATGTAATTTCCAAATATATAGATTTTGTTTCATAAAACTTTAAAAAAATTATGTCTAAATTCACGATTTAAATTAAGAAGTTTAAATATCAAAATTCGACATCCGCCAGATAAATCGGGACTAATTAGAACTGACAACCAACATGTTTGACTTCTTCAAGTTTGAAATTTAATTACTAGCAAAAGCTTTAGGCCGAATATATACTGTATCTAATTACCCGTAATACTCAAAGTTCGACTTCATTCTGTTTTCCAAGTGGAAACGGACAAAAATAAAGTGGAATGTTGTACGTGCAAATGGATTAGAACAAGCATAATAGGTGAAAAAAAGAAAAGAACTTGCATAATAAATATGGATTATTGCAAAGCAAATTACCTCTAATTTCCAAAGGCTCATACAAGAAAATAGATTGAAAACAGATATAGTATTCCCCCACCCCCATATTGGTCATTTCATATTTCGCTAGAGTAACAATTTGCTGTCTTCAATTGTGACACGAATTATCTAAGCCATTTCTGACAATATAAAAGGATTGCTAGAGAATCGATTTAACAGAACCAATCGTATTGACATTTCAAAAATGTTGTATTGAAATACCAGTTAGCTGTAAAATCTTGTTTTTGTATGATACTTCAATTAACACGGGGGTTTTCCTATGGCAAAGGCCAAGATTACCATCAAACCTTGGTCTAGCTCTGGTACTTTCAACGTATATTTTTCAAGCACTTCACATACGCGATCAACCTAATACGCAACGAACTTGTATTGAGCTGGACTATCTAGATGTTATGAGAAATGAAGTGTCAAAATACACCAAGTAAAACAGAGAAATTAGATGCTCATTAAATCGTTCCGTACAGACAAACAAGCACAATATGAGTATCCATCACATGAAAATAGAGATAAGAACAGCAAATCTAAAATTCCCACGATTTCCCAATCACTAGTTCTCAAGTATGTACTCGAACCAGCAAGGTATCCTGTGATGTACATAGGATAGAAACAAGAGTCCAAACGAGTTGGAAAAACAAGCAAAACATTACCAGCGAGCTGGTGGAGTCAGTTTATTTTCGAACATCCACTGAGGATGACTCAGACACATAGAAATGGAAACTACATACCATGGAAATATTAGAGAGCTCAAACGAATTCTGTTACCAATTCAGGGAGAAACATCAGCACATGCTTTCATATATCGTTTCCAGCCAAGCTACTCACAGGATCTAGAACATGAGGAATCTTTGCCGGATTCAAACACTTCCACAACCTCAAACGCTATAGATATATAGAAGAAAAAAAAGGCAAGGAGAGAGGGCATGCAGCGGCGTATGGGTTCCAAGGGCTTCTTTTATCGTGCTGTGGAACAGCATCACTCCAACGCTATCAATCCTCGATCAATGTTAATTTGGAAGAGTCATAACAACAACAGGCTCACACCAAAGGCAGCTAAGAGATGGCCGGCATCAAGAAACACTTGGGAAGGATAACCGGTCTCGCAGTGTGTCAAAAATTGATGAAGCTGCTGCATTTTGAGCAAAAGTCTGCTTCAACCTCCCAAGTAATTCATTATCTTTAGCCTGAGAAGCAGCATCGGCAGCTTCCTTGGCCATTCCAATTCGGGCATAAGCCTGTTAATGAATTCACAGATCCCATAAGCAAGAAAAATCACTTTAATTGATGCAGCAAATGCATCTTTACTGTTGATTATGTAACCCAACATCTTTTCACCCTCATCATCAATTCATTCTCCTCTCTTCCTTTTTCATGGAAGAACTGGGTGTTGAGGTGGGAAATGCATTTATGACACTACATGCACTCAAATCAACCAGGTGGTCTATGTTAAAGAGTGAATGGAGTAATCATTCTCTCTTCATTATCGCTACCGCCCTGTTGATTGAAATAAGCTCACGCAACTCCCTATGTTTTAAAAAACAATGCATATCTTGGTAAACCCATTCTGATATCTGAATCTGTCTCATACTAGCTTTTTGCAACGATCAGACAAAAGTACTTCCTTTTATATTAGTCGAAACATCTGTTGGTTTCGACTTCAAAACTCAGCCGATAATGACCAAATGTGGGTAAAGTTCAAAACTCAAACTTAAACTACGTGAGACTATGTGATATGTTTAACATGTCTATAGACCAAATGTAGGAAATCTCAGAACATATAAAATATTACCTCTGCTCTTTCGCGAGGATCAGTCAGCTTTGGTATGTACTTTAGCGCTTCACCTTTCTCATCTGCATCAACACATGCCTCGACAAATGGGCGGTAACCTAGAAGAGAAAAAAGAGAAAAAGGGATGACTATAAGAGATCCATTACCCTTCATTAGCATGTAATATATGGTCACAAAGGACTACTTGGAATGCTATCTACAAACATGTCCACGGTGCCCCTTTCACTGGCAGTCACAAGAAGCAGAAATACATTTCACATGGCTACAAGAGAAGAGAGCTAGTTCAACATGGCTACAACAAACCTAGTTTAACCAAGAAACATGATCAACCATACCAAGCAATTAAGTGTAGTTAATTACAGAAATTAACTTATTCAGCCTCAAGAACTAAGCTAGCCAAGCCTGTAGCTATTACATTAGGTATGGTCATGGAGGGCACTCTACAGAAGAGGATCTTCCAGAAACAACCTCTCTACCGTCATAAGGTAGGGGTAAGGTCTGCGTACACTTTACCCTCCCCAGACCCCACTTGTGGGATTTCACTGGGTTTGTTGTTGTTATGGTCATGGAGGGCACTGCCATAAAGGAGGGGTTAATACTTAAAAAGAAAAAAAATTGAAGATATCAAAAAGAGCAGCAGTACACACAGCAGTCATATAGGGATAAGCCACCTCTGCAGATGCCTTATGGTGTATAGTGAACCTCTATTAATGTGTAGGGCACAATTGCAGAAACTCCCAGATCAGGTGACATAACGTACATATGACATTTTCTAATTCAAGTGTGAACTTTCAACCTAATTTCCTGCTCCTTGAAATGTAAAACCATTGTAAACCTATTTGAATTAAACTATCAATTTCCTAAATACAATTTATCACAACAATAAAGAGAAGATAAGTTAAAATTAATAATATCTCGATTATAATACAAATACCACAGTGAAAATGCATATAGAAATATTTAATTGAAATAATAGGGAAAGTCACAGACTCACAGATCCCTTCCTGTTAAGCTACTGAGGAAACTTACCAATTGGTGGCCTTTTCTCCTTTGAAAACTTCTCCAAGGCATCCCAATCCCTAATAGTTGCCAGAGCAAAAACTTTGAGCCAATACCATCGCTTTTCCGAAACCTGAATCATCCAAGAAAATTATAATCAAGGGCACTTTAAATTGAATAAAGCCAAAAGTTTAACCCACATGTACTTAAAAAGAGGGTACAGAAATCACTAATAAAAGAGAGAATAGAAATATATCGTCACTGTGAGCCAAACGAGAAGGTAGAGACCTTAAATTCTGTTTTGACTTTTGCGGCAGCACGATGGTTCCCCAGCACAATGCATGTACGAATTGTATCACTTATACTTGAATCCACAAAGATGGCCTGTTTTGTAGTCACCTCCAACTCATGTTGCATCCTGTATCCGTATATGAGTAATAAGACGAGCAAACGACATTTAAAGAGAAGTTAAGCAGAAATAAACAGTAACAAGAGAGAGAGAAGAGAGGGAGGGAGATGCATTCTGAGTTCACATTTTTGGGCAAGTAACCTGTTAGATTTGTTCGCACTTTTTACAAAATTTTATAAGAGTACCCATAAATATCACATAAACTGAAAAGGTTGCAGAAAGAAAAAGCTATTCTGGAAGTGTGTCGCTCTAATTTTCAAAGAGCATCATTGCAACTACAAAACATATCATGGCCCATAAACAAACATTTATTTCTTGCTGAGGAGTGGTTGACGAAACTCAGAACTTAAATGACTTGGTTATTCTATAAAAGCCTGGACTACTATCCTTGGCTGCAAAAACAAAAAATTTAAAAAAAAAAAGGATAGACTTTAGGCGGTGGTTCTCGCTTAATGAGACTTGGAAGGATGTATATCATCTTCTGATCTATTGCGAAGTCACCTCTAAACTCAGATATTTATGTAGAATTCCAGAGCCACCATTCTGGTACCTTGACATAAACTAGATGTAAGTTCTACAAATTTATGCAGAAAAACTCATCCCTCAAATAGAAATTTATGGGAAGAAAGCACTAAAGATAACCTCGGGAAGTCATGATACACCCCATCTAAGAAAAGTAGGGATCAATTGAGTACATAAGAGACGAGGCACATATATAGTGGATAATATAAAAGATAAGAATGTTATTTGACTCGTTGTAGTAACCATTCTGAAACTATCATCTAATTTTAGCATTGCATGTTTTGATTGCAACTAGCGCACTTGACAAATATAATAGAAAAGGGCTTTTCTCATTGATTTAGAATTTTATCAGGAGCCTACATATAAATCATAATGCACACTCAGCATCACTCTCAGCAGAAGAAAATGGACCATCAACTCAAGACAATAAGCAGGAAGTGAAATGGAAAAGCTAGAGCAAACAAAAGAAATAAATGAAGAGAGCTCCAATGAAAATAATGACTTGATAACTAAGACGAAAGGCAAAGGCACCTTAACAATTTTGCATGCTCTTCAGCAGCTTTTGATTCAAAAACATACTCCTTTGTTTCTGCAAAAAGGTGCTGGGACTTCTCAATGAGTTTTATTCTTGGACCATGAAGTGGAGATCCTTTGCTAGCCATTGGATTTTTAGACAATTCCCATGAATCTTTCCATAATAGGAAAGCTACATCCTACAAGATTGAAACTTTGTCACATAAAGAAAGTTGAATAGAGGGAAAAGTGGAGAATCACCATGAACTGTAAAATATTAGCATTTAGCAGCAAATTTTTCATGTCTTGCAAATTAAGCTAAAAACAAGATCTTACAGAAGGACTACAGAGCGATTACGACAGGCTTCCAAAAGTAGGATCAGATTCACATCGACACACAATGTAGTTCTATCCCAGAAGGCAAATTGAAATATTGTTAGTTCCTTGAATATTCTTTTACCAAATTCCATCTACTTATAAATATAAATGGAGGGATAAGAGCGACAATATGTGCTAAAGAACATAAGTAAGATGACATGCTAGACATCAAAATTATTTCCTTCTATTTATTAATGAAACAGTACAAGGAAAACTAAAATAAGGGAGAAATCCAAAAAAGATCAACAGATAAAAAAACTAATCACTTCATTTACACAAAACTTCCAATCGAACAGCAAAACAGTCAAACACATATTAAATATCACTAGGATGAGATTCAATATGGGATACAGAATTCTACATTTCTAAGTATAAGTTGTAGTCTCACACAAACCAACCTGAAGTTGTCCAGTAGATAGGAAAAAGTCCTTCAGAAATTCGTGCTTGTAATGCCTTGAGATTGGGAAAAAGAAACAAAATTCAGCAGGCTAAACAAACTACTCTTGAAGTGATTAAGAAATTAAAAGTTTCCATACCGTGCATAATTAACAAACAAATCACGAGCTAGAGGTCTGGCCTGTATTGTCCCGAAGAACTCCAAAGCTGGTCTCTGAAAAGCAAAAGCACGAGGTTATTAATAACGATTGATAACAACTGAACTATCTAGGCATTTTAGAAAAAACAACGTTCAGGTATATATTTCACAAGAAAGTCCACTTGAGACATCTTTATATACCTTCTGCCAGATATGGAAAAGGACAAGATAAACCAGATCAGTATCACCACTTTCAGTAGCCTTCATCAGAGCAGTATCTTCTTGTCCAATGCTTAGCAATAGAGGAACCTAAGGGATAACATAGTACACCATAAGCTAACTTAAGCTAACCATGTTGTAGAAATCCAATTAACAGATGAAAAGCAAGCCAAGAACAAAGAAGTCTTCCTCAGATGACAACTTTTGTCATTGGGGGATAAGGAAGTACTAGGCTCCACCAGAAGAAAGAGGATATTAGCGGGAAGACAAAGAGCATCAAAAAAATTAAAGAACCTGCTTAGATGAACGTGGCTCATGTTCAACAAGCATGGCAGCTAACTTTCGACGACCATTCTTATCCGCATGAGCAGCAACTGCAGCATAAGAGATCCCCTTGCATATTTTCAGCTGACATACCAAAAATTTACATGAGAGTTTGCACTACAATAATGGATGTTGGACATCTTGTTCAAAACACAAACCTTATCAAGTAACATTTCTAGAAGAGTGGCATCAGGGATTGCCGCCGATGCTGTGATCTTTGTACTTGTCCAATGCATGACTACAACTTCCTATACACAAAGTACAAACAGAATAATATAAGCTAACATTTTGATAAGGAAAACAATATAAGCTAACATGCAAAAGCTTCAGAATCAATCCGGATACATCAACTCTTCCCCCTTTGACTTTTGGAAGTTCACTTTGAGTCTGTCTTTTTTATTCAAAGCTACCAAGTTTGGGGAAAATCCCTCTTAAAATTCAATAAAATTGAGGGAAGACAGTACATTAGACACAATGAACATTTTAATGACAGATTGACCTCTTATATGGTATCCGAAGAACAAGCAACATGTCACATAAACTGATATGTTTTTTTCCGATAAGCGCATAACATTTCATGAGCAACTCATGTCTGAACTCCATTATAGAAGTAGTAATGACGTGCGGATGTATATTCTTAATTGGACCACATCTAAAAGAAGGAAGTTTGTTAGAGATAAAAAAAATTCAAAAACAGCATACCTGATTCATGCCAAGATATTCTGATATTTGTAGCGCAAGAAGGTGGCGATGAGCATTAATAAGACGAGCAATCAGAACAGCAGGCGTAAGCAACTGCCAGGAAAAATGTCAGAAATTGATTCAGACAGAGAGTCTAGAGTGACTTAGGCACAATTCCACTTAAAAACCAGCGAGTATGGAGTACCTTATACTGCTGAATACTGAGAGGAATTCCAATATCTGGGTAACGTACAGCATTTAGGACTCGTAAGGTTTTGCACATCTCTTGAATGTGGTCCCGTTGAAAATGGCTGCCAAAGCCAACTGGATATCATTAACAAGAGAAGAAATCAGAATAGAAATGATCTCTTGATAAAATCGACTTTCCAGCAGCTACACAAATGATAGGCGAACGTCTATATATAAACAAATAATCAAGGCCCATTGTCCCATTAGTTTGATCCATTTTGACATAGTGCTTATTCAGCATTCAAGTTGCGGACAAAGCAAAGTTCTGGCACTTCCTCGTGATAACAAATTATTTGAGAAGTGACCTCTGGTTTAGTGATTGGTCTTAAAGTAGGCAAGTGCATAATTAAAGCCCCAATTCTCCTCCCCTTCCCCTCCAGACCCTTGACCCTTCATCTCTTGTACTCAAAGGAAGAAAAAGATGGAAAATCCCCAAAAAGAAAAAGAAAAAAAAAAACACAAACAAACAAATCCCTTTCCTTACTTACGTCCTCTCCACACTTGGGATCACATTCTAGTCCTTAAGCTTCATTGAGGACTTTGTACTGATAAAGTATCAAACATGGACCCAATTGTGGCATCCTTGTTCTGGCAAGTACCCAAACAGAAACATATTGTTGCTTTTTCAACAATCCCATGACAGATGGAGCACAATCCCCACATCATCCCATTAACAAACAGAATATAGATTGCTGGTATTTACGTTTCCCCCTTATCTAGCCCATGATACAAAAACCCGAAGTAACAAGTGAGATGGTATCAAGCAGCACGTATTGATGAAATGTTGTTTATGATATAACACAAACCCAGTTTATAACTGCCAAAATATCATCTATCTTCAAGAAACCAACAACCTCTAGATCAGATGCATATTTTTTCTCAAAGGAACAATCAATAGTTTATGTAGACATTTTTTCCTTTTACTAGTGTCTCTCTGGGTATAGGTTACAGAAAACACAGCATTACCAGGTTAATATAACTTGGAAGTTTCCACCATAGCTTGTTTATCAAAAACGTTTCCATCACCGCTTAACTTGTTTCATGAATAACAGCAAGAAAGTAAATTGTCAGAGCGAAGAAATGCCTTATCCTTTGATTCCTCTCATAGTCAAGGAACCATACATTAATATCAACTGAATACCACAGCTGCAATTGTGGCAAAGCAGGCACAGCAAGCACTGCGTCCTCTAAAGGAATTTAGACAAGGAAAGAGCCTATATTTCTACACGAACAAAGAAGCAGTTCGTTTTGCCACTCCCCTCATCATATGAAATCAGCATTACATATATACAGCATTAGAATTTGCATATGTACCCACACCAGAGGCAAAAAGTAAAATGGAACTTTTCTTTTTCTGAGGAAGTAGTAAAATAGAAATTATATTATCAAAAATATCATCTCTACAATTAAGCCAACAGACCAACCTGCAAAAGGCTTGTCCGTAGTTTGCTGCTCTTAAAAGCATCCGTTGCTGTGAAACATCAAACTCATGACCTGCTGCATCAATACATGCTTCAACAGCCTCGGGCAACGAAGACCGTATCAGCCTCAGATTCTCATCAGCCTGGTGAATGATTAGGTGATTAAAATTTTCCCAGAAGCTGAACTTCAAAACAATTTTTCTCTACTATTAGCTGTCACAAGACTAGTTTTTGTTAAGTTATTGTGTCTTGTAACTATTTTACTCAGCACAATCTTTGTGCTAAAGACTACTTCAATACAACAACAACAACAACAAACCCAGTGAGAATCCCACAAGTGGGGTCTGGGGAAGGTAGGATGTATGCAGACCTTACCCCTACCTTTGTGAAGGTAGAGAGATGTTTCCGATAGATGCTCAGCACAACTAAAGGCTACTTCATTAATATATTAAAATTTGTTACCTTCTTCACAAAAAAAAAAAAACAATTCTTCTCTAGCATGTAAACTCAAGCATGGGCATCTGACATAAAAAGTTGAAACAATAGTGTCCCATAGAAGAAAAGACTAAAAGGAAGAGCCTTAGAAACTGATTCAAGAGAAAGAGGACATGCCAAAGGTTATGTTTAACATTCCTCTTAAGTTCAAGTTTCTCTTTCTCTCAGCCTTCAACTTCCACCAGAAAAAACAGTTCACTAGCAAAAGCATTCATCGAACTGAGGAAAAACATTGGAATGATGAGAAATTCAAGGTTTAAATTCCAATTTACTGGCTTACATAATATGAACCTTTACATAAAAGATAAAACAACAGAAACTGATGTTTACACAGTGTATCCCTTTTTTCAGGGAAAAAGGCCGAGAGAAAAAAAGAAGCTTTTCTGAACATCAATGACACAAGCACAAGTGTGTACACATAAGTTCTCAACCCATTTTGTGATGAATAGATCAATCTTCATCCAGCAGTAGATGGATGATCTCCCAGTCTAGAATACCTAAGATGATCCCATGAAAGGTAGATATCCCTCATTCCATCGTCCCTAGTCAGACCTCTTCCTTTCTACTACACTAAAAAGAATGTACAAAGTGCCATGTAGACCAAAGGATGTGAGTCATTTGACATCTAGTCACTTACCAAAAAATTTAAAAGAAAACTGGTATGTTGTCTTTAATAATTCACATATCTGAATGATCATTACATACCACTGCCTTTTGATGGCTGCAAGCACTGCTGGTTGAATTTACAAGGTTTTAGTCCAGAGTGGAGGCAACAAAACTTAATTAACAGAAAAAATAGCATTCATGCAACATCCTTGCACTTTAATAAAGAGCAGAGATGGAGAAGCAAGAACCCATCAATTCTCAATACTAGTGCATACCAGGTCTTAGAACAAATGACAGACCTTTATTATTGGAATTCAGCAAAGATAAAGAAAAGACTTTAACATCACAGTTGTTGCAATTACTCAAGAAATCTAAATGTGAGCTTATTTAAGTGCAAGGCCAAACTTATTTTTCCTCATTATAGATTATCTACTTCAATATCTGTATCAAAAGTTAGCTGACATGTAACCTGAGTTTTGAATCATTTACGTTCATGTCACAGGAACCTAGAATGTGTTTGGTATTAGGTTAATGTTTTCTATGAAAAATATGTCAATTGAAAATGTTACTCAAAAACACTGCTTTATGTCATTGTATGATATTGGGTTAGGAATATAGAAGGAGGTAATTGTAGTAAAGAATGTGGGAAATGATGTAGCATGGCAGAGTATTTATAGTAGGAATTGATATGCTTGTAGAGAGAATTGACTTTATCCAAAAGACGTTAAGGATTTTTCATTGTTTCTGCTATCCTCGTCAAACAGGGTTATCAATTACAATGTCCTAAGGGTATGCATCCCAGGGTACATATGCAGGTATGGAAACAAGTCTGGATGCAGAAGTAGATACATATTTGTTAGAAGAGGTAAATATGTGCACAAATGGACAAGTCTAATGATGCTCATTTTATGGAAATATTTCGAGATTGAAATAGGCAGTTGGGTCCTCGTCATTTCATAGAGTAAATACCAAAAGATATAGCCTACCTTGGCACTCCGCCTGTCAAAATGATCTAAGGCATCATAAAGCAAAGCAGCTGGTAGTGTGCTACCAATCTGAAATATGGAGACAGTTGAATCTGGAACACGATGAAGAAATTCCATGCTCATGTTGGAGAGTATTCTAACCCCGTCACATTCAGGGATAAGGAGAACTGGTTCATCATAAAAATAGCTGACAGGATCTCCAGGACCCACCATTAGAAGCTTATCATCCCAGTAGAGTAGTACACTGTCCAATCCACACCATGCTAGCTGCTCAGGGGGTAGGGCTGACTAGAAATACAAAAGCAGTAGCATGGTAAGCAAAGATTCACTGTTTTGTTTTTTGGATAAGTTGGTAAAGAAATATTCATCGATCCAGATGAACTAAAAATTCCAAAAGATGAAAATAAAGGGTGGCACACACATGTGATATAAAATCCAACTAAAATAGCCAGAAATCATTTTTTACATGTGAAAAGCAACAAATCAGATCTAACTGATGCTCAAACAAGTTATATGTGCATGGTAACTTGCTTGAATTATTCTATCTAACAATAATGTGGTAAGACATCACGAAAAATCATTCTAGTTAGCCACTTAACATAATACAGAGCAAGTAGAATTTACTTAAAAGAATGCAGAAATGGCAAGTTAGAGCATTGGGAATGAAATAACCTTCTCAAAAGTATAGTCGAAAATAGTGCTGGAGAAGTCCGTAGAGATAACAAGAAGCCTGTCATCATGTGTAAAAGCTGCCAAAAGCTTCCCATTCTGAGAAACCACCATTTTCTGTAGAGGCCCAATTCCAAGCCCAACTTGCTGAACACCATCCTCTTCCACTAGCAACACGTGATCAGCAACACCCATCAGTACCTCCACATTCCCAGACATAGTATACTGCGGCTCGATCACAGCCGTACATAACGGAAAATCCTCCAAACCAGTATCCGCCAATTTGATTGGTTTCGGGTTGTTGAAATCGGGTATGCAGTAAACCTGAAACGCCTCGTTAATACAAACGACACCGTTTCCCCAGAAGATGCATTCAACTACGCTATGAGTAAAACAGTCAGCGCCTAATGTGAGCTGAGAATTCGGTTCAATAGGCTCGGCGTGGATATTGTAACGGTAAATGGTGCCGTCCTGAGTGATGCAAACTAGGGTTTGATCGTCAGTCCATGACATGCCGATGAGTCGGCCGCCGGGATTCTTCCAGACAGTTTCGGAGATCTGAACGCCGGCAGAATTGAAGATACGGAGCTTCCGAAGGGCGGATTCGGCGTAGAGTTGGACGATCTTAGCGTCGTCACGGATGACAGCGATTGGACCGCCGAAAGGAGCGCAGGCGACTTTGTTGCGCGTGAGGTCCACGTGCTTCCATTGCATCTGGTAAAGTTCTGGTTTCCGGTAGTAGCGATTGTGGAGGAGCTGCCATTCTGCGGCCACTGTGACTGCCGCCATTGGGAGATTGGAAGCTAAAGTTTAACTTCTGATCAAAGATATCGTCAGATCAGAAACATTACTGAAAAAATGTTTTAGCAGCAGGTCGGGTCGGGTCGGGGCAGCTCCGCTCCATGTTTACCTTTTATTATTTTTTATTTTTTTTTCTTTTTTTGTCAACTGCCGCATGTTTTCTTTGTTTTGTCGTTTTTTTTAGAGCTATTATTCCTTTTCTGTATTTTAAATTCTTTTTGGGTGGAAGTGGCCAATGAATAATTGAGAGTGGAAGATAGAAAATGGAAGAGTTTTATGTTGAATTAAATTAAAGCAATACAAAACGGTCAATATGCTCCTATATTGTTCGAAATTGAGTAACTTTATTTTCCGTCAATTTTTTTTTTCTAATCTATTTCTTGATGTTTAGATAATGAATCTCATTTTTTTTCCTTGACCTCTACTGATGCTTCAACCATAGAAAATTTTAAATCATTGTTAAAAGTTGAAGGATAAATTGAATATCTTTATATTAAGAATTTGAACACGCAGAATTTATTCATATCGCGTTAAGGTTTGTTCATAGTAAAGATAAATATTAAAATTTGTTATGAGCAAAGGTAAGAATGAATCAAAAGTTTAACTAATGATAAAATTAAACAATTCCAACTAGTACATGAACAAATTAGACATTTTTTGTTTAAAACTATGCACATAATTGATGTGTACAATCGCTTGGGGTATAATTCAACCTTCTATATTTTATTGTTATCTCTAGTTTTCTTTTTTGTTTTAAGAAAATAGGTGACATAGCGTATGTGAATAAGGTGAAGAAAAGGAGTGGAAGAAATTTGAGCCCCATCATTAGGCAACAACTTAATATGATGATTAAAACTTGTAAATGCATGAATATGGTGCACTGATTAATAGATGGTCCCTTCAACTTCCTTGGCTGCAAAATTCAAGACAAATTCGACCCCCCCCCCCCCCCACACACACACACACCAAATACCCCCTTGAATTATGGTGGTTTCATTTTTTTTATTCCTCAAAAATAATATTTATAAAAAATATAACTAAGTGTCAATCAAAATTCAAGTATTTTTCTCGAAGTTAATCGGTTGTAAAGTCTTAAAAAAGGACTAATGGTGGATGGATCCTACATTTTTGGAAGACCAAACATTAGGAACTCCTTAAAACATAGTCACAAATTTATCAAAAAAGTATGCAAGAGATCAACTGTAATCTCATACTACAAAAAGCATCGATTGTATGAAATTGACTTTCTAGGCATTTGTACGAGTCGATATGAGCTGATATTTCTTGATGGGTTGCTTTGGGCATTGCCCAAATCAGCCCACCAATAAAATATATATTGTCCGACTCGTTAAATTTTGGATTAATTGAAGGTGTGATACGTCTTTAGGTCAATTTTGACATCCTCACTCGTGCGATACAAGGTAATCCACTTTTTGGTCATCTCTTGTAGCCTTAGTTTTTAACTACTAAAATAATACATAAAAACTTAAAAAAAGATATGAAAAATTAAGTCCAAAAAAGGGAATTAGGCACCTATGTATCTTTTCACTGTTTCTATCTGTTTTTTTATTTTTTTGTGTGTGTGTGTATGTGCAGAATATGAATTATTTGAATTAGGCATCCATGTTTTTTGCTTATTGTTTTCGATTTTAATTTCTTCTTTGTTCTCCATTTTCTGAGTTTATAGAACACCTGTTATTCCTTTAATTTTGTTTCCAAAAGGTGCTTTTTGCTTCTTTTTTTTTTTAAGCGTCATTCGCTTATAATTGATGTGAAAGAAAACATTTTATTGGTAGCAACTGGGAGAGATACATATGGTAAGATGCATCAGAGCAATGCAAGTTATTGAAATTCTCTTATGTATATAGGTAAGAATCCAAAACCAAGAATGTAACCAGTATGCTCATAAAATGTAAAAAAGGGCAGCTCACAAGTATCTATTGTACGCGGTCTTACCTCACATTTTTGCAAGAGGCTGTTTTCACGGCTCGAACCCGTGACCTCCTGGTCATTTACCAGTAACGCCAAAGCTCCATTCACTATCATAAAATGTAAAATTATTGATTTTCACGTTCAATACCACATTGACACCACGAACTTCGGTGACACAACCGTCTCAACCTCAATGCAAGGTTGAGATTCGATTCAGATAACACCTTGTGTCTAACTAATGTCTTAAGTGTAATTGGACGTAATTGATGCTACAATATAAAGTGGTTGAAGCTCTCTAACTTGCAATGATTCCTTTTGGTTAGGGTAATGATGAACTTTTCTTCTCATTCACTATATTGATATTTCTTGATTTGACATATTTATCCTATGAACACATAATGAAATTTTAGCTCTAGAATGTGCAAACTGTGGTACCTTCTCTTCACTACCAAAAAGGAAAGTCATTGCACTGGTGGTTAAATCAACCGTTATTTTTTACCTATGGAACTTTGTTAACGAGACTATGCTTTTTCTCCATTGCGTACTTGGTTATTGGTCGCAATCAAAGGCGCTTTCGACTTTGGGAATCACTTCTCCCTGTTGGCCTAAGCTTCTATTATTCGTGTTAATGAGAACTGCTTTCTTCCTTTCCAGGGTTTGCTTTACCTATTTGTTAATTCACTATATTTAAGGTAATTTTGCCTTAATAACGGTGGTGTCGAGACAATTGCGCACAACTTGACTAATCACCCTTGTTGCTACCTTCCACCAGCGTAGATATCGGATAATCTATCTATCACGATTTAGACAGAGGGCAGCCCGGTACACTAAGCTTCCGCTATGCGCGGGGTTCGGGGAAGGGCCAGACCACAAGGGTTTATTGTCCGTAGTCTTACCATGTATTTCTGCAAGAGGCTGCTTCCACGGCTCGAACCCATACACTACTAGAAATTCGATAAAAACAGACCAAAAAAACCGACCAACGTTGGTCAGTAATGACCAATAACCGATCAAAACGCGACCATTTACGTGTGGATGGTATTTTAGGGGTCGGAAAGCCATACCGACCAAAGTTGGTCGGAAATTACCGACCAACTTTGGTCGGTCAATTAAATTCAAAAAAAGAAATATTGCAAAAAAAAAACGATCAAAGTTGGTCGATTTTTTCCGAACAAGTATGGTCGGTATTTTAATTATGTAATCAAAAGATTCAACATCTGGGAATCGAACTGGGGTTTGTATTGTGGCAGGATACTATTCTACCACTAGACCATTGGTGCATTTTGTTTTAAGACTATCTTTTATTTGATTTATACTTTTTAATTGTATTTTCGCACGAAAATAACCGACCAAAGTTGGTCAGTTTTATTAAAAAGTAAAATTACCGACCAAAGTTAGTCGGTTTTTTTAAATGACCGGCCGAATTAACCGACCAATTTTGGTTAGTTTTTTTAATATTAATTTTTATTTATTTTAATTGAAAAACCGACCAACATTGAAAAACCGACCAAAGTTGGTCAGTTTCTTGAAAAATAAATTTCGCGGGACTCAAAAATAGTTTCCCGCATTTTTGCGCCAAAGAAAACCGATCGAAGTTGGTCGGTTTCGTAAAAAAAAAATACAAAATAAAATATTTTGAAAAACCAACCAACTTTGATCGGTTTTTTGACCGACCAAAGTTGGTCGGTCGACCTTGGTCGGTTTTTGCCGAATTTCTAGTAGTGATAATCTTCTCGTCACATGACAGCAACTTTATCAGTTACGCCAAAGCTCCCCTTCAAATATCACAATATCACCTCACGTCATTTGTCTTAACTGAATCTGAACCTTAGGTTCACATGGTCCATTTTAACATCATTGACCATTAGACCACACCCTCCTTAAGTACTTCTCAATTACTAATCTTATTCAAGTGAGAAACTACCTAAGCTTTTGATTGCAATTTGCTTTTAACGTTATCAAACCAAGGTGGACGGTTGTGCTTGGATTTCATGTGACATGTTAACCACTTTGGGTAAATTGGCATCATTGGCTCCCATGTGCCAACTCCTGCTCTATAGGGACCTCCTAGTCACTTCATATTCTAACCCAAGATTGGAGACTTAAACATTTGCTTACTCTAAACTATAGTACATTGTTAGAAGGATTCTAATTTTCTTTAGACCAGTAACGCAAATCAGTCTCAAAAGGATGTAGCAAATACAGGTTATTGGCTGTGGTCCAAGGCTAATACCTCCAAGATATATGAAGCACGTAAGTAGGCCAAAACTATCATGATATATGATAATGGAGGGGCCATTACAATAAAGCTAATCAGCAATCACATTTGTAAAATCTACTGCATAAAGTTGCATGTCATGGTCCACCTGTCTTATACTTTTGTTCTTTTAAATTCTCACACGATATAATTCTCTTTGGCCAGCAAAAGGTGTCTATAATTGGCTGATAAATAAATTAGAGTACGTATTACGTGCGTTGCTAAATAAGCAAGTTCGGAGAATTTGTTTCAGAACAGAATAATATTTGTAGTTTACCAACTTAACAAATACTTTACTGTCTAATGTGTTTAAAGGGTTCGAGTTTTGTGCATTTCCAAAAGCAACCACCCAACATGGGAAAATGCTTAGTAATACTAGTGACTATGCTTCTGCTCAGTAGTGGGTAAGTAGAGACTAAAATTGTACATATATTTTGTCAACTATACTTGATATTTTTTTTGAAATTTGTCCTCCCACTCTGGCTATCTTCTGCTCTGAAATCCCACATTCTCTCCATTAAAAAGAAAAGCCTGTCGTAGAGTCCCCACCAGGTTGAAATCACAGCCTAACTCCCATTTCCCTACTATCTTTTCCTCAATATAAAAATGTGCACTATAAAACACTATGCCAAAGCATTGTTAATTTGTCAAAAGCTAGCATTTCACTTCGGCTTCTTAGAAAGGAAATACTTGTTTTTCTACAATGTCTTTACTCTTTAGACAAAGTGTGCTGTTTAATTTATGATAAAGTTTAATTGACCATTGCAGTTGAAGAGAAAGCAATGAACCTGAGCCTACAGCAGGTTATAACAAGTTAAGCTCAACAGCTTTTGGTGGTGCTGTCTCTTTTTCTTCTCAGTTGTTTCCTCTCTTCATCAACACAAAGTTTTGTAGCATTAACAACATAGGAGTATGAGTAGAAACACCATATTGCCCATGCAGAAGCTCATAGTTCACGTGGCGATTCTCATTTTTGCTCTTCTACCATTAGTCAGTTCAACTCAAAAGCACACAAAAAAGATTATTCATGAATGCAGTGATCACAAAGTCCTTGAGGTTATTCACCTTTGCATCTCCTATTCTTTGTCTTTCAATTTTCTTTTATCCTCTGGAAAGTATTATGGAAACTCAAACTTGACTCAAACCTTCTCAGTGAACAGTTTCAAGCTATTGTTCTGTAATTTCCCATATATTTGTAGGGCAGCAACTAATTATCTATCTCAAATTTCAGTTAAGTCCGAAGTTGTCATTCCAAATTATCCTACATGGATTTCTGCTATGGGCTTCTATGGGTTTCTTGATGCCTATTGCGATTCTTGTAATGAGAATGTCAAATAGACAGCAATGTGGAAGAAGACTAAAGCTTCTTTTCTATACCCATGCTTCTTTACAGGTAAAATTTCTTTAACTTTTGTTTCACTGTGAATGTGGAAAGGGTCATAAACTTCATTCCGTACTATTCTTTGCTTTGGCGCATAAGAATCAGCATCTCAACAGTTACTGAAAGTTATTATTACAAATTTGAACCTTGTCTATTGGATATATAGAAGTACCCCACTTTTCACCTTTAATTATACTGAAAGAGAGTAAGAGCTATGATTACAGATTTGCTAATAATTAAACTAGCCCATGGTTTGTTATTAAGTAATTGTAAGTTAATTTATCCTCAAGTTGATAGCAGTGATCAATGCTTGATGGTAGAGGAAAGACAGGATTAATAAAGGGTGTGTTTGGTATGAAAGCAAAATGTTTTCGTTGAAAATGAGTGATTTTATCACTTATTTTCCCTTGTTTGGTTGATGAGTGAAAGGCTTTTTCCGAAAAATATTTTTAGTGTTTGGTTAGAGAGTAGAAAATATTTTTTTAGAAAAATTATTTTTTATGCTACTCTCCTCACCCCTTCCCCCAAGTCTCCATGTTTCCTTGCTCTCCCCCTCCCCCAAAACCCCAAATACCCAACGTTTTCAAAACTCTATTTTCTTCAACAATTTAATTATTCTTCTAAAAATTTACACAACCCAAAGGAACTAATGTGTTGCTCTACTTTTAAACGCAAAACAACGTTGAAATTTATGCTCCATAACTATAAAGAAAATACTCTTTTTTCGTTGAAAAAGAAAGTACTCTTTATACCATGAAAATAAAGTAATCATTTTATTGAAATAAAAGAAAATACTTTTTTTACATCATGAAAAGAAAATACTCATATTGTTGAAATGAAAAAAAATACTTTTACTATGTCATGAAAAGAAAATATTTTTTTGTTGAAACGAAAGAAAATACTTTTTTTACATCATGAAAAGAAAATACTCATTTTGTTGAAATGAAATAAAATATTTTTTCTACATCATTAAAAGAATTTTTTTTTTGTTAAAATGAAAAAATACTTTTTATATCATGAAATAAAATACTCATTTGTTGAAATAAAAAAGAAATCTATTCATAACATGAAAAGAAAATACTATTAATAATATTTTTATTTAGGATGGAGGTGGGGGCGAGATAAGGGTGGGCGGTTGGGGTTGCTTTATGTTTTTACGCAAAAACAACGTTAAAATTTATGTTCCATAATTAAAAAGAAAATACTCTTTTTTGGAGTGTGGGGGTGGGTTGGTGGGGATGGGGAATAGGGTGGGGAAGGTTGAAAAAGAGTTTTGGAAAATGTTTTTCCTCTCTTGATAGGTAAAATATTTTCCTACAATTGAAGGAAAATGAGTTGATGAGTAAAATGTTTTCCAAAACATTTAAGCCAACCAAACATGAAAAAATTAGAAAATATTTTCCAAAAAATGTTTGTCTTCGTACCAAACACACCCAAAGTCTCTTATTTGAGTACTACAAATAGCTCTATCAATTTATTATTTAGAAATGAGCGCAATTCAAGTTAATTATGATGTTAGTTAAAACCGTTTATTTTGACATAGGATACTTGACAGCTGACTACTTCTATTTAGAAAGTCCACATAGATTTACATAATAATGTAGTGCATAATATTAACATCAATATTTCTTCTTATTTGGCAGATACTATCTGTTATCCTTGTAATAACAGCAACAACCTTGTCAGTAATAAACTTTGAGAACCTTTTCGACAATACTCACCAAAGGATTGGCTTAGCTCTATATGTTGCCATATGGCTGCCAATAGTCGCTGGGATTTTTCGGCCTGACAAGTAAAGCATACCATGATTTCCCCATGGAATTTTCTCTTCATTTAATTGAATAAAAGCTTTATGTGGGAAAGAGGGGTGTAGTTAATTAGTACTGTTTCTTGTTCTTCCTTTGCAGGAGAAGCAAAAGAAGGGGTGCATGGTTTTGTTTCCACTGGCTTATTGGAGTCACAGTTACTTTACTGGGAATCGTCAACATATATACAGGATTACAGGCCTATCACATGAAAACAATGAAAAGCACCAGTGTTTGGAACTGGCTTTTCAGTGCTGAGGTTGCTATTATCGCGTTCATCTATCTACTCCAAGAAAAATGGCACTATAAAAAGCAATCAGGAGTGATTTTAGGCAATGAATCAGTACGACCAACGGATCAACAAACATCTCCAACAGATGAGGAAAAGGAACTGTCACCCATGCCTTAATCAGAGCCATGTTAAGACTTCAGACAAACAAATGATTTGCGTTTTACTAACATTAAATTCTTTCCAATTTTGTTATGATCTCACCAACAAATATGAGAGTTTTGTGTAGGATACTAATGTAGAACATCATATACAGCAATTAATATGAGGAGTTTTGTGTCCACCTTTTTGCATTTGTTTAAATTTTGTAACTACCTCTGCATTGGTGATATGTGTGGAAATCTAATTGATGATTTTATCTGCATTTGATATGAAGTTACAGTAAACAGAACTGGCTTCACTATCGTGAGAGATTCAATCAATGAGTTAAGCATATCCAACTCCATCACAACATATGCAGCTAGTTCTAACCAGCTCTAGTTCTTGTGGTGACACCAACAATGAAAGACACTCAAGCGAGAGAAAATTGTCCATTCGATCACCTTTTGGTAGCAATGATCTGTTAATGTGCAACTCCCAATGACCACTCATCTCGAGAATAAACAGGCCTTTCACAAATTTATATAGTTTCACTATATTAGTAACAGAAACAGTGGATCTTTATACAAGTCATGGAAATAGCTGCACATAACCTGTCGCAATTGCAATTCCTAAAATGACAAGGGGTGGAAGGATGACAAATGCTCCAATTGTAGCAAAGAATACTGAGTCATTCCTCTGAGATACTTCGTTCAGATACGCTTGTCTTTTGATATTTCTCTTCTGTGAAACAGTTAAGAACTTGGCGCTAACCTTCTTCAGATTCTTACCCAAGGGAATGCTGAAGTCATCATCTCGATCTCCAACCAACTTTGCGAGCTGAGCACGAATTGTAGGTTTACTAGAGCTACTATCACTTTCGTAACCTGGCCAAGGATCAAGTCAACGATGGTCAGGAATAACTAAAGGGTAACTCAGGTCTCGATAATGAAAGGCAAAAGTAAGCAAAGATGGGCAAGTTTACTTGAAATCTTGCTATAACTTTTTGAGCAAATGGAAGGGATAATGAATGACCATAGAAGATGATACAGAGAACTGAATCCCCTCTAGAGCAGAATGCTTAATGGATTCTACGTGAAGCTGTCTCACACAGTAATAATTGCATAAAAAAGACTACAGATTGTGCAACTAGTGCCCTGTGTGTATGGAGGATGTAGAATTCCCAAATTATTAACTGCTAAATAGTATATATATCTGGGAAGTCTGGAGTATGTTCGTTAACACATTAGGAGTACAGTCAGAAATACCAAGGTCAGTCAAGGATAGGTACAAAAGCACCTCCATACGGCCTGGAAGACAATTCCTGCTCGTATATTTTGGGCGGTTTGAAGGAAAGGAATCGCAGATGCTTCGATGATCATAATCTAGATGCTTTTGCTTAATAGCTAGATGTATGCAAATGTTAAATTGCTGGTCTAAGTTGACTTTTGTAGATGATGCAAATTCTGATTTATGTACTTTCTTAGAGCAGTTTGATGAAATTCTCACATTACTTATCAGGAAAAAGACAAAGAACCAAAGGGGAGAACATATACCATTAACTGCTGAGCTGCTGGAAGTAAGCTGTTCCAAGAGATCTAGCTGCGTTCGAGCAGAAGATAATGACCCTGAATAAATAAATAAAAATCAGCAAAAGTTCAACAATTAAACAGAACAAATGTAGCTCATGCTGTCATATATCACACGGGATAACAGGAAATGGCACACCCTATGATTAGCTTAAAAATTCATATTAATCAATAATCAATCAGAGAGGCCAGCTTATCTCCATCTTCTAGATTGCGACAAAAACTTTCAGAACTCAGATGCCCTAAAGACTAGCAGTGGTTTACGATATGAATTTTAAAACAAAATAATACAGGAAGAAATGATATAAAGAACAATTAGTGAAGTCTAAGCACACCAGAGTAAGTGGGAAGCTCCTCCTCAGTGAATCTTCCATCTCCTTCTTCAGAAAGAGCAGCTCTTCTCAAGGAAGAAGCAGACCAAGCTTGATAGGAAAAAAGCTTAAAGGGATCATGTTTATGGGTAGGAATGAGAAAACAGATATGTTTTGGTTGCAGAGGCTGTACAGAGCTGAAATTCAAAGCCATTGTTGTGTAAGGCCATTTAGGTATGACTTATGAGGCTGCAATTTTTGCTTGTAAAAAATCCTTTATTATGATAGACACCTCAATTTAATTAAACAGGAGGCTGAAAATAGGTGCACCACAAAATTTAATTTTTTCTGTACATGCCCCTGTCCCGCTTTTGGATGGTTATTACATGTATCGTATTGTATTGTTTTAATGAATATAATATTTTTGAATAGATTATATTATTTATCGTTATTTAATAATAAGAAGAATAAATTTATAATATTATATTAAAAAACATGATATGAGATTGAATTATTATGTAAAAAGGTAGGTTAAAGGATAAAATAAGTTTATTTAATAATAAGAAACGGCAAAATGAGAGGAAAAAAGGAAGGTGACGATGCGATCACATCATATTGGTCGTTACATAAAGTGACATTTTTGGTTGTTATGTAACGATGGATTTAACAATACAATATAATAACATTTAAGTAATAATCAAAACAAATATTGTATTTAAAGTAACAATACGATACAATACAATAAATAACAACAATCCAAACATAATATTCTAATTTTGAAATTTATTTCCTTTTATTCCCACCATCCACACCCACACAAAAAAAGGAGACTACTGCTCCTAATTATCCATAGTTTCTTTGATGATATTTTTAAATATTTATAGTTATAAAATTTAACTGTTTTTACTTGGCTTTGAGTATGAAAATTTCATTTTAAAAATAATATATAAGAATTAAGAAAATTAAAAGTGATGGTTATTATACTCCAAAAACATCATTCTTTGAAAGAAATTACTTTTAGTCATTAGTTATCGCTAAGTTTTTATTTTGGTCCTTGTATTATCTGGTTAAGTATAACTTTTAACCTTTAATTAATTGACACGTGCACGATTTGTCCTTCCACCAATAAGATCAGTGGCGGATTCAGGATTTTAAGATTGTGGTACTTCATTTTTTTTAAACATAAAGTTTTTATCAATCGCATAGCATAAATGTAGAACTAAAAGTTAACGGGGAAACTACAATTAGTATTACTGTTATAAAAAAAATTGTCAGTCACAAATCATAACCATACTCAAACAATTTTTTACATTTTGAAAACTATATAAATAATATTGTCATTGCTTACACTTACAAATAGTGTACGCTCCACCTAGTAAACTAAACAATTATTTAAAATGCACCACTAATGTTGTTAAAACATTCATCGATGTGATTCTAAAAATTGTTCGAGTCATCAAGAAGGCTAATTTGGAGTCTTTTTGGAAACTGATTTTTCCTCCTTTTGCATCAATGAACTAGATAAAGTAAGGAAAAATAAAAATACTAAAACAAGAAAGGTGAGCAAAAACAATTGATAGCACTAAAGAGAAATTAAAAATATAAAAAGACCTAAATTGAGACAAATAAATCGCTACTAAAAAGCAATCTATTAATATATAAAGGAGAAGCAAATCCATGATATTATTGCAAGTGTCAAAACGAAATATCAACATGTGTCATGTTTTAGGACAAAACTCCAATAAATTTGGTGATTCAAAAAAAAATTAAAATAGAAAAAAACTTACAACAAATTTTATATAATTAACCAATTCAGTTATTCACATAATGGAGTCCTACGTTTTTGGACATATACTTTTTAAAACTGAAAACTAAAAAATATAATTACTCCAATTTCAAAAAATGGACTCCCACGGTTTTTTCATTTGTTTTTTTATTTAATTTATTATAAACCTAAAAAATTGTCAAAAATTTTTTGACATAGAATTTTACATAGAAATAGTAATAAAGAAAACAAAACACTCCAGGATCGTCTATTCAAAAAAATGGACTCCCACGTTTTTTTATTAATTTTTTATAAGTTATTATAAACCTAAAAATTCGACTAAAATATTTTTTTACAAAGAATTTTACATAAAAATAGGAAGAAAGGAAGAAAATAACACTTCACGATCGTCTTCCCAAACGTGGGCATCAAAACCTATCTCCATAATTTAGAAAATATCTCCTATGATAATAATGTCCCAAACATATGTTCCTCCTTTTATTTTATTTTCATTCCCTTCTTTCTATGCTTAAAATATAGAGCTTTGCAA
The DNA here is from genome assembly GCF_000390325.3 of Nicotiana tomentosiformis. Classification (NCBI taxonomy): domain Eukaryota; kingdom Viridiplantae; phylum Streptophyta; class Magnoliopsida; order Solanales; family Solanaceae; genus Nicotiana; species Nicotiana tomentosiformis. The sequence continues at coordinate 33,036,420 of NC_090818.1, read as the reverse complement.
ATATGGTTACAATACTTCATGAAATCAGTCAAATTTCAAGTAACTCGATGCAATGGAATCTCAAAGTTAGAATCGTTCGAATGTGAAAAATCCCGAATTGTTTCAAGCCTGAAATACCATACTCCATAGATTTGATTTTACAAGATGCAAATATAACATATTCAACTTTACATAGTTCTAAAATTTCTCTTTTTTGCTGGTTTAATAATAAAATTTTCATAATAAACTATACTTGTCACACCTCCTTTTTCCCGATGGGGTAGGGGATAGGGAGTTTTTTCAATTTAAGTGACATTATTCGAAATAAAATTATTTATTTATTCAGAGTCGCCACTTGGAATAATTTATGGTGTCCCAAGTCACCGATTTATTTTAAAATCCCAAATCAAGGAAATTGACTCTATTTATGGTCCACGAACACAGAAGATCGGGTAAGAAATTCTGTTAATCCGGAAGAAGGTGTGAGGCACTCCCGAGTTCCGTGATTTTAGCATGGTCGCTTAACAATTAATACTTGGCCTAATTATCTGATTTTTTTAATTATTTTTTTTTACTTTTTAATTATCTGATTTATTACCTGTTTTAAACCTATTGTGTATTTTACCTTTGACCGCTTTTAATTATGTATTTAAATCGATTTTTAGTATTTATGGAGTTATTTCTTGAACAAGTTACGATGTCGTACACTTGTCGTTTGGTACACATTGCAAACCGCGCCACGTGAAACACACTGGCGATTTACAATATGTTTATTATTATTATTTGAAGTTATGGTAAAGTAGCGTGAAACGCGCACTCGAATTGGGATTTATGTATCGTGACCATGCCACGGGAACCGTACCCATGGCCACGATAATTTATTAATCGCACCTAAAGCAAGCTATGAAGTTTATGAATTATTTGTCTTAAACTAATTTGAGATTTGTAAAGCCATAAGAGTATGTCATTGTAGAAAAATATGAAATAGATTAAATTAATTATTCAAGAACTACAAAAAGGGGTCATTGTATGAAATTAATGTGCCTAGCAGATTTCAAGTTTTGGCCCAAAAATAAAATAACTTTTTTCATTAGCTTATAGTAACATCACAACTCCACTTCCTTCAACAACCCATGTGTCTAGGCCCAAACATTGGATCTTCACCAGTGACATAATTCTAGTTAAACTTGTTTAACAACTTAACTTTATACTTTAGACAATTAACAGCTTAATTTAAAACAAAGATGGAACTACTAAAGCTCATTTATTAACACATGAATGACTAAATAACCAAATAGAGACATAACATTGCTTGAGCTTCCATTTCAATAAGAATTTTTTTTTTTATAAACAATCACAACTCACTTATCAATTAGCAAATTTCATTAAACCATTCATGGATGAACCCTTTTTAAGAGAACATGCTAATGAACTAAAATAAATATACAAAGAGGAAGCTCAAAAATTGGCATGTTTAACAGAGAATAATTTCAATCATTCAAGATATAAATGAACACCAAAAGAAAAAGAAGCAACTCATATCATTAATCAAAACAAGATAAGAAGTGGACCTCAAAAGTTGAATCTGAAACTTTACGGTTTTACAACTTTGAATCTTAAACTCATTCATACCGCACGCAAGACCTTAAACGGAGCATCGAAACTCGTCGACGACCTCAAACTAAAAACCTCACTGTTTCGACTGGGTTTGAATGGTAGTTTATGGTATTAAAAGATTTTTTTCTATGGAGGTTTAAAGGTTGTTTTTGGGTGGTGAAGGTGCTGGTTTTTTCGAAAGAAAGACGAAAAAAATGACACAAGTAGAAATTCCCTTATCCTAAAAGAAGAAAATAAATTTCTCTCAATTCTCTCCTATCTTTTTTTTTTCCTCTCTCCCCCCTTTTCCCCCCTCACATTTCTCTTCTATTTATAGAATTTTTTTTGGAATTTTCACATTTTTTTTTAATTTTATTTTTAAATTTTATTTTTTAATTAAAAAGAATTTTCACTTCCCATTTTTCTTATTTTTTTAAAAAATAATTCCCCACTTTCCTTTACTTTTATTTTTTAATTTCTCATTTTTTTACTTTTAATATATTTAAAATCCCACTTTTTACTTTTCTTTTTTTATTTCCCCACTTATTTTACTTTTCTTTTTTTAATTTTCACTTACTTTTACTTTTATTAAAAAAATAAATCAGATACCCTTACTTTTATTTTTTAATTACAACTTTATTTTACTTTTCATTTTTTTAAATTTTCACATTCTTTTACTTTTATTTTTTTAATTTTTCACTTTCTTTTACCTTTTTATTAAATAATTTTCATCTACTTTTACTTTTACTTTTTATTTTTATATTTCTACTTTTACTATTTTTTTAATTTCCATCCTAAATTTACAATAACAAAAAAATAATAATAATAAATTTATTTATTTTCGGTTTTTTAATTCATTTTATTTAAAAATAAAGTTAAAAATAAAAATAAAAATAATACTAATAGTAATAATTGACCTTTTAAATTATTATTAATTTTTACCCTATATAAAAAAAATGTAACGAAGCTAAATATATATATATATATATATATATATATATATATATATATATATATATATTAAATTTCTGAAAATATTTACATAGTAGAAGGTGATAAAAATTCAAATATAGTCAAAAATTAGGTGCTCACAGTACTAATTAAACGATTATGTGTAGTACCAGTATTCTGTTTCTGAAAGTTTATCATCAAAAATTTTGTTACTAATTTTTTTAGGACAACATACAGAAAATTTGCTTATATGTGAAACGATTATGTGTAGTATAAGTATTTTTCTATCAGTTTCTAAAAGTTGGATTCACAATTGTGTTTCTCGACTGTCTAAGAAAATCGCCAGTAATTCAAATTCTATTTAAAATATTCTTTAATTGATATAGAACTCATTGTAGAAATTATTATAATTCATTTATACTGAATCTTTGTACTAAATAATATCCATTGTGTTCAGAATAGATTTCTGGCAGATATTAGATATGGTCGTCTCGGTTAAACGATTATCGGTAAGTTTGTTATTAAATTTGTTAGGACGAACATAATGAAACTTGTCTCATATATGAAACGATTATATGTAGTATAAGTATTTCTTTTTCTGTTTCCTAAAGTTGGCTTCACAATTGTGCACTAATTCCTATGCAATCTATTAGCAATATGATATATCCTAATAATGAATCTATTTTTTAGGGTGGTCTTGTATATGCCTCCGTTGGGAAGTATGATATTAAGTTTTTTAGGACCAAGATACAAGAACTCGGCTTATATATGAACTATTTTTTTATTGGACCAAACAACTTGAAATTAAAGACCACGACAAACAATCTGAGGCTAACATCTATTTATATATAATAGGAGAGGCAAAGACACCATATTGATTCTTTATTTCATATGAAAATCTTTAACTTGCATCCTTTTGATCAGCTAACAAATCAAAATGATGTCGATGAGGAAGAATTATTCGGTAATTCTACTCTTCCATTATTACCACGTTTTACAAAACTGTATAAATAACTTTTATATTTGTAGATGTCGGACGTATGAAGCTGTTCAGACCTACAAGCAAGGAGATAACAAAAGTGCCTTTATCAATGTTGAACTCGAAGATGATGAGTAAGTTATTCACTAATACAAACTATACTTTTACGGTAACTATTTATATTTTTTTATGGCAATGAATGATTACCTTGAAACATATTGGAGGAACAGAATTTCGGTAACCTTATGGGGTGAACTTGTTGAGTAGAAAAGAAGACCTAGAAATGGTTGGGGTGGGAGGAGGTTGGGGGAATGACATTTAACAGATTAAATAAAATAAAACTGCCACTTAATCATTTGCTTTTAGCGAAATCAACCCCTCATCGCCGTCATTGCGCGATTGAAGCACCCACTCTTAACAAAAGCAGCAAATCAAACATTTATTTCCTAGATGCTTTCTAACTAAATATATCAGTTTCTTAGTATATTTAATATACGTATATACACTTCAGGTCAAGTACAACCATGCATGAATGAGATCCTACAAAATTAACATTTAAATAAATTAACTACTAATTAACTTTCTATGTTTACGTCATATTTTGAATGTATATGTATAATGCATAATAACCATTTAGTCTCAATATAGCATATAATTTTCTATATATATGGACTAAAAGTACACGTTTTAATTAATTGAAGAGGTTAATGCGTTGGGTCGAATTTCAAGGAATGAAGTATGAAATTACCAATATCTGCAAAAATGTGAAATTTGTTTCTCCTTTTCTCTAACTTAAGGAATATCATATGAAGTAGTAATATAATTAGACAACTTTTGCTTCTCACACAACCAAAAGGTATATATAACATGTGATGTTAGCACCATCAAATTTTCTGTACTCAAAAGACTTACAAATTGACGAGCACGTGAAATTGGGAAATTGAAGGAAAACGAAATTTTCAATTTTGTATTAATGTGTGATGTTTAATCCATAATATGTTTTTGTTAATTTAGACGGCTACGCTGTGGAGTATGAACAAAATTTGTACTCACTGAAATTTATTAAAAGTAAAACATGCAACAGAATGTTTATTAAATTTAAAAAGATAAAAATTTTAAGACCTCTCCTTGAGTTTGCTCTAGTTATAAAAGTCTCCTCATAACTGACTAATTCGAAAATGAAAATTAATCTCCCTGTTTACCCGAAAAACGGATAAAGTTGAATTTGTACGTAGTTCTAAGGATATGTGATATAGTTTGATACAAATCGTAAGGACAAATAGAAATATCAAATATGGATTGCAAAGAATGCAAAATAAGCAAGGTTGGAAAGAAGATGATTGTTTAGACTAAGCAAAATGAATTAATTAATTAATAAAGCCTCAAAGAATAGTCCTTGAATATAGGAGAATATGGTGCTCGAATTACACTGTAAGCAAAAAACTGCCTTGTACAGAAATGTAGCCATCCTCTTTATAGTGGAGGATCCTACTTTAGATATAATTAAAAATATATAGTGGAGACTCCATGATAAATTAACTTTTTTCTTATTCCCGCCGAGATTCTCTTCCTTAGTGTATTTGCAACGGCTCTTGTCTGTGGGCTCGAGCTCGATCGGCCTCGGTGCCGGTCGGTAGTGCTTCTAGAGCTCGATACGAACTCGGGATCAAGTGATGATTCGGACTCGGTCTCGATTGGCCTCTGTCCCTTAAGCTCGAAATCATCTCATCATAGTTCGATCTGGACCCGAGCTCGATGATGACTTCGAACTCGGTGTTTGACCTATACTTGGAATTCGAAGCTTGTTTGTACCATCTTCGGAATCCATCTCGATATTACGAAGTCTTTCTTCGATCCATTATATTTCGACCTTGATCAATCGTACGAAGGCAAAAATCTATTTCGACCGTATACAGATAGTCCCTCGTTTCTCCGGAAGGATGTGGTGAGAAATAATATGATTCCTCAATGGCTCGATTGGATTATAAGCTGACGTTCAAATTGGGCTCGATCATGACGCTCGTGATAGTTGTCCCGTCGATTTAGTTTTTCAAGGCATTTAATGTATGTCAGATGGTGGTCGGCCACCGCTGACATTGAACTGCCATTGCTTTAACCTATAAATAAGCCTTCCTTTTACCATTTACCACTTTTACATCTTCAATCTTTCAAATTTCCCAAGTTCTTTTTCGTACCCTCTGAGTTTATTCGCAAATCTGTGATTCCTCTTTGAAAAAGCCCTTCTTCAAAATTACCAAATCTTTGTCACTTTCTTCTATTCTTGACCTTTAAATTCGAAAATGGCGAAAACATCACAAACCATTCCTAAGAAAAAGAAAGTTTCATCTGCACAGTCTGCCGCCGACGAAACACCGGTAGAGTCGCGGCCTGAGGAGTGCGTTCCTGGGGTGTGTGTTCTTACCTCTGATTTTAAGGTCGATAAAGGCTCGTCGGTTCCCGGCCGATGTGAGCCAGTATCGAGATACATATGTTCGATAATCGAGAGGCACCTCAAACAGCTGAAAAAAGATTACAATTGGGAGGGTAAAGAAATAATAATCCCTTCTTCTGACGAAGATATCACCACTTACGTGAAAGGGTTTTTAAGTGTGTATACTTACCCTTTCATGTTAGGTCCCCTCGATTCTATTATTATTAACTTCTGCCGTCAATACCAAATAACCCTAGGTCAGGTCCATCCTTCTTTTTGGCGGATCGTTATTTTGATTCGATACTTTGTGAACAAAATCGAGGGGATGCTGTTCACCCTCGACCATCTCATCCGATTGTACCGTCCTCGCCTTTTTCGATGGGGGTTAATAAAACTTCAGCGTCAAGCTACCAAGGCTCTGTTCTCGAGCCTTGACGAGGACAGGGATCAAGGCTGGATGGGCATGTTCGTTCGAGTAAGGACTTCGGACCTGATTCCTACTGAAAAGATGCCTTTTTCTGAGGAGTGGAATATGAAACGTAAGTGTGATTCTGTTGTTACTTCCTTCTATTTTGCCCTTTCATTTCTTTTCTCATCGATATTCCTCTTTCTGTGATGCAGCAGTTCCCTGGATGCCCGGAGCAGTTCCCGATCTCAAGAACTGGGTACGAGCTTTAGCTTCGACCTCCACATACTCCGAGCGCTCATGGCGTGATTTGTCAAAGGGCCGATGGGAGGCAAAAAATCACGGTAAGCCCCTTTCTCGTACCTTTTGGTAGTTCGAACGAGACGCTTTCCATATACTTTAATAAAAATTTCCATATGTAGGTGTAGGCAAAGATGCGATTTTGAGGCCCTCGTCCATCGAGGAAGAGGCTTCGGCCTCTGTCCCAAAGCCGGTGAAAGATAATAAGAGGATAAGAGCCTCCGTTCCCGAAGATCCAAAACCGAAGAAGAGGATGGCTTGTAAGCCGAACAAAAATACCATTCCTTTGACCGTAGAATCAATTATACGTCTAAGGGATGCAGACGAAGAAGAAGAAGAAGAAAACGATGGTCCCGCACTGGCGGTGGTGGTTCATAAGAAGAAGAAGACCACCGACGTTCCACAAGCAGCTGGATCGACGATGGTTTATAAGGCTCTACCTCGAACTAAGGATATATCGGAGAAAGATTCGGGCGGAGTCCCCTAGTTGTTGGAGATCGAAGATGCTTCCCATCGAAGCCAACAGATGGGGGATATGTCTGAAAGGGCTCTTCTCGAATCTCTTCGAACTGAAGAGAATGTTCCAAGTGATTCACTTGGGGCAGTAGCAATCGAAGACTCGCCCACCTTCCCTGCTTTTTCCGCAGGGGTGATTCGGGAAGCCCAAGCTGTGGGGGCTCTCGAACTAGACAGGCCTCATGATGGAGAGGATTCCTTTCATGACATGTTTACTGGTGTCGAGGACGTTGTCGGTACTAGTGATGGATCGGAACTTTTCCACGGGGTGCAGCAGGCTTTGAATCAGGTAAGCCTTAAATTATTTTGTTGGCATTACCTTTATGGTTGCTTTTCTTTCCTAACTTCGTACTTTCTTTGCAGGCCGCGGCAGTTCATCGAGAAGCATGTTCTCGGTCCCGAGCCGAGCTGCGTCGATATGAGGCAGATCTTCAATGGGTTACAGAGGAGAGGAACTCCCTTAAACTCCTCTTAGGGCAAAGGGGAGAGGAAATAAAAGACCTCCGAGCTGAGTTGGCCAAGGCTCACCAAGATCAGACCGATCTATTCGAGCAGGTAATGATACTTTTAAAAGCCTATGGGCTCGATACCATAATGATGGCTAATTTTTTGGTCTCACAGCTGCAGCAGAAAATTGAGATGATCGGAAAGCTCCATGAAGAAGTCGATGTGATAAAAGCAGAGTCTTTGAAGTGGAAATAAGGAATGGACCGCTTTGCTGCAGATAAAGAAGCTGCTCGAGCCTAATTATCATCGGCCGAAAATCAACTTCAAAAAATAAAGGAGAAAGGCTCGGTCCAAGCAAGAAGAATAAAGGAGCTTGAGGCTCGGTTGGCCTCTGAACTTGCCAAGGCCGAATCTGACGCCGAAAAGGCAAAGGCCGATGCAGATGCACCCGTGGCCATCTATCGGGCAGATGCTGAAGCTGCCCAGGTCCAAGCAAGAGAGGCAGACGAGACCGCCGATACTCGAGCACATTGGGTCGCTGAACTTGCTAAGTGCCGATCTCAAAAGGAGACCCTCGAGGAGATCCATGCTCGAGGTTTTGACCTCACTGAAGAGATTAAAAGGGCCAAAGAACTCGAAGCCGATGCTGAAGCTTTGGCTTCCGATGACGACGATGATAATAATGATGATGATGATGATGATAATGGGAGTAAGAGCGGTTCCGAGAATTGGGGGGGAGCCCGGTGGAGAAGAGACCGCTTCCGGTGATAGCCAAGAAACTTAGCCCTTAGTTTCTATGTTGCAATCAATCATGTAAACAATCTTGTATATATAAATATATTTTTGTTTTACTGACTTGATTCTGTTTTGTTTCCTGCATTGTGAAGATTTTATTCATGCTTTATGAATGTTTTCATAAGGATTTAGGCAATTTAATCGAATTTGGACTCCGTAGCCTTTATAACCGAGTGAGCGCTTACTCAAGCTTGAAATAAGGTAGCCCATAGGATTATTAGTCGAGTGAGTAATTCGAACTCGAAGTAATATAGCCCGTAGGAGTAATAGTCGAGTGAGCGCTTGCTCGAACTCGGAATAAGAGTAGCCCGTAGGCTTATTAGTCGAGTGAATGTTTCGAACTGGAAGTAATATAGCCAGTAGGCGTAATGGTCGAGTGAGTGCTTGCTCGGACTCGGAATAAGAGTAGCATGTGGGCTTATTGATCGAGTGAATGATTCGAACTCAAAGTAATGTAGCTCGTAGGCGTAATAGTCGAGTGAGTGCTTGCTCGAACTCAAAATAAGAGTAGCCCGTGGGCCTATTGATCGAGTGAATGATTCGAACGTGAAGTAATGTAGCCCGTAGGCGTAATGGTCAAGTGAGTTCTTGCTCGAACTCGAAATAAGAGTAGCCCGTAGGCTTATTAGTCGAGTGAATATTTTGAACTCGAAGTAATATAGCCCGTAGGCATAATGGTCGAGTGAGTGCTTGCTCGAACTCGAAATAAGAGTAGTCCGTAGGCTTATTAGTCGAGTGAATGTTTCGAACTTGAAGTAATATAGCCCGTAGGCGTAATGGTCGAGTGAGTGCTTGCTCGGACTCGGAATAAGAGTAGCTCGTGGGCTTATTGATCGAGTGAATGATTCGAACTTGAAGTAATGTAGCTCGTAGGTGTAATGGTCGAGTGAGTGCTTGCTCAAACTCGAAATAAGAGTAGCTCGTGGGCTTATTGATCAAGTTCGAAGAAATGTAGCCCGTAGGCGTAATGGTCGAGTGAGTGCTTGCTCGAACTCGAAATAAGAGTAGCCCGTAGGCTTATTAGTCGAGTGAATGTTTCGAACTCGAAGTAATATAGCTCGTAGGCGTAATGGTCGAGTGAGTGCTTGCTCAAACTCAAAATAAGAGTAGCTTGTAGGATTATTAGTCGAGTGAATGTTTCGAACTCGAAGTAATATAGCCCGTAGGCGTAATGGTCGAGTGCTTGCTTGCTCGAACTCGAAATAAGGATAGCCCGTAGGCTTATTGGTCGAGTGAATGTTTCGAACTCTAAGTAATGTAGCCCGTAGGCGTAATGGTCGAGTGAGTGTTTGCTCGAACTCGAAATAAGAGTAGCCCGTGGGCTTATTGGTCGAGTGAATGATTCAAACTCGAAGTAATGTAGCCTTTAGGCGTAATGGTCGAGTGAGTGTTTGCTCGAACTCAAAATAAGAGTAGCCCGTGGGCTTATTGGTCAAGTGAATGATTCGAACTCGAAGTAATGTAGCCTGTAGGCATAATGGTCGAGTGAGTGCTTGCTCGAACTCAAAATAAGAGTAGCCCGTAGGCTTATTGGTCGAGTGAATATTTTGAACTCGAAGTAATGTAGCCCGTAGGCTTAATGGTCGAGTGAGTGCTTGCTCGAACTTGAAGTAATGTAGCCCGTAAGCTTGATAGTTGAGTGAGTGTTGCTCGAACTCGTTGATTTACCTTAAGCCTGTTTGCATAATAAAACTCGAAATAGGGGGATCTTTCTTGGATATAAGATATCGGTAGAGAAGAAATTTTTCTTTGCAAGTCATTATACATGTGTCCATGTTTTGTATTAGGGCTCGGGCCAACTACATGAGCATGGTTCATTTTGACCATTTGGCTCTTACAATTTTTACTATTGGAACCTTGTTGTCACGAAATAACTTTCTTGCATCAGAACTTGATATATTTGAGGGATAATGCTCCCCCGGTATTCGAGGTCGATTGTAAAGAGGCCTCGGATATTGTCGAATTGTTTCTAAGTTTAGCACGATCACTGGTTGCCTTATTAAAAACCTTGCCAGAAAACCCATTTGGGATAAAATCGGTCTAAGGGAAAAAGAGTGCAACGCGTGCTTTCAGACCTAGGGCTTCGTATTGAAGGATCCATCCTAGCTCCTGATCGGACTCCTGCAGGGGTTAGTTTTGAAATGTAAACGAATATGGGAGGGTCATACCTTAGTAGTAGTATCGTTTTAGGTGCGACACATTCCAATTGCTTGATAGTTGTATACCGTTTATAATACCGAGCTTGTATGATCCTTTTCCAACGTTTTTGAGAACCTGATACGGTCCTTCCCAGTTCGGTCCTAGTTTTCCTTCATTTGGATTTCGGGTACCGAGGCTGACTTTTCTCAGCACTAAGTCCCCGAGTTTAAAATGGCGAAGCTTGGTTCTTCGATTATAGTATCTTTCGATTCACTGCTTTTGGGCGGCCAATTGGACGAGAGCAGCTTCTCGTTTTTCATCCGATAATTCGAGGCTAGTGTTCATAGCCTTGTTATTTGACTCTTCTGTTGTATACCGAAACCTGGTACTAGGTTCCCCAACTTTGACTGGAATCAAGGCTTCAGATCCATATACTAAGGAGAATGGGGTCGCCCCCGTACTAGATTTTGATGTTGTTCGATATGCCTAAAGAACTTCGGCTAGGATTTCTCTCCATTTTCCCTTAGCGTCGTTCAGCCTCTTGTTTAGGTTTTGAATGATAGTTTTGTTTGTTGATTCGGCCTGTCCGTTACCACTGGGGTGATACGGTGTTGATAATATCCTCTTTATTTTGTGGTTTTTGAGGAATTTCGTCACTTTGCTGCCGACAAACGGTTTCCCATTGTCACACATTATTTCGGCGGGTATCCCGAATCGACATACTATATGATCCCAGATAAAGTCTATAACCTCTTTCTCTCTTACTTTCACGAATGCCTGTGCTTCAACCCATTTAGAAAAATAGTCAGTCATAAATAAACTGAACTTAGCTTTACCTGGGGCCGATGGCAGAGGGCCGACGAGATCCATTCCCTATTTCATGAATGGCCATGGGGATAAGACTGAGTGAAGTTGCTCTCCGGGCTGATGGATCATTGGTGCAAACCTTTGACATTTGTCACATTTTCGAACAAACTCCTTTGCATCTTTGCCCATATCGATCCAATAATACCCTGCCCTGATTATTTTTTGGACTAATGAATCGGCACCAGAGTGATTCCGGGGTCCAAGCAAAATCGTTCTTCTTTTTGAGTAGAGAGAAAAATTTGTGACTTCGATGTGACAACCTCGAAATGAATCGGCCTAAGGCTGCAATCCATCCCGTTAGCCTCTGCATGACTTTCACGCTGTCGACGATGGTGATGTCTTTGATGGCCTTGATTTTATCGGGGTAAATATCGATCCCCCGATTTGACACCATGAAGCCGATGAACTTGCCCGAACCGACCCCGAAAGCACATTTCTCGGGGTTGAGCTTTATGTTGTATTTCCTTAAAATCTCGAACGTTTCCTGCAAATGGGTCAAATGGTCCTCTGTGTGCATGGACTTAACTAGCATGTCATCAATATAAACTTCCATTAATTTACCTATTTGTTCCTCGAGTATTTTATTTACTAGGCATTGGTAAGTAGCTCCTGCATTTTTTAGCCCGAAGGGCATCACATTATAACAATATGTTCCATACTTGGTGACAAATGAAGTCTTTTCCTGGTCTTCCGGGTCTATTTAGATTTGATTATACCCGGAATAAGCATCGAGAAAAGTAAGGATCTCGTGGCCGACCGTGACATCGATCATGCGATTGATGTTGAGCAGCGGAAAGGAATCTTTAGGGCATGCTTTGTTTAAATCTTTATAATCTACACGCATTCTAAGTTTGTTCCTTTTTTTAGGCACTACAACTACATTGGCTAACCATTCGGGATATTTCACCTCCCGAATGGACCCTATCTTGAGAAGTTTGGTTACCTTGTCCTTTATGAGTGCGTGCTTTACCTCGGACTGGGGTCTTCTCTTTTGTTTCACCGGTCTGAACCTAGGGTCCAAGCTTATCCGATGCGTCGTTATATCCGGTGGGATCCCTGTTATATCTAAATAGGACCAGGCAAAACAATCTACGTTATCGATAAGAAATTGAATAAGTTTTTTCCTGAGTTCGGGGGTCAACCCCGTTCCCAGGTATACCTTCCGTTCGGGCCAGTACTCGATTAGTGTGACTTGCTCCAATTCCTCAATCGTTGATTTGGTAGCGTCAGAATCATCGGGAACCACGAAGGATCGAGGGATCCTTTGATCATCATCTTCATCGATCTTCTGATTATCTAGTCGGGTTAAAGCTGATGTCTGTGATTGCTATTTGGTATCTCGTTCCCATTTTGAGCCCGAACCCTTTATTGGCAAAGGCGAGGATATTGGATTCGCTTCTTCGACGACAAACATTTCTCTTGTGGCCGGTTGTTCTCCGTACACTATTTTGACTCCCCTTGATGTTGGGAATTTAAGGACTTGGTGTAGGGTCTAAGGTACAACTCTCATGTTGTGGATCCACGGCCTTCCAAAAAGGGCGTTGTACCTCATGTCGCCTTCGACTATGTGGAACTTCGTTTCCTGGATGGTCCCGGCCACATTTATCGGTAGAATTATCTCGCCTTTGGTGGTTTCACATGCCATATTGAATCCGTTTAGAACCAGGGTTGCGGGTACGATCTGGTTCTGTAGGCCGAGTTGTTCTACGACCTTCAATCTGATGATGTTGGCCGAGCTGCCTGGATCAATCAACACACGCTTAACTTTAGTTTTATTCATAAGTACGGATATTACCAGTGCATCGTTATGAAGTTGTATGACTCCTTCTGCATCTTCATCATTGAAAGACAAAGTTCCTATGGGTGCGTAATCCTGAGTTCGAGATCGCTTTTCTCTCACAATCGATGTCTTAGTGCGTTTAAGCACTGGTCCCCGAGGGGTATCACGCCGCCGATGATCATGTGAATGACGTGCTGTGGTTCTTCTTGTTCGTTTTGCTTGCCGAAATCCCTGTTTTTAAAATGGTTCTTTGTCCTAACGCTTAAAAATTCTCGAAGGTGCCCTTTGTTGAATAACCAGGCTACCTCCTCTCTTAGCTGCCTGCAATCTTCCGTTCTGTGGCGATGGATACCATGATATTCACACATTTGATTGGGATTCCTCTGGGCAGGATCGGTCAGCATGGGTCGAGGCCATTTAGTGTCTTTGATACGTCCGATAGCCGATACGATGGCGGATGTATCGATGCTGAAGTTATACTCCGATAACTGAGGCGCTTCCTTAGATCCGGCAGGTATGTTGAACCTACTTCTGTTCATCAGCCCCCGGGACCCTTGACCTCGATCACTTCTTTTGTTATTTTGTCCGGGGTTATGTCTCGATTCACCGATTCTGCAGTTTCCGTTATATGGTCGGTATCGATCCCTGATCAAACCTTGTTCTCGATTAATATCCCTTCGAGCAGCGGGTTTAGACCCCAATTGATCATCTTCGACCCTAATTTTTAATTGATACCGATTGTGCACGTCGGCCCACGTGATGGCTGGGTATTCGATCAGGTTATGCTTCAACAGCCGTGAAGCCGTCAAACTTCGTTCGTTCAAACCTTGAGTGACAGCCTGGACAGCCCAATCATCTGTGACTGGTGGCATATCCATTCGTTCCATTTGAAAACGAGATACGAACTCCCTCAGTATCTCGCTATCCTTTTGTCTTACCTTGAAAAGGTCCGATTTCCTTGTTGCGACTTTTATAGCGCCGGCGTGTGCTTTTACAAAAGAATCTGCTAACATGGCAAATGAGTCGATGGAATTCGGTGGTAGGTTGTGATACCAAATCATTGCTCCCTTCGAGAGGGTCTCTTCGAATATTTTTAACAAAACAGATTCGATTTCATCGTCTTCTAAATCATTGCCTTTGATGGCACATGTGTAAGAAGTGACGTGTTCGTTGGGGTCGGTCGTTCCGTTATATTTGGGAATTTCGTGCATACGAAATTTTTGGGGATTGGTTTTGGGGCTGCGCTCTAGGGAAAAGGTTTTTGCACGATTTTTTTGGAATCCAACCCTTTTATCATTGGTGGAGCTCCCGGGATCTGATCGACCCTGGAGTTATATGTTTCTACTTTTTTATCATTGGCTTTGACTCGCTTTGTGAGATCCTCGAGCATTTTATCAATTTCGGAAGTAGTCCCCGATTCTTGCTCATTTGACCTCACTATGGATGGCTCCGTTCTGTGGGCGATTTCTCGAAGTGGACTGGGCTCCGACCTGCTCGGTAGCTGCGTTTAGCTCTGCAATTGAGCTATTGCTGCCTGTTGGGCTTGCAACATTTTGAAAATCATGCGCAAACTGTCTCCGTTTTCCTCGACGTTATGGGTATCTCGAGCTGCAGACTGAGTGCCACCATGAATGCTATTTTCAGGTTCAGAATGTAGGTTCGCCTCAATGGCCACATGCGAATTGATATCTATCGGCACTTTGATTCGAGCTCCAACGGCGTTGACAAGTGGTCTTTCAGTACTGGGTGTCAAGTTGTTGTTCTCATCTTGAAGACCGGCTTCGTTGTCGATAGGTGAGGCCATTTGATTGGTAGTTAGTCGTTGCTAATCCGAAATCCAAGATACTTTCGGAAACAAGCACAAAACGGTGTGTTTTTGCAGATCCGTATCAAATAACTACTGTTATCCTTAGCCCCACGATGGGCGCCAAATTATTTACCTGAAAAATGGATAGAGTTGAATTTGTACGTAGTTCTAAGGATATGTGATATAGCTTGATACAACTCGTAAGGACAAATAGAAATATCAAATATGGATTGCAAAGAATGCAAAATAAGCAAGGTTGGAAAGAAGATGATTGTTTAGACTAAGCAAAATGAATCAATTAATAAAGCCTCAAAGAATAGTCCTTGAATATAGGAGAATATGGTGCTTGAATTACATTGTAAGCAAAAAATTGCCTTGTACAGAAATGTAGCCATCCTCTTTATAGTGGAGTATCCTACTTTAGATATAATTAAAAATACATAGTGGAGACTCCATGATAAATCAGCTTTTCCCTTATTTCCGCCGAGATTCTCTCCCTTAGTGTGTTTGCAATGGCCCTTGTCTGTGGGCTCGAGCTCGATTGGCCTCGGTGCCTGTAGGTAGTGCTTCTAGAGCTCGATACGGACTCGGGATCAGGTGATGATTCGTACTCGGTCCCGGTTGGCCTCTGCCCCTTAAGCTCGAAATCATCTCATCATAGTTCGATCCGGACCCGAGCTCGATGATGACTTCGAACTCGGTGTTTGACCTATACCTGAAATCCGAAGCTTGTTTGTACCATCTTCGGAACCCATCTCGATATTACGAAGTCTTTCTTCTATCCATTATATTTCGACCTTGATCATCGTACGAAGGCCGAAATCTATTTCGACCGTATACACTCCCTTTGGTTAAAACTTCAGAAGAATTCAGTGCAGAAAGCAAGCAAGCCCAAATTGAATTAAACTCCATCCTAATGATCTTATGATGCACCGACGGACACATATATATAAACTTCCTTTCTTTAAGCTAATGTTTTAATAAATTATTATTAGAGATGAACTTAAAATATTCGAACACTTTGATACACCCATTAACATATTTAGTTAAAAAATATAAATAATGAAAAGAAAAAGAAAAGGAACTATACTATTTAGCTCACAGAATTCGGCTCATTTGACAGAAACAAAGTTCAATCAGAGTTTTTTCTGCTTCTTTGCATTTAATTAAATTTATAGGTTCTTAGGTTTATATTCTGCTTCAGAATTGAATAAAGAAACATCAAACAAAATATATACCGGCTCCTGCCTAAATTATAGGTCTTGTTGATCAAATTCAAGCCTTTCTCTAACAGGAAAATAGAAACTTGAAGCAAAAGGTAAGAAAATAAAGAATATATGGAAATTTCAGAATGTTTCCTATTACTACTAGGTTTCTGTAACATTGCTTAAACTCCACGGATGAGGGACCTCTATAAATACTACCACTAACCTAAACTAAGTTTTCCCCTGCCTTCTTTAATTCCCTGATCATTGTTTCTTCTCTTTCAATGGCTTCCCTTACCAACCATTGTTTCTTCATCTTTCTATTAGTGATCTCCTCTTTCTTTTTCGCGCAGGCTGAAACTTTCCCGTTTTATTCCATTTACAGCTTCGGAGACAGTGATTCTGCTTCTACTTCTGATCATTTAGCCGCTATGCTTGGTCTGCCTTCTCTACAACATTACACCAAAGAAGGCGTTGAGTTTGAGTCCGGTATTAGTTTCATGACGCCTGGAGCAACAGTTATGAGTCCCTTTTCCTTCATAAAGAATGGCATCCCAGCGCCTCAGCAGTCTCATCACTCGCAGATTTCCGCCTTTATGAAACTCTTCTATAAGGATTGCTTCTCTTTTCATGACTGCGGCAGGAACAAGGTTCTTCAGAAAGCTATCATCTTTATGGATCAGCCTGGTTTTAATGATTACAAGCACTCTCTTTTGCATACAAAATCTATTTCCGAAGTGTCCAAACTTGTCCCTGATGTTGTGGAGACAATCAAGAGTTCTATCGAACAACTGATCAAAGATGAAGAGGCCAAACACTTTGTAGTTTCTGGAATTATTCCCATGGGTTGCCTGCCTGGTTTGCGAACAATGTTTCCTGAAAACGATAATAGCAGGAAAATTAAATGCCACAAAGGACTAAATTTGTTCTCAACATTGCACAATGATCATCTATGGCAAGCGTTGGAGGAGCTGCGATTGAAGTACCCTGAAGTTGAGATCATATATGCAGATTATTTCAAGGCCTTTATGGCGGTTCTATGCAATCATGCATTCTTGGGATTCAAGACTAAGACATTGATGAAGGTTTGCTGCGGTAGTACTGACAGCCGTCCGTTTAATTTTGATCCGCATAAGCAGTGTGGAGAGGAAGGAGTTGTAGCATGTTCTGATAGGGCTTCGCATATACATTGGGATGGATTTCGACTGACACCTGAGGCTTCGAAGAATATGATTGATACTCTGTTCAGCAAAAACGGTTTTGTATTTCCCGAGTTTAAGTTCGCAACAAATCACCATACAGCTGCAGCAGAAAGGCATCAGCATTCAAAGGTTTATGGACGATTTAGAGATGGCCTAAGGCATTTATTGGAGTTGCATGCTAATAACATAGTGGACTACTAAAGTACTGTGTGTTTTAATTTGCTCTGATATTGGTATGATGAGGTTTGAATAAGCAGAGAGTCTTTTGCTTTGGTAGGGTAGGCCCTCAAATGTTGATTTCTATGTACAGTGTGGCTAGCCTATTGTTTCTGTATACCTTTCTTCTTAATGAGTAATAAACAATAAGCATGATTTGTCTCCAATTATGCAGTTTTTCTTGTTTTTGGTTATTTAACTTCTAATGCTGAAATAATGAAAATTCAAAGTCCTTTGGCTGTACATATTTATGTACTTTAACCGAGAAATCCCCAATGTCCACTGGAAGTGAGCTGTTCCAAGAGATCCAGCTGCGTTCGAGCAGAAGATAATGACCCTAAATCAAAACAAAATCAGAAAAAGTTCAACAATCAAACAAAACTATCAAAAGGGATTACAGGATATGTAACACCCTAAAATTAGCTTATCAATTCATATCATATTAGGCAGAGGTTAGTACAATCAGCACTCAATCAGAGAGGTTAGGTTAACTCCATCTTCAAGAATGTGACAAAAACTTACTACCCTTGCATCAAGTCAGGCTGTACAGAGCTCAAATTCAAAGCCATACTTATGAGGCTGCAAATTTTTGCTTGTAAAATTCGTTTATTCTGGACGGACACCTCAATTTAAACAGGTGGCTGAAAATAGCTCAACAGCTTTTGCTTGTACAGTATAGCTGTCTATTTTTCTGCTCTCCTTCCTCTCTTCACCAACACAAAGTTTTGTAGCATTAGCAACATAGGAGTATGAGTAGAAACACCATATTGCCCATGCAGAAGCTCATAGTTCACGTGGCGATTCTCATTTTTGTTCTTCTACCATTTGTCAGTTCAACTCAAAAGCACACAAAAAAGATTATTCACGAATGCAGTGATCACAAAGTCCTTGAGGTTATTCACATTTGCATCTCCTATTCTTTGTCTTTCAATTTTCTTTTATCCTCTGGAAAGTATTATGGAAACGTAAACTTGACTCAAACCTTCTCAGTAGGCAGTTTCAAGCTATTGTTCTGTAATTTCCCATATATTTGTAGGGCAGCAACTAATTATCTATCTCAAATTTCAGTTAAGTGCAAATTATCCTACATGGATTTCTGCTATGAGCTTCCATGGGTTTCTTGATGCCTATTGGGATTCTTGTAATGAGAATGTCAAATGCCTATTGGCATGAAAATCAGTATCTCAACAGTAACCAAAAGCTATTATTAGCAATCTGAACCTTGTTTATTAGATAAAAGTACCTTTCACCTCTAATGATATTGAAAAAGAGTAAGAGCTATGATTATAGATTTGCTAATAATTAAAATAGCCCACAATTTGTTATTAAGTAATTGTAAGTTAACTCCATTTATCATCAAATTGATAGCAGTGATGAATGCTTAGTGGGAAAGGAAAGGCAGGAATTGTAAAGTTTCTTATTTGAGTACTACAACTAACTCTCCCAGTTTATTATTTAGAAATGAGCGCAATTCAAGTTAATTATGATTCTAGTTATAACCGTTTATTTTGACATATGATACTTGACAGCTGACTACTTCTATTTAGAAAGTTCACGTACATTTACATAATTATGTAGTGCATAAAATTCACATCAATTTTTTTTTTATATTTGGCAGATCTCTTCTACTTGTAATAGCAGCAACAACTTGTGGGAAAGAGGGATGTATTTAATTAGTACTGTTTCTTGTTCTTCCTTTGCAGGAGAAGCAAAAGAAGGGGCGTATGGTTTTATTTCCACTGAGATCGTCAACATATATACAGGTTTACAAGCACGTATTTGGAACTGGCATTTCAGTGTTGAGGTTGCTGTTATCGCATTCATCTATCTATTCCAACAAAAATGGCACTATATAAATCAATCAGGAGTGATTTTAGGCAATGAATCAGTACTAACAACGGATCAACAAACATCTCCAACAGATGAGAAAAAGGAAATGTCACCCATGCCATCATCAGAGCCATGTTAAGACTTCAGACAAACAAATAATTTGCCTTTTACTAACATTAAATTATTTCCAAATTTGTTACAGTTTCAGAAACATAAGTTTTGTGTATTACTATCAATGTAGAGCATCATATACGGCAATTAATATGAGAAATTTTGTATCCGCCTTTTTTACATTTGTAGTTTAAATTTTCTATCTGCCTCTGCCTTTTTACATTTCAATGAGTTGAGCATATCCAACTCCATCACAACATATGCAGCTAGTTCTAATCAGCTCTAGTTCTTGTGGTGACACCTACAACGAAAGACACTCAAGCGAGAGAAAAGTGCCCATTCGATCACCTTTTACTAGCAATGATCTGTTAATGTACAACTCCAAATGACCATTCATCTCTAGAAGTAGCAGGATTTTCACAAATTTATATACTTTCACTATATTAGTAACAGAAACAGTGGATCTTTATACAAGTCATGGAAATAGCTGCACATAACCTGTCGCAATTGCAATTCCTAAAATGACAAGGGGTGGAAGGATGACGAATGCTCCAATTGTAGCAAAGAATACTGAGTCATTCCTCTGAGAAACTTTTCATTCAAGTAGGCTTGTCTTTTGATGTTTCTCTTCTGTGAAACAGTTAACTTGGCGCTAACCTTTTTCAAATTCTTACCCAAGGGAATGTTGAACTCATCATCTCGATCTCCAACCAACTTAACGAGCTGATCACGAATTGTAGGTTTACTAGAGCTACTATCACTTTCATAACCTGGCCAAGGATCAAGTCAATGATGGTCCGGAATAACTAAAGGGTTATTCGGCTCTCAATAACAAAAGCGGAAAGGAAGCAAAGATGGGTAAGTTTACTTGAAATCTTGCTATAACGAATGGATATGGTAGATAATATAAAGAACGAAATTCCTTCCTAGAGCATCATGTTTTGAATGGATCACACATGAAGCTGCTACAGACAAGATAATCTGCAGGAAAGAGACTACAGATTGTGCAACTAATGCCCTATGTGTATGGAGGGTCTAGCATCCCCAAATCACTTACTGCTACATAGTTATATGTTTGTGAAGTCTGGAGCATGTTCGCTAACACATTAGGAGTTTAGTCGGTAACACCATGGTCACTGAAGGATGCAATAATATTCTGACAGGGACAGAAAGTACAAAAGCACCTCTGCATATTTTGGGCAGTTTGGAAGGAAAAGAATTCCAGATGTTTTCAAAAGTTGACTTTAGTAGTGGATGGAAATTCTTTCATGGACTTATAGATTCCCTACAATGCTAGGAGAGAATCCGAGTCCTTTGGCTGTACATATTTAAATATGTACTTTCTTTTTTCTTGATAACCAAGAAATCCCTAGGGCCAGTGGGGAACGATTATAAAAGAAGACAAAGAGTCAAAGGGGAGAACATATACCACTAACTGTTGAGCTGCTGGAAGTCAGCTGTTCCGAGCACAAGATAATGACCCTAAAACACCAAAAGTTCAACAATCAAACTGTTATGAATTTAAGAGAGATAACAGATTCAATAACAGGAAACTTCTTTGATTCTATCTCAAACTTAGCAACTCTACTTACAATGGACTCAAAAAGTAAGATAAACACTAAAAGAAAGGAAAAATGAAGAAGGGGAAAGGTTCCAGACTGCTCCTTAGCAAAAACAAACAATAAGACTTGCCATATTTTCTGCCTAATTAGGGAAACCTACTACTACTTATACTAATGTCTGTTGGGAATATTTCTCCAATAGTGCTCACAGTTGTCCTCGCATAACAGCATTGCAGGTGCCCTCTCTTATCCATTGGCTTTGGGGACCACAAAGTCCTTGAAATGTTTTGGAGAGTTAACGGGCCTGGAGCTTCTCCTTAGCCCAATATCAAGTGCAGCTGGTCCAATACCTTGGTTCACAACATTGCCTACCCCTTGAAGAGGAACCTTGTCCTCAAGGTTCAAGCTGGAAACTGACGCTGTAGCAATGAAGTATCTTCCCAAGTGGCATCCGAAACTGGTAAGCCCACCCATTTGACAAGGCATTGTGAAAGTTGATGTTGGCCCTTGGTAATGGTTCGATGTTGCAGAATCTCCTCAGGCAGAAGGTTCAGGGAAGAAGACTGATTAATCAATTCAATAGGAGTAACTTGGTGCTCAGGTTTGCCAATGCACTTACGAAGAATGGAGACGTGAAAAACAGGGTGTATTTTAGAAGATAACGGCAGATCAAGTTTGTAAGCAACCTGGCCAATTTTCTGAATGACTTGAAAGGGTCCAAAAAAACGTCTACTGAGTTTGTTGTAACGTTGTAGCCAGAGTGAAAGTCGGCGATATGGACGTAGGCAAACATAGACCCAGTCACCTACTTCAAATGATATTCAAAAACTTGTTGCGACCAAACACACTCACGCAAGTATACGCGGTCGTCAAGTAATAAAGTGACTCAAAGTCGGATGTCGAACCCACGAGGACTTATGATTAGCTATTAACTAAATTAGCCTATCTTAATTATCTAAATAAGAATTAAATCTAAAAATATTTTATTCTAACTAATTAAATAAGAAAAATATAAATAATAAACTTTGAACAGAGAAAGAGCAGATTTTAATGATATCAATGTAATGAAAACGATCTAGGGTTATGGTCTATCTAACAATCCTATTGTATTCTTCAATTGAATTGACCGACTGATTTATCTAGCTTATTGGTTGACAGGGTTAATATTGCTCATAAGAATCTGTCGAGTTCTTACTCGCCTATTCAAGCTAACCTAACGCCTATATGTCTATGGAGTTAGAATCAACAAGAACGCATTTATAATTCCTGTAGATCAACCAAGCAAGGTAATTAGGTATATGTCTATCCTAACCACGAATCCGTTCCCCGATGCCCGAGTTCAAGAACTTGCCCTACTCAATCCTATATGCAATATAGAATTCTCACTTTCGAGTTCAATTCTAGATTCGTAGATAATATTCAATTGGTGATCAAGCAATTAAATAATTAAGCGCAAGATTGAATAAATAAACTAATATGATAAATCAAGAAGTCAAAATCAATATCCGAATAACAATAGTCATGAAAGAACCACAACCCTAGAACGTGAAGTTTAGCTCCACATAGACATGGTAGCCAAACAACAAATCATACAAAGAAACATAAAAATTACTAAGTTTGGTGGGAGAAAGATGAAACTTGATGAATTCCGGCCTTCACAGCTTTTTCCTGGTTTTTTTCCTCTTCCCAATATGTTAGATAACCTAAAAGAGGCGTTTTTAGCTTATATATTGCGTACAAAAGTCGTGGGCCAAAGCTCTCCTATTCCTAGTCCAATTCGGCTTCAGGGATTGATGCTAAGGTGGATGCGACGCATCCGCCTTGTCCTCCATTTCAATTTTTTCCTGCGAAGGTGGATGCGACGCATCCAGCCTTCTCCTCTATTTCTCAGCTTTGCACGCGATGGTGGACGCGACGCATCCAGCCTTCTCTTCTACTTCCCAGTTTCGCACGCGATGGCGGACGCGATGGCACAACTTCACTGCTAAGGTTGCATGCAGGATGATGTTTTCCTAGGTTGGATGCGACGCATCCAACCCTTCTTCCTCTAGCTAAACCACCTTTTCTTCATATTTTGCACTCCGAACACCTTAAATCGTCACACATAACTTAATTAGTCATCAAACCAATAATTACACCATGTTGGGTGTTTTAAAGATTAAATAACATCAAAAAGTGGTTAAAGCATGGGTAAAGTAACATTAACACATATCGAAATATGCCAAACATCACTACCCCACACTTAAACCTTTGTTCGTCCTCGAACAAACCATCATATAGTAGACGAAACAAAATTAAACTCTTATCGTTCAAAGCACACTGCACCTATGACCGTGGTTATTTGCTACAATTAGGCTCTAGACTATGCATCAACACACTTCCCTTTTCTTATGCCCTTCTTTAAACATATTCGAACAAAGACAACATGCTCACAACAATCCTAACCTCAAAAACCGACTCAATGTCACAATGCACTCATGGCTTGAACAACCAACATCATAGAGAAGTCTAATAACGTTACCTATCCCTCGTGAAACCATGTGCCCTCACAACAAAAGCAAAGAGAGTAGAATCAATCCACACATTCGAATCTCATGCTCACAAAGAAAATCGCTCACTCTCACAAAAAGAAGTCGCATGCATGCAGTTGGTACCATAGGCTTGCCCTTAATGTAAATCTCTACTAATGTAAGCTCGCTCGATCTAAAATCAATTAGGACTTTTTTCATGGTTGTAATGTGGGCTAAGGGACGGGTAGGATATATTTTAGGAATAGTGACTCAACCTCCTAAGCACTTTAACACATCATCAAATAACTTAAGCGCAAATTCTTCAACACCACTTCAATTTCACAAATAATATCACCCCAACAATATTTCCTCTTTCTTTAAGCACTACTTTAATTCATACCCACTAGCAAGAATAAGACAACAATTTATTCCTCTATATTTTTCTTTCTTTTTTTTTTTCTTTTTTTTTTCGCTAGTGGCGTATTATTTTACAAAATAAGTGCACCCTTCTTTCTTTCATTGGTTCCACTCAAAAGTCACCCCACACTTAGTCCCTTCTTACTTCTTTTAGCGCTCATCTAACAATTAAAGTGCTTTAAGAGGTAAAAGGATCAAAACAATGTCAATTAAGAATAAAAAGGGTATAGGCTTGTAATGTGGGTACCAAATAAAAGGTCTACAGGCTCAAAAGGGTTAACTAGGGATAGATTTTATTTGTGATAAGCAATAAGCTCAAAAAGATCAAAGAAAGCCTAAAATCATTTTTCAAACCGAGCATCACCTAAAATTTCGCTTCAACTCACATACCGGGCAAGTTCTAGACACAAGTACATTACATGGACTACACAAAAACCTCACCACACATGGCACATGACTCGCTAAGGACGGTCACATTCCGACTCTCAAACAATGCAAGTATTCACGGAGCAACGAGATATTAAGCATTAAACGCAAAGTGAACACAAGTCAAGAAAAATGAGAAATAGGCTGCAACAAAACATGCTATCCGTTTTAACAAGGCATCATCAATAATTTCAGAGTGAGAAGGGAAGATATTACATATGTAAAAGCTTAAATATGCCAGTATCAACCAAGTCAAGGTCACCTAGGTTCATCATTCTTCCTCCTTTTATTCCCTACATTCCTACTCTACTCTAAAAAGAAAACAAAATTACCCGGTTCAAACTACATCCCATGGAAAAGAACCGAGGCACAAAGAAAAACCACAGGGGATTATTACTATCTACAAAGATACTTTTTTTTTTTTTTTTTTTTGAATAAATAAACTAATAGATAAACTGATAGTTACTCCATATAGATGAATTTACTGCTATTTTATGCCATTAATCCAGTGAATATATTAGTACATTCATCCATACATCAAACATAAATCACCCCCACCCCACACTTAGGATTGTGCGTTGTCCCCAACGCACACAAACAAGGTAAAGTAGGGTGAGAAGGACTCCCTGAAGTCAAGGTGGAGGAGCATCTGCATCCATAGCATTCCTATCATCAACAACTGGTGCTGATTCTGTATCAGGTGTTACAGCGACCTCAATAGGCCTGTTGAGTGGAGCCTCGGTGACTATGGGAGGAACAGGAGTGGATGGTCCGGCAGTGGATGATGCAATCAGCTGGGAGATGTCTGTACCTGCACATTGAACCAGAGCTCTGAGGAGTAATGATATCTCCTTCATCATCGTGGCCTGCTCGGTCTGAACTCGGCTTAGATCCGCACGAGTCTGTCTCAACTCATCCCTGGTGGCACTCAACTCGACACGAGTCGCTATCAGCTCAGCCCTGTTCTCTTGCATATCTGCTTGCATATGCTCAAATAATTGTTGGACGGTGAGCTTAGAAGACCTTCCCTTGTTCGGCTCTAGAACATGAGTGACATCATATGGTCCTGGAGCTTTAGCCTCAATGTCATCATTCTCCTTGTCCCATAGTACTCCCCTCTCTGTTAAAAAAGCCGTTAGGGTATTAGCAAAGAACAGCCTCCACTTGTAATTCATCCTGGTTCGCTGCATTTGATCATGCATGATGGCTCCGAAGTTGAGTGGTATCCCCTCTAATAAAGCATATAATACGAGTGCGCGGTAACGAGGGACATCAGTTTTATGTTGGCATGGCAGCAGTCGGTTACAAATGAAATTTAGAGCCACACGTGCTAACGCACTCATGAATTCCTTTGCTATAGAGTGGTACTCCATACTCCCATGCTTCCATTCTGCATCCTTCCTGGTAGGGCATAGGACAGACTTAATGTGTGCATAATCTGGTGTTTTGCATATGGCGTCAAACCTGTCAGTGAGTGTGTGTGGCACCCTTAAGAAGTTATTCAGAGCTTCAGCTGACACATTAATATCTACCCCTCTTACTCGCACAATGTTTCCCCGTGCGTGACGCCAATTGGCGTAGAGCTCTCTAACAATGGTGAGGTTGGCTTTGCCATGACCTTTCAGAATGGGTCCCCATTTTTGCACCTCTCGAATTGACTGGAGAAACTCTGAGTACTTTGTCTTAAGTGGTCCGATGTTTATCGGCTTTTCCGGAATGTACTTCTTTGAAACCAATATCTTCTTATAGGCTCGGAATGCCTTCTCATTAACAAAGTATTTCTCCCAATCAACTCGGTCTATGGGTTCACCTTCGTCTTCATCACTCATGTTGATCTGTAGGTGGTCATTGTCCGAATCGGAATCGGATTCAGATTCTGTAGTAATCTTCTCCTTCCCTTTATCAGTTGGAGCACTCATTCTCGAAGCTTTTCTTTGGTATGTCACAGGCTCTCGTATCTCTATTCCTTTGCTTGGTGTAATACCCTTCTTCACTGTCCTCCGGACCAATGTTTCCTCCTCCTCTTGCTCTGAATCATCACTTAACTGCCTAGGCAGCAGTTCCATTTCCTTCTCCGTCCGCTTCCTCTTTTTCTGTGGATTTGGACCGCCCGCTGCCCTTCCGGTAGGCTTTTTGGGCGGTTGCTTGTTACCATCTTTGTCTTGTTGCTTGGATGGTTTACTCGCTGCTGTCATTTTACGAATCTAAGTACCTGCAATGCAAAGAATTCAACAATTAGCAGATGAAACAGCGAAGTTCAGCTTGAAAGCAATTGCGACAGCTTGCAGACTTCAATTTATTCGTAAAGTCATGCCATTCACTCTTCATGGAATTGTAGCTCATGACTTTCAGCAAGTATGTGATAACTTTCTTCAAAAACTCAATTTCACATAGCCCCTCACTCGACCCCACACTTATTCTCAAGCATACACCAATGTTGCTCGGTTACTCAGACTTCACCGACGCCTAAATTTTTCTCAGGGACAATTCGTCGAACATGTGGTATGCAACAAGTGTGCCTAGTTCATTCTATCAGTTGAGCAGTGCAACTACCCTCCCAAAGTTGGACGAGATGAAGGGAATTATAGTTTATCATCTCTCAACCATTACAACTACCAAGAACGACAGCCCTAAAAATCTTGAAATTGCAAAACCTACTTGTTGCTACCATTGAAGGAGGGAGGAGAGACGAATTTGGAGAGAAGCCAACGGAAGAACGAAGAGGATGATGCGTACCTGTCGCGTTTGATCTTATTGCGATACAATTTCGATGAGAGAATTCTGTTCTGCGTTCGTAGGCGTCGCCAAAACGAGACGAGTGGATGCGTCGCAAGAAACGTTTTTGTTCGAATAGGTTATCTTAAGATGTGTTAAAATATATATTACTTACCTGTGCGTGCGAGCTTTGACGCGACGCATCCCCTTGTCTTCCTTCAAAAATTTTCGGACGCGATACGGGCGCGATAGGCAGACTTCACTGCCTTGAGCAATTGGCCCGTCAATTTTTTTGCTGAGGGGGACGCGACGCATCCCCTTGTCTTCCTTCAAAAAATTTTCGGACGCGATACGGGCGCGATAGGCAGACTTCACTGCCTTGAGCAATTGGCCCGTCAATTTTTTTTTGCTGAGGGGGACGCGACGCACGCGACGCATCCGCCTCGTTTTCTTGAATAAAATCTATGTCCTACGAAAAGAAAGGAAAAAAAAAAAAAAACTAACTAACTTGGGTGGCCTCCCAAGAAGCGCCTGATTTAACGTCGCGGCACGACGCAACATGTTCTTCATGCCTCCACTAAGTCCATTGTGGTCTTGTGACGTGCAATGTCACCACCCCAATAGTGTTTTACTCTTTGGCCATTTACCAAGAATGTCGTATTGGACCCCTTTTCACACAATTCTATCGCACCATGAGGTTTCACACTAACCACTTCAAACGGACCCGACCATCGAGATTTAAGCTTTCCTGGAAAAAGCTTTAGCCTTGAATTAAACAGTAGAATTTGTTGACCTGGTTCAAACTCACGATGTTGGATATGCTTATCATGCCATCTTTTGGTCTTCTCTTTATACAATTTGGCATTTTCATACGCATGCAATCGAAACTCATCAAGCTCGTCGAGTTGTAGCAATCTCTTTTCACCGGCCAAGTCCATCTCCATATTTAGCTTTTTAATCGCCCAATAAGCTTTGTGTTCAAGCTCGACGGGCAGATGGCAGGCCTTCCCATAAACCAACCTGTACGGAGAAGTGCCTATTGGGGTCTTGTACGCAGTGCGATATGCCCATAATGCGTCATCCAACTTCCCGGCCCAGTCCTTTCTATTCATACTTACTGTCTTTTCCAAAATCTGCTTGACCTCTCTGTTGGAAACTTCTACTTGACCACTCGTTTGGGGATGATAGGCAGTGGAAACTTTGTGCTTGACTCCGTATTTTGCAAGAATATTATTCAGCAGTTTGTTACAAAAGTGAGTTCCCCCGTCGCTTATCAACACTCTTGGGGTCCCAAAACGTGTGAAGATGTGCTTCTTTACAAAGCCTACCACAACTTTTGCGTCGTTAGTAGGAAGAGCTATGGCCTCTACCCACTTAGAAACATAGTCGACCGCCACCAAGATGTATCTGTGTCCGTTAGAATATGGGAATGGTCCCATAAAATCAATCCCCCAAACATCAAAAAGTTCTACCGCCAGTATATTTTGCAAGGGCATCTCGTGCTTCCTCGTGATAGTTCCAGTTCTTTGGCATCTATCACAATTTTTAACGAAGGCATGTGCATCCTTAAACAATTTTGGCCAATAAAAACCTGATTGTAGCACTTTTTGGGCGGTTCTATCCCCGCCGTGATGACCTCCATATGGTGACGCATGGCAGTCATGTAGTATAGCCTTCATCTCTTCCTCAGGAACACACCTTCTCACCAACTGATCTGCACACTGCCTATATAGGAATGGCTCATCCCACACGTAGAACCTTACATCATGTAGGAATCTTCTTCTATTGTCAGCTGTCCATTCTAGTGGCGTTACCCCACTTGCGATAAAATTCACATAATCTGCATACCATGGGGCTTCACCTGAGGTGATTGCCAATATTTGCTCATCCGGAAATGTTTCTTTAATTGACCCTCCTTCAGCTACATGGTTCCGGCTCTCTAATCTGGACAAATGATCGGCCACTTGATTTTCTGTCCCTTTTCGATCTCGGATCTCTAAGTCAAATTCTTGCAAGAGGAGGACCCAACGAATCAGCCTCGGCTTGGCGTCTTTCTTTTCAAATAGGTATCTGATAGCTGAATGATCTGTGTAGACGATGACTTTGGTTCCCACTAGATAGGATCTGAACTTGTCAAACGCCCACACCACTGCAAGCAACTCCTTTTCAGTCACTGTATAATTCATCTGAGCTGGATTCATAGTTTTGCTTGCATAATAAATGGAGTGAAAGATTTTATCCCTCCTTTGCCCCAACACCGCTCCAATTGCTATGTCACTTGCATCGCACATCAACTCAAATGGTTGTGCCCAATCGGGGCCAATGATAATTGGTGCAGTCACCAATCTTCCCTTCAGCTCCTCAAATGCTTTCAGACATGCATTATCAAACTTGAAGGTAACGTCTTTCTCTAGAAGCCTGCACAAAGGGGAAGAAATTTTCGAAAAATCTTTAATGAAACGACGATAAAAACCTGCATGACCCAAGAAACTGCGAATGCCTTTTATGGATGTCGGCGGGGGCAATTTTTCGATCGTCTCCACCTTTGCTTTATCCACCTGTAGACCATCTTTTGAAACCTTGTGCCCCAAAACTATACCTTCACGTACCATGAAATGGCACTTTTCCCAGTTTAGCACCAAGTTCGTCTCTTCACACCTAGCTAGCACTTTATCAAGGTTCATCAAACAACTATCAAAAGAACATCCAAACACAGAAAAATCATCCATGAATACTTCTACATATCTTTCAACCATGTCAGTGAAAATAGCCATCATACACCTTTGAAAAGTCGCAGGTGCATTACAAAGACCGAAGGGCATTCTCTTGAACGCATACGTGCCATAAGGACATGTAAATGTAGTTTTCTCTTGGTCTTCTGGGGCTATAGCAATCTGATTATACCCCGAATAACCGTCCAGGAAACAGTAGTATTCCTGGCCAGCTAATCTATCAAGCATTTGGTCAATAAAAGGCAGGGGAAAGTGGTCTTTCCGGGTGGCATTGTTTAGTTTTCTGTAATCTATGCAAATTCTCCATCCAGTTACAGTTCTTGTAGGAATTAAGTCATTATTTTCATTAACTACTACGGTTATCCCCCCTTTCTTCGGCACACATTGAACGGGGCTTACCCATTTACTATCAGAGATTGGAAATACAATACCTGCATCAAGCCACTTAATCACTTCTTTCCTTACCACTTCTTTCATGATTGGATTTAGTCGGCGTTGGTGTTCTACACTCGGCTTGTGTCCGTCCTCCATGAGGATTTTGTGCATGCAGAAAGCTGGACTAATGCCTTTAATGTCAGACATTGTCCACCCAATTGCTCGCTTGTGCTCACGTAGCACCCTTAATAGCTTTTCTTCCTGTAATTTAGACAAGTGAGCAGAAATAATAACAGGTAAAGTGTCAGAACTTCCCAAATAAGCATATTGAAGGTGAGGGGGTAGGGGTTTAAGTTCCAAATTTGGAGCTTTTTCAATTGACGGCTTTGGTGGGGGGCCACTTGGCCTATTCAGGGGCTCAAACGGGATTATTCCTTGCATGTAACCACATGATGTATCTAGGATTCCCTTCATCTCCTCAACCTCATCATCCATCTCCAAGCTATCAAACAGCATGATTGCTTTTTCTAAACAGTCGCCTAGATATACACTCGTGTTAAGAAGTTTCTCATCCACCTCCACCACAGATATCATAGAGAGCTCCTCATAGTGGCGGGGGAGTTGGATTGCTTTGTAGACATTGAAGACTGCCTCCTCGTTGTCCACTCTCATAATCATTTTCCCTTCTCTCACTTTAATTATTGCATCGCCAGTAGCCAAGAGAGGTCGTCCCAATATGATTGGAACTTGTTCATCAGCCTCGAAGTCTAGAATAATGAAGTCAGCTGGGAAGATGAATTTTCCAATTTGCAGCAGCACATCTTCAATCACTCCTTCGGGGTAGGCTATGGACCTATCAGCTAATTGCAACATCACGGTGGTTGGTCTCGGAGCTCCCAGACCTAATTGCTTAAACAAGGATAACGGCATCAGATTTATGCTTGCACCCAAATCACACAGAGCACGTCCCACGTTAATATTACCGATTTGTACTGGAATAGTGAAGCTGCCAGGGTCCTTAAGCTTTTGGGGAAGCTTGTTTTGGACCCTTGATGTGCACTCCTCAGTAAGTGCAACCGTCTCGAACTCAGTCAATTTCCTCTTATGAGCCACTATGTCTTTTATGTACTTAGCGTACTTTGGAATTTCACGAAGTACATCCACTAATGGAATATTTAATTGAACCTGACTCAACATGGAGAGAAATTTGTTGAACATGCGATCGTCATTCCTTTTCTGCAATCTTTGGGGGAAAGGTGGTGGTGGCCTTGTAACCTCCATTCGCTCTGAACTTGCATCATCTTCCTTTGACTCTTGTGTTGCCTTAGGTGTCAACTCCCCCCCAGGTATAGGTTTTTCTTTTATCTTCCTTGGCGCTTCCTCTAGTTCCCTCCCGTTTCTAAGTGTAACTGCATTAATTTGAGGGTTCTTCTCTGTATCACTGGGAAGTGAGCCTGTAGGTCTAGTATTTTGGTTTGCTGCTAACTGCCCCATTTGCCTCTCAAGATTTCTGAAATCGGTCCTGAGCTGTTGATTGTCTAGTAACAACTTTTTCAGCAAGTCATTCGTACTTTCTTCCATTTGTTGGGGTGGCTTCTGAGGTTGAGTAAAATTCCCTTGAGGCCTATACTGATTCTGTTGACTCCCGCCCCATGAGAAGTTAGGATGATTCCTCCAGTTTGGGTTGTAAGTGTTCCCATATTGCGCATGTTGATTCATAGGACCTCTGTTTTGTTGTCCCACATAGTATATAGATTCAGGATTCGTGGGGCACATGTCAATCATATGACTGTCTCCGCATAGTTCGCAACAAATAGACATCTGCTGTACATGTTGCATTTGTTGTGTTGTCATTCTATTCATCTGATTTGCCAATTTTGCTATATCGGCTCTCATGGCGGAAAAGTCATCAAGCTCAATCAAACCGGCGGCCTTCTGTTTAATTACCCTTCGTGAATCCCCCTCTCCTTGCCAATTATGGTCATTAGCAGTGAAATTATTTAGCAGGAGTTGTATTTCACTATACGGTCTTGCCATGCAACTACCCCCACAAGCTGAGTCAAGATTCATCTTTGATGCTTCATCTAACCCATCAACAAAAGTGTGACCCAATACCTCATCAGTTTGACAATGATGCGGGCAGTCTCTGAGTAGTTTCTTGTATCTTTCCCAAGCTTGACGAAGTGTCTCGCCATCCCGTTGTTGGAACCCAAGAATTTGGCTCCTCAACGACTTTGTCTTCTTAGTTGGGAAAAACTTGATCAGGAATTTCCTTGCTAGATCATCCCAAGTGTGGATAGAGTTCGCGGGCTCCTTTTGCAACCATTCTTTAGCTTCCCCCAACAGTGAAAAAGGGAATAGTGTCAGCCTGACATAGTCCTTGGAGACGTTCGGATAATTGTAAGTGTCCGTGATTTCCAAGAAGTTCTGAATATGCCTCTGCGGGTCCTCATGAGATAGACCCACATATTGTCCTGTGGACTGAATCAGCTGTACCATGTACTGTTTGAGTTCAAAATGCCCAGTGATATCAGGCTTCACAATAGCCTGAGTCATATTCGCAAGATTGGGCCTTGCGGCTTCGATTACCGGACGCTCTTCATTGCCTGCCATATCTATTGGCTGTGGTTGGATTGCGATGTCCAAATCTCTTTCTATTCTCATTCTAGCTTCGTGTTCCCTTCTCACTCTATGTAATGTTCGTTCGATTTCTGGATCAAGAGGAATGAGGTTGTTTGCACTTCTACTCCTCTGCATTCGAGAGTAAACCCTGCGTTGACACAAACCAGGCAAACTGAAAATTAAAACTTGAAAACAAATATCTAATAAAAGCTTAACTTAGTCACGTAGCTAATTTCTAAGTCCCCGGCAACGGCGCCAAAAACTTGTTGCGACCAAACACACTCACGCAAGTATACGCGGTCGTCAAGTAATAAAGTGACTCAAAGTCGGATGTCGAACCCACGAGGACTTATGATTAGCTATTAACTAAATTAGCCTATCTTAATTATCTAAATAAGAATTAAATCTAAAAATATTTTATTCTAACTAATTAAATAAGAAAAATATAAATAATAAACTTTGAACAGAGAAAGAGCAGATTTTGATGATATCAATGTAATGAAAACGATCTAGGATTATGGTCTATCTAACAATCCTATTGTATTCTTCAATTGAATTGACCGACTGATTTATCTAGCTTATTGGTTGACAGGGTTAATATTGCTCATAAGAATCTGTCGAGTTCTTACTCGCCTATTCAAGCTAACCTAACGCCTATATGTCTATGGAGTTAGAATCAACAAGAACGCATTTATAATTCCTGTAGATCAACCAAGCAAGGTAATTAGGTATATGTCTATCCTAACCACGAATCCGTTCCCCGATGCCCGA
Source organism: Nicotiana tomentosiformis (assembly GCF_000390325.3). Lineage (NCBI taxonomy): Eukaryota > Viridiplantae > Streptophyta > Magnoliopsida > Solanales > Solanaceae > Nicotiana > Nicotiana tomentosiformis. The sequence goes on along the minus strand of NC_090818.1, from coordinate 33,002,733 downwards.
GTTCAAGAACTTGCCCTACTCAATCCTATATGCAATATAGAATTCCCACTTTCGAGTTCAATTCTAGATTCGTAGATAATATTCAATTGGTGATCAAGCAATTAAATAATTAAGCGCAAGATTGAATAAATAAACTAATATGATAAATCAAGAAGTCAAAATCAATATCCGAATAACAATAGTCATGAAAGAACCACAACCCTAGAACGTGAAGTTTAGCTCCACATAGACATGGTAGCCAAACAACAAATCATACAAAGAAACATAAAAATTACTAAGTTTGGTGGGAGAAAGATGAAACTTGATGAATTCCGGCCTTCACAGCTTTTTCCTGGTTTTTTTCCTCTTCCCAATATGTTAGATAACCTAAAAGAGGCGTTTTTAGCTTATATATTGCGTACAAAAGTCGTGGGCCAAAGCTCTCCTATTCCTAGTCCAATTCGGCTTCAGGGATTGATGCTAAGGTGGATGCGACGCATCCACCTTGTCCTCCATTTCAATTTTTGCCTGCGAAGGTGGATGCGACGCATCCACCTTGTCCTCTATTTCTCAGCTTGCATGCGATGGTGGACGCGACGCATCCAGCTTCACTTCTACTTCCCAGTTTCGCACGCGATGGCGGACGCGATGGCACAACTTCACTGCTAAGGTTGCATGCAGGATGATGTTTTCCTAGGTTGGATGCGACGCATCCAACCCTTCTTCCTCTAGCTAAACCACCTTTTCTTCATATTTTGCACTCCGAACACCTTAAATCGTCACACATAACTTAATTAGTCATCAAACCAATAATTACACCATGTTGGGTGTTTTAAAGATTAAATAACATCAAAAAGTGGTTAAAGCATGGGTAAAGTAACATTAACACATATCGAAATATGCCAAACATCACTACCCCACACTTAAACCTTTGTTCGTCCTCGAACAAACCATCATATAGTAGACGAAACAAAATTAAACTCTTATCGTTCAAAGCACACTGCACCTATGACCGTGGTTATTTGCTACAATTAGGCTCTAGATAGTAGGAGGCGGCCTGCCATAAACGACCTCAAAAGGAGTCATCTTGGCACTCGTTTGGAACGACTTATTATACCAAACCTCGGCCCAAGGTAAAAGTGGAAACCATGTGTTCGGAGCATAAGGGTAAAGCATCGCAAGTACTGCTCCAAACACTTGTTAAGTGCCTCAGTTTGCCCATCGGATTGCGGGTGATAGGCTGAACTCCTTGCTAATTGTGTCCCCTGCAACTTGTTTACTTCTTCCCAAAATTCTGACAAGAATAAGGGGTCTCGATCAGAGATAATTTTAGTAGGGAACCCATGAAGACGAACAAATTTTTGCACAAAAACTGCAGCGATCTTTTGGCTGGTGAAATGAGGATGAAGGGCGATAAAATGTCCATATTTAGACAAACGATCAACAATCACCAACATTGTTGTGCGCCCGTGAGAAGGAGGCAGTCCCGTAATGAAATCCATTGATATCTCCTCAAAAATTGCAGAAGGAATAGGCAAAGGCATAAGAAGGCCTGCTGGTTGCAGAGATGTATCCTTCATTTGTTGGCAGATTTGGCACTCCGACACAAAGGTCTTTACATCAGCACGCATGCCGGGCCAAAAGAAGTTTGAGGACAGACGATGAAAAGTCCTAGAGATACCAGCATGACCCCCAACTTTTGAAGCATGAAACTCTGTCAAGAGAAGGCGGCGTAGATCTTGATCTTTAGGAATAACCAATCTGTTACGAAAAAGAACAAGACCTCCCTGAAATGAATAATGAGGTAAGGCGGCAGGGTCATTATTTAACTGGCGTTGGAGAGCAAGTAATCCATGGTCCGACCTGTTTAATTGCTGAAGTTTGGTAACTAGTGCCATCTCAGTAATTGCAAGAGTAAGAGACTGAAAGGCAGGGACTCTTGAGAGAGCATCAGCCGCTGCGTTAAGTCGTCCAGCTCTATAAATAATGTCAAAATCGTAACCAATGAGTTTTGTCAACCATCTTTGTTGCTCAGGAGTTTGGATCACCTGGTCAGTGAGGGCTTTGAGAGACTGTTGATCAGTGATGATCAAAAATTTGCATCCTAATAAGTATTGACGCCATTTTTGTACTGCTTGAGTTATAGCAAACATCTCACAATGATATATAGAGGCAACTTGCATGCGAGATGAAAGTTTTTGGCTGAAAAAGGCAATTGGATGACCTCCTTGAGATAGAACAGCTCCTATGCCAGTGCAAGAAGCATCAGTCTCAACTGTAAAGATTTTGTTGAAATCGGGCAGTGCGAGAACAGGAACAGAGCTCAAGGCATCTTTTAACATAGTGAAAGCTCTGGTTTCTCGATCTGTCCAACAAAAAGCATCCTTTCTAAGAAGATCAGTCAGAGGAGATGCCAATTGAGCGTAATGCTTAACAAATCGGCGATAATATCCGGTAAGACCCAAAATTCCCCTAACATATTTAACAGAGGCTGGGGGTGGCCACGCGGTAATGGCATGAATTTTTGCCGGGTCAACTTGCAATCCTGCTGCAGAGATTACATGTCCCAGATAGTCTATGGAATTCTGCCCAAACTTGCACTTGGAGCGCTTCACAACAAGGGAATTTTGGCGAAGGAGATCAAGGACCAATCGTAAATGAGAAAGATGATCCGACCAAGACGGGCTATAGGCCAAAATGCCATCGAAGAAAACTAGGACAAAACGACGAAGGAATGGTTTAAAAACAGAATTCATAGTTGCCTGGAAGGTGGATGGCGCATTTGACAGTCCAAAAGGCATGACAATAAACTCATAGTGGCCCTCATGTGTGCGAAAAGCAGTCTTAGCAATATCAGAAGGATGCACCCTTATCTGATGATATCCAGCCAATAAATCAAGTTTAGAGAAAAAGCAAGCTCCATGGAGTTCATCAAAAAGCTCTCAATGGTGGGAATTGGGAACATATCATTGACAGTGACTGAATTCAAGGCGCGATAATCCACACAAAAACGCCATGCACCATCCTTTTTCCTCACCAAAAGAACCGGGGATGAATATGAACTAGAGCTTGGACGAATTATCCCAGCTTGAAGCATCTCATAGACTAGTCGTTCAATTTCAGTCTTTTGAAAATGGGGATAGCAATAAGGACGAACCTTCACTGGAGCAGAACCCGGAATAAGAGGGATACGATGATCTTGAGGCCTAGGGGGTGGCAAGACTGTAGCCGTAGCAAAAAGGTCAGAATAAGAATCCAAAAGCTCGGTGAGATCATACGGCAAAGCCGGAGAAGATGACTCAGCCATCGAAAGCAACTCCAAACGGAAGAATCCCGAAACGGAATGAGTTTCGGTTAAACGCCTAAGCGAGGTAAATTGGACCTCCTCAACAGATTGAACAGGATCCCCAATCCAACGGATCGTCTCACCATTAGAATCAAATTGAAATAATCGTTTTGCATAATCAGTGACAGTGGGACCAAGAGTCGCCAACCATACAACACTTAGCACCAAATCGGCCCCATGAAAGTCAATAACATAGAAATCAGTACTGAAGGTGAACCCTTGGATGGTAAGAGGTAGCTGACGCACAACACCGTGGCATTTCAACAAACTGCCATTGCCGACCATTACCTGAAAATTGGAGGAGCTATCAACTGGAACTTTAAGAAATTGGACAGCTCTAGGGTGGATGAAATTATGTGTGTTGCCGCCATCCAGAAGAACTTGTACGGAAAGACCCTTAACCTGAGCTGTAAGGCGGATTGCAGTAGGAATAGGACCACCTGATAAAGCAAGATAACTGATAGAAGGCAATAACGGGTTATCGGAGGTAGGCGGAGATGAAGATAGGTCAAGTGTATTATCGGAGGAAGGAGAATGTTGCTCGTCTGGTGATTCTTCATCAGTGAGAAGAAGAAGAAGCTGGGATGTTTTTGAGCAGCGATGACCTTTGTGGTACTTCTCATCACAATTAAAACACAGATTTAAGTCCCGTTTTCGCTGGAGCTCTGATGGGGTAAGTTTGCGAAAAGGAACGCGACCAACTCCGGGCAAGGAGGCGGAAGGAATGGTGGATGAAGTGGTCGGCGTTGGATTTGGAATAGTTCGCGAATTGTAGTTGTTTGATAGAGCTTGGCGAGTATCCCTTCAGGAGCTTCAATGGATCTGAAGCCAAAACGAATTACAAGAGCCTGAGAAAATTGATCCCAACTGACTAGCTGGTGGTTCTTATACATCCACTGATATCACTCTCTGGCTAGTCCTTCCAAATAGAATGAAATGATACTAAGGCGTTGTTCGTTGGGAACAGAATAATGGTCGAAGTATTGGTTTGCTTGAAATTTTTGCTCGAAGTAAGGTACAGTGCTAATTCTTGTTCTTTAATTCTCCACTACAATAACATTAAGCATTCAATCAGAGAAGTTGGTTTATCTCCTTTTTCTAGATTGTGATAAAAACTTAGTAGCCTTAGATTAAGCCATTTTCTAAATTGACATTATTTAAGACCTCAAATTCAGAACTCAGATGCCCTAAAGACTAGCAGTACTTTACAATATAATCTGCAAGTAAAATAACACGTGAAAAAAATGATATAAAGAACAATTAGGGAAGTCCAAACACACCAGAGTAAGTGAGAAGCTCCTCCTCAGTGACTCTTCCGTCTCCCTCTCCAGAAAGAGCAGATATGTTTTGGTTGCAGGCTGTACAGAGCTAAAATTCAAAGGCCATTATTTAGGAGAATTTTACCTCCATCCATAAATTTCAAATGATATTTTGGCAAGAAGGAGCTTATTTTCTTTGGCTTTGAAGGAATTATAATTATATTACATAGTTGAAAGAAAATAATAATTTATATAAGCTAAAATCTTACTTGATCTTAATGTGTTAAATATTAGGTGTTATTACATATTTCAAATAAGAAAAGGTTTGGTAATCAAAATTTTAGTTGCTTCACATGTTTCATAATAAGGAAATAACTTTTTGTCCATACAAATTCTTAATATTAGCTCATCCAAAATTTTAAAAATTTTGGTTATATTTTAAATGCTTAGCTCAATTTTATATTTATGATTTGATTTATTAATATGTCTTCATACGATTATTTGCTAAACAAATGTTTTTAGTGTTTGCATAAAAATACTATGATTTTTTTAAAACAAAAGTATTCATTAATATAGGAGATTAGGAAAAGCTAATAAGTAAACATATGTCATATTAACATTTACATTTAAGATCTTCAAATTTGAAATTACAAACTTCTTTATAAGCACTCTTTTTTATCAGAGAAACAAGGATCTTTTAAATTTAAAAGGAACGGAAGGAAATCCTAATTATTACAACATAATTAAATGTCTATTCTTAAATATTAATAAAAATAATAACAATTTTGCCTAAAGTGAAATTAATTTTCGAAGGATAAAACAGGTGAATGATATTTCGTTAAATGGTTTCATGCTTTTAATATAGTATTGATATAGATAAAATCATGTATGTTAATTCTTTTTTGCTTGGTTTTGAATAAGTAAATTCTGGTAGAAAATAGCATAGTACTAATAATTATGAAAATTAGATTGGCCATTATACTCAAAAACGTCATTCTTTGAAGAAATTACACTTTTATTCCATTTGTTATTGATAAGTTTTTCTTTTGGTCCTAGTAAAATATGGTTAAGTACATTTAACCTTTGATTAATTGGCATGTGTCTTCTTAGTCCCACCACCTATGAAATCCTACAAACATAAAATCTAGATGATGTAATTTACTTACTAAATTTCTACTTTTATGTTTCAATTGAAGGTTAATAATAACCAAAATAATCTCAATATATAAATATAATTTTCTGTATACATAATACATGGACTAAAAATACATGTTTCAATTTACTGAAGAGGTTAATGTGTGTTTGGTCAAATTTCACAAGGACTAAAGAATTTAGCACTATCTGCAAATCTGAAAATTTTCCTCCTTTTCCGTAACGTAAAAAATATCGTGTGAACTAGTAATATTTGAATACCGTTGCTTCTCAAACAACCAAAAGGTCCAACCACGAGATCTTAACACCATCAAACTTTTCTATACAAAGACTTATAGGAAAGTTAACGAGCAAGGGCAATTGGAAAAAAAAATAAAAAAATTCAACCTTATATTAGTAAGCTATACATGAGGTTTAATCCATAATTTGTTTTTTAACGATTTAGACGGCTAAGCTGTGGAATATGAACGAATTTGTTTTTTGGTAACAACAGTAAATATTACCATTGATAACAACAATTAAACAATACACCTACAAAGCACCTAACTCGTCACTAACAGTAGAGTTAGGTCTTGGATTGACTAGTTACGAAGTAATCTTTGAGTAAAAATCCTACATCTTTGTGCTCTCTTTGAGCGTGAAAACAAATCTATCCTCTTGACTATATCCTTCTTAATTTGTATAATTATCAACTCTGTATGTACAATTACTCCTTCAAACAATTTCCTATTTCTAACTCTTCAGATATGATATATCATGGCTTCCCATAATGCAGCTGCCACCTCTTTTTTGAATCTCTTCCAATGCTTTCTGTTGATTTCTTCTAGTACTTGCTGCACCTCTCCAGCTTGCACGTACAATCCCAACCAATTTAGAAGACCTTGCCTGATGTCTTAGGTTCTAGTATAGTCAACGAATAGGTGTTGAACTGTCTCATTTTCCTGGTCATCACATAATCCTCTACAGGAACATGCAGTTTTTGCAATCTCTCCTTTGTGAATAATCTTCCTTGAACAACCAACCATGTGACAAATCTATGCTTTGGTTGTGCTATTGCATTCCAAATGAGCTCAGTGTTTGCTAATCGATTCTGGCTTCCAATGATAGCATGATAACTACTTGTAATAGAGTAGTTACCATTAGAAGTGAGTTTATATCTCCCCTGATCATACCATTCCTTCATGTCTTCTTTCAAGGAATTGAGTTTTCTCCAATACCAGCTACAGTCGTGCGGAGCTTTGTCTGTCCATATGTTTGCGTCAGTTTTCATATATATGCCATGAACTCATTTTACCCAAAGTGAAGCTTTATTCTCCACCAATTGCCATATTAGCTTTCCAACTGATGCTATATTCCAGTTCCTACACCTTTTTATGTTTAAGCCTCCATACTTCTTTGTCCAGCATAGTTTTTCCCAAGAAACAAGTGATATTTTTCTTTTTTCCTCAGAATTGCCCCAAAGGTAGTCCCTGCACTTTTGATCTACTTCCTTCAGTACACTCTGTGGCAATATAAAGATGGAACCCCAGAAGCTGTGGATTGAGAATAACACTGCATTAATCACCTGAAGTCTTACTGCGTATGAAAGCTGTTTGGAGTATGTGTAGTTGATTCGACTAGTAATCTTCTCTATCAACTGATAACACTCCATTTTACTCCATTTCTTTGGGGACAGTGGCAGGCCAAGGTATCTAATGGGAAAAGACCCCTGCTAGAACCCTGTTATTGCAAGTAGTTGCTCCTTTAGCTGGTCATCAACACCAGCCATAAAGATATTGGATTTCTCCATGTTAGCAACTAAATTAGAGACTTTGCTGAAATGTGGCAAGGCTTCCATTACCATTCTCACCGATCCTACATCACCTTTACAGAAAATCATTAGGTCATTGGCAAAAATCAATAAGTGAGTTAATTTGAGTTGCTTACACATGGGATGGTATTTGAAATCTAGTAAGTCACTCATGCTTTTAAGGGTTCTTGATAGGTATTCCATGACTAGGACAAATAACAGAGGGGATATGAGGTCACCTTGCCTTAATCCACGTTTACCTTCGAAGTAACCATAGCTTGATCCATAAGAACAAAATTTGCACCCACTGAAATTTATTAAATCTAAACATGCAACAGAATATTTCTAAATTAATATTAAAGATAAAGTTTATTAGATCTCTCCTTGAGTTTCCTCTAATTATAAAAGTCTCCTTATAACTTGACACTAGAAATGAAAATCTCCAATTGCTTAAAGTCTTCGAAAAATTTGTCCCTGCGAAAGCAAGAGCGTCTAAAATTGAATTAAACTCCTTTCAATGATATTATGATGCGCCTAGGGACGGCGGGCAAGTGAGCCGGTCCAGGCCCGGGATCGCGGGCCAAACAGGCTAAACGGGCCAGGACCGTTTGGCTCGGTTTTAGTGGGCCTGAGCTGGTCTTGTGGGCCGGTCCTATGATTTGGGTCCGCCAAGCCCGGAACCATTTAGCCCGCCAGGGCCCGGGACCGGACCGGTCCCTCAAAATTCAAAAAATAAAACTTGCCTATTGGGCTTTGATAAATCTGGCCGTTGGCCTTTAAAAAATAGTCGTTGGCTATTTATAAAATAACCATTTAATCCCTCCCCAACCCCCAACTTAGTTTTAACCCAAATTTTTTATAATTACATTTTTTCCCTATTTTCAACTATAAATACCCTATCATTCTTTCATTTTTTTCTTACAAAATCATCAATCTATCACAATCTCTCTCTAATTTTCTTCTATAATTGCTACTATTGCTTACTTTATTGTTACAATTTATGGAATAATTGTGAAGTTGGTGAATTGAAGTCTTCAACGATAATTAATTTTTAACAAGTTGTTCGTCAATGGAAGTAATTGGAGAGAGAGCTTTCAATGAGTATCAGCAAAGAGCTATCAGTCTAAGGGTCAGTCATGACCATAAAAAGAAGATCAAACCTCAGAAGTGAACTAGCCTCTTAATAACTTCATCTGTAATTGAAGCCTCTTATTCTTGTTCATTTTTTTTAACTAACCCTTACACCAGCTTACTCATCAATAACAAAGTTTTCTACAACTTTTATTGTGGCAACTATTTCTTCCAATCTTTGACTGAACAGATCCGGTTGGCCGTTGGCCTGAAAGGGTCAAAAATCAAGATTTCTTGTCTTCTTTTCTGGAGAAAGCAAGCAAGATTTCTTGTTATGGCCCGATTTATTTTATTCCATCAACATTTTGTTTCTCCAACAACATTAGATGCGGACAAAGGATAAAAAGTCAGCAAGAAGGTACAAATGTAAAGATTCTTATTTTTTGTTAATAGGAAGAGATGTGTCTGGTTCAGTCAGCTTAGGATAATTAATAGGTGCGACAATTTTGGGTTCCGGAACCAAAATAATGCATTTTTGGACTCAAAGAATAAAAATATGTGAAAAAAATATACAGTGACCCAAATATATATAGCGTCATTTTAAAAGACGCTATACCTTAACGGCCGTTTGGCCAGTCAGGTATAGGGTCTTTTAAAACGACGCTATATATATTTTGGTTTAAGTGGGTACTATAGCGTCTTTTGTTAAAACGCTATATATATATATATATATATATATATATATATATATATATATAGCATTTTAACAAAAGACGCTATACATATAAATATACATCGTCTCCTTCCCTTCCCCAAAACAGAATCGTCGAGCCTCCCCCCCAAAATTATAAAATCTAAACATCCTCTATTTTTAATCCAAAAATATTGTGTGGAGCCCACCCGTCCCACAAAAAGTAAAGATTATCGGTCTCACGTGCTAGCTAAGGCGTTATCTCGGACATTATTGCTTGTTTCAGCTCCAAATCACAAAATCTTCGACTTTCTAAAAATCTTAAATTGAGGTATTCCGACTTAGTTTTGGTTAAAACTTGTATCCCTTGTGAGGGCATCCACATCCGGCATACTTGGCAAATGATCAAGGTAGGGAATATGCCTCGAATGAAACGGCACGTGGTAATCGTATACTTTTGGTATAACGGGAGGTGGAGCATGCTCCCTCGTCAAATCAGGTTCGGCATTCTCTTCCTCCTCAACATCACCCTCGTCAGGGAAGGGTGTGTCATCTCCAGACTCATCGGCATTGTTGTCGTAATCACTATTCTCTTCCTGACTCTGCGCATCTACCAAATCCCGATTAAATACGCCGTCTTCGGGCAATTGAGTAAGGACAAGACCATCAAGTTGCTCGTTTTCACTACACAACCAAAGAAATAATGAGTTACTCAAATTGGTCCAAACAATACATATAACTTTATATATTCACTTACAAATCATAATGTGTTGATATCTCATGATGCACATTATCCTGTTGATGCTGACTCCCGGATGGACCACCATGATCCTACACACCAAAACTCGGCATATTCCAACTGATCGTTGGTTCATAACTTGTAAAATTCATATCTGGTCGGTACTCCCTGTGGAATATATGAGTGTTAATACAAATACAATACACAAAAATATACATCGTAACACAGTAGAAAAATTAAAGTTTACCACTTTGCTTGTGGATTATGTATACTAGGGGAGAAATTATTTTCTTGATTGAGGGATTTCCCTACTTTGCGCAACCATATTATTGCGAACGTCTTCAGCCTTGACATACATTTTCAACATTGTTATCACAATAAATTCCCGGTATTCATCCGGAGTCCTCAAAAAATCTCTCAGAGTTTCATCGTCTTCGATGTTAAACTCAGCATAACAAGCAACCCCTTGCAGAGTCATACAATACAGATATCTTCCGGTTATTTTAAGATTCACCGAACGTTTGCTCACACTCATTTTTTTACATAACAACGATACCAATGTATCGTACTCCATTGTAAGTGGCAACTTAACATGAGACTTTGGAGATAAACTATAGCTTACTGAGTTATTCACCACCACAACCTTACTCCCCCACAATATAATGAAACCCTAATTCTTCGCTCTTCAGACATTATGACAAAATGCAAAACAACTAAACAAACAAAAAATTCACAACACTAAGAGTAATTCTGAATGGATTTTTACAAAATCCTTAACGTCCTTATATAAGGCAAAAACCATTTCGGGGGGTGAATTATTTGAGGTATTACGTCTTAGCTTAAGACGCTATACTCAGTTGAATTATTGTTATGTCTGTTAAGCTCAGAAGAATTATATGTGGGCCCACAATAATACATATAGCGTCTTTTAAAAAAATGCTATATATATATAGCATCTTTCTAAAGGATGCTATACTTAACTGATCAAACGGCCGTTAAGGTATAACGTCTTTTAAAACGACGCTATATATATTTTGATCACTATATATTTTTTTCCCCATATTTTTTTTCTTTGAGTTCAAAAATGCATTATTTTTGTTTCGGACTCACAATTTGGCTGTCCAATTATCAGAATCCTTCAGTAACAAGGGAATCATTTGTTTGAATGTCAAGTACCATTTCAATGACGTCACACCAAGTTGGTGACAGAAAATCTACAAAAATGAGAATGGCTCAACCAGCATCTTCTAAGTAGACTATGATATGGTCATGGAGTCCAAAAGTACCATCTCGATACTCCTTTTTATTTTTGGTTTATGGTAAACCCCTCAATGCAAATACTCCAGCCCAGGAGCCAAAGAGCTGGTTTTTTTCATTTTGCTTCTTTGGTGACTCGAACTTCCAAGCCCATGATTGGAAATGAATGACCCTTTCCACCAGGATATTCCCCTTGTAAAAGAACCAATTTTGATACACTATAAGTTGTCTACTATTTATTAAGAATGACCCTTTGGAGCGAAGGGACTAGAAGGCACGGTTAAGGCTTCCTCCCTTTATTCCAAGGTTTGTCATTGTCATCAGGCCCAAGCGGAGAGGAGCAATTTTACTATACCAATAAGAGTATAAAAGAGAGTACAAAATTAGAGTAAATACTCTAATTAGTCCCAAATATCTCAAGAGAATAACCTTACAAGATCACTCCAAAGAAAGGGTTCACACAAGTGTTTCCCAACACTCACTCTCTTACAAAATACTCTATAATAAAATAAAGGAGGAGAAATAAAGACAAGAGTGAAAAGCTCTTGAATTGGTGTATTTTCAAATGAGGAGAAGCTCCTCTATTTATAACAAGAAATCCTTGGCCTAATAGTGAATATTATGGCATGCCAAATGTCATGATCCATAAATTTTATTATAATGAATATTATATCATGACAAATATCATGAAAATTTGACCATATTACAAATAGTTTAAGATGCGTAAACTATTAGTCCCCCGTATATCTCGAATAAGGTAAAAGAAGACAAGAAAGAGAGATTAAGATAAGTTATTCTTCTGAGATGAATCCGAAATGTTGAAGACTCTTTTGACATGAGATAATTCAGAGATCTTCCTTCAGATTTGTGTTTGGTAACACTAATTTTGTGGTTTAGAATATTACACTTCCTCCCTTAGTTCTATTTTTTTTTGGCACAAGAAGATCCATGTCACCCTTTTCTCGAGAAATACTCTACTTTGATCCTTGAATGGAAGAAAATAACTTGGAGACAATAATCGTGTAGGTGCTTGTACAAGCAAATTTATTAAATGTAATCGTACAATATTGATTAAGTGAAGTGTTTCTTTTTTATAATTTCAATTACTCTTTCGTATTTATTTTCTACTAGCACATGTATAGGAAAGTAAATTGTTTTGTAATACAAGCATAGACCAGTATTTTCCTCTCTAAATATAACCAAAAGTCAATACTTAGGCCATAAAGATAAAATTTCTGGCTAGACTTGGAGGGTCGATAAGTGGTGGTGGCGGTGTTGCTTGAAGCTCGTAGATGACGATTGTTGCTCTCAAACGCACACGCAAGTATACGTGGTCATACAAGTAATATATGATAAGTTTAGATATTGTACCCACATGGACTTGTGATTTACTAAGTTAAACTAAGACAATTAATCTATTCAAGCAGTTTTCTAAAGTCTAAATATTTAAATAAAACTAATCTAGAGTAGCAAATTAAGTGATTACAAAAAACAAGTCGGGAATCTTAAAGACGAATTCAATGGGAAAAAATATTCCAGAGCTATGGGTTAGCTAACAATCCCATTGAGTCTTCCACTTAAATTGTCTAATTAATTTATCTGGTTTATTGATTGACAAGGTTAATATTAATCGTAGTATTCTCCCAAAATATCACTCGCCTATTTAAGCTAACATAGCACCTATATTCCTATGAAATTAGGATTAACAAGAACGCATTAGTAATTCCCGTATAGCAACCAAGCAAGGCGATTAGGAAATCCCTGTCCCAACCGCAAAATCGTTCCCGATACTCATGTTCAAGATCTCGCTCTACTCAATCTTATAAGTAATCTAAAATTTCCTCTCCCATGTTCAATTCTAGATTCGTAGATAGTATTCAATTGGTGATCAAGCAATCAAATAATTAAGTGCAAGATTGAATAAATAAACCAATATGATAAAATAATAAGAACAATTCAAATTTCAAACTACAATATTCATGTAGCACCCATAATTCTAGAACTAATAAACTATGAGATTACAAGAAGAGAATAGAAGAAAAACTAGTTGAAAGTCTCCTCCAAGCGTGGTTTGTGTTCTCCCCTCCAAAGTGGCGTGTTCACCTCCCAAAATATGTTCGATCTCCTCCAAGTTAGGTTTAGGACCCTTTTTATACAAGTTTGGGGCGTCTAGCACCGAAAACGATCGCGCTAGCCTGGACGCTGAAAATTTTGAGCTTCTTGATTCTAGCGCCACAGGTAGCGCATAGCTCCAACTCATGTGCATTCAATTCAATTTACTCCAAATTCATTCTTACACATATAAACACTAAAAGTTAGTTCAACTGATTGCAATTACACATTAGAACCAACAAGAATAGAGCAAAATGCCAGGCGATTCATATATAAAAATAGATGTTTTTGGCCAAACATCAATAATGCTCAGCACTTGCGCCACCACTGCTTCTCCGTACAAAAAGCTTGTATCAGGTAATTGTGTTAGAGATAACTCCTTATAGGAAATAATTTTGGGGTGTCAAAAGGGTGGGTTGGGTCGATTTTGGGCGAGTCAATAAATGGACGGGTCAATAATCCACCCAAAAATTACTTAGGCTGATTTGCGTTGGGTTAAGATGAGCTAATATTTGGGTCATAGCTTAATCCGCCCGACTCTTACCAAGCTTAATTAGTATGTGTTATTTTCTTATGGATTGTATAATTATTAAATCATTTTTTTCTTTTGTTATAATCATATATAGCATTAAAAAAGTTATTTCTAAGATATTTTAGAAAGTTACTCATGGATCAATTTGGACTAAAATTAGTCCAACTTTAGATGGGTTGAGATTGGTTGAGTTCAATAAATGGGCAGGTCAATAACCAGTCCAACCATGGACGGGTTGTGCGAGTCATTTGGGCTTGGATCAAATTTAACAGCCCTAGAGAATATTAATGAAAATTTTACATGCGATAGTTAAGTAATGCACCCTATTTATTATAAACCAAAATACTTTTAAAATATTACTATTATTTAGTCATTTTTTATTTTGTAGCAAAGTACAAACATATACAATTGATCTTTTAATTTTTCCCTTAACCATCTCTCTCTTCTCTCTCAACTCTCTCTTATCAAGCATCTATAACTCCTTCAGCACAGATTTTCTTTCATATTAACATCTTCAATGATTCAGCCAATGCCGGTCTATGACAAATGTAGCCTTCCAAGTGCCAAAGGAATGACTCTATCCTAAAACTTCACCAAATGCAAATTTTCTATCATTTTCTTTCACGAGTAATTTTTTTTTGTTTTGAGACTTTACAAGCCTTCAACTCTTGACCTAGTGTTGTGGAGGAAACTCCCTCAACCACTATGACAAAGAGTGACCGGTTTTCTTTCACGAGTACTAGAGGCTTCCAATAGTGTTACTACCAACTAGTGCAAGTAAGACATGACAAAATCGTGTGAGGCAATTATCTCTCTCTAATTGAAGAAGGTTTGACCAATTCAAGGACTAACAAACCGCAATAGGAAAACGATCATGCAAAATAGATATACTTCTCTAAATGGACACATATCTATCAACAATAACAACAAACTCAGTATAATTCTACTAGTGGGGTTTGGGGAGGGTAGGTGTACACAGACCTTACCCTTATCCTGGGGTAGAGAGGCTGTTTTCGATAGACCCTCGGCTCCCTCCCTCCAAGAACTCCTTACCTTGCTTTTGGGGTGACTCGAACTCACAACCTCTTGATTGGAAGTGGATGGTGCTTACCACTAGAGCAACTTACTCTTGTCACTAAATGCACACATATCTACGAAAGCTTATAAAAGATTGTGAGAACAATTTATACCATTTGATAATGGAGCCAAAGAGAAAATGTTGCACACATATCTATGAAAGCCACTGTTAACCTTGTTTCAGTTGGGTACGCCACTAATGTCATCTAACATCGGAGAATACTCTGCAAACAGACCCTTTCTTGACCTTCTGCAAGATATCATCGCTATGAATAGACTTCGGTTTCATGTACTAATTGTGATCAATCAACTGTGATGACCCTAATATATAAGGTAAAAAATGATAATCATCTAGTCCCCAAACTCCATGGGACCCAGCAGGCTCTAGGCTATATGTTAATTGCAACTTCTGCATCACGTCCAAGTACATGACAAAAACCCTTGACACTAGAGATTGATACTCCTCTTCTTTCACAACTCCTAGTCTAGCAACCAAGCTGCAAAATTTGTTTAATGACTGTAGCTGAACAAGAGAGACAAATAAGTAGTTTCAGAAAGGATACCTATCTAACATATAACCGTCAGCTTTTAAGTTCTAATATAATACGAGAAATGCATAAAATACTACAAAAACAATCAAGCAAAGAAAGAAGACAAACCACTGTCTTAGTCTTTGAATCAGCAAGACTGGAATTATCATATTTATTTACATAAAAGGAAATTGTGTCAACAGAAAAGGACGGAGCAATGAGCATAGGGTGCAAAGACAAAGAAGAATATTCCTAAATGATAGCAGAGTGCAGGTATGTCAAAGCTCCAATTCCAATTACTAATGCGACAAATTCAGCAAGCATGACGATACTGAAAGCACAGTAATCAGCGAAGAATTTATTATTTTTTATCTCATTAGGACAGACTAAACGTTGTTCCCCAAACATAAAGTAACCATAGCAAGAACACGAGTACTTTATATTCCATGTTTACTCATCTACCCTAGCCAGAATAACAGTGAGATATACCCTACAAAACAATTGACATTTTGTTTTAATTTGTCCTCTTTTAGATTATTTTGATTTCTTACTGGATTTAATCATTAAATCTGAAAAATCAGTTTGATGGCGCATGATTAAAAATTTTAATCATTATTCTAAACTAGTAGATGTGAACCTAAATAATATTTTAGAAATATTTTAGTGAAATCTTAAAAGATTAGATTTTAAGTTGTGATCTATTTTATTATTAAGAATTAACATCACTTAAGTCTTTTTAGTTTTCTAAGATAAAAAGAAATATTAATCTTTTTATGTGAGCGTGTAACAAATTTATAAGCATGGCTTTCCCGCTATACATTTATTACAAGTATCTAACTTTTTTCTTTTTAAGTATCTAATTTTTTTTATTCGAGTTAAATACAAAATACTTTCGTAAAATTCTCCTTGTTTAAAATGTAAAAAGAAAGGATACTACATAAATTACACCTCAACTTAGCAAGATATTTCGCGAGACATATTCCTATACTTGTTACAAGTAGACATTTCTTAGGATAAATGACGCTCTATAGCCTCTAAAAATTTTAATAGTTCATATTTTTTCCCATTGACATGAAATGTCCCTCCGGTCCAAACATATTACATCTAATAGCCCAAAATATCTATTTTGTATATTTTTTATATAGTGATAGTCTATTTTGTATATTTTTTGTATAGTGACAGTCTATTTTGTATATTTTTTGTATAGTGACAGTCTATTGTATATAAATTGTACAGTGACAGTCTATTTTGTATATTTTGTATAGTGACAGTCTATTGTATATAAATTGTATAGTGACAGTCTATTTTGTATATATTTTGTATAGTGACAGTCTATTTTGTATAGTGACAGTCTATTGTATATAAATTGTATAGTGACAGTCTAATTAATATATATTTTGTATAGTGACAGTTTATTTTGTATAGTGACAGTCTAGTATATATAAATTGTATAGTGACAGTCTATTTAGTATATTTTTCAACGTTATGCATAGTTATATGAGAAAGAACAATCATAAAACCTCTACAATTCAAAAATAGCTTATGGTTCCCTAGATACCTGCTTCTTAGCCGTTATTATTGTCAGAGAGTAACCACGTTTTGTTGCTACCGGGTGATATAAGTTTGGCTCGAATGGCCGTAAATGAATTTTAATTTGCTCGATTTCTTATGCACCTTATGTTGCTATGTAGGAAGTGTATTTGCTTTCTATAGAAAAAAGTTAAAAATTTAATTTTTACGGCATGTCTTTCATTAAAATATCTTTTTCCTACTCTTTTATATTAAACTTTAACATGTTGTTCTTATTTTTTCTTTTCTTCTTTTCCTATCTTTTTTTTCCCCTACCATATCTCTTTCGTAAATTTTCCTTGTACATTTTCCTTCCCTTCCTTTCTTTTACTTTTTTCCTCTCTTGCAACTCAATTGACATGAAAGTTACACTAAGTGTTTGACAACACTTTAATAATTTAACACCTTTTAGCTGTGTTGCAAGATGTATAAGTTGGATAAAATAACTTCAAATTCGATGATTTGCTCAGTTCATGCAGCTATTTTCTGGGAAAAAAAATATTTTTTCTTTGGGTAAAATAATACCATATTACTCAGATACCGATATATTGTAGATTATGAAAATTTTATACTTGATATAACACATCGCATTTAAAAAAGAGTTTTAAATATTTGAAAAGGAACAATCAACCTTGAGAAAATAAGGTTTATTGATTTAGATGATATAACCACTTCTAGGTCCCCAAACAAATGAACCAAAGAATAAGAGAACATCAATTGAAAACGATAGTGACCAGCAAAAAATAATACATGAATGACCATTGAAACAAAAATACATCCACCAAATCAGAGAAATAGAAGAGAACAAACAACCTTTTGAAACAATTATTATCAGGCAAAAACAACATATCAATGAATAATAAAAAAAAATGGTAAAGTAACAGTGTTCTAGGTCAAACAAATTATACAAAGATAAACAACACAAAAAGGAAAAAAAGATTTCAACCGGATTTTATCTCCCTCATATTGAATCAGTGGTATTAATAACAGAAGATTTTATGAATGGAAAAGGAGATTTTAATTGGTGAAGGGCAGGTGAGAGAAGGAACGGGAAGAAAGTGCGAGGCTATTTATGAAGATTAAAAGACATGATTCTTGGTTTTTATTTTGAAGCAAATATATGGGGAAAAAATGAACAAATCTAAAAAAAATAATATATATATATATATATATATATATATATATATATATATGATTCCTAATAAATAGTACCAAATAGAAAAAAACGATTCAAAATAACAATGGAAACATAATAATAGTTATCAGTAATTTCAAAATCCTTCCTCTGCATCATAAATTGATAACCATTATATATATGATCACAGTCATTATGTGCATCATAAAAAGAAAAATCACATACGATTGATTCTTCGAAAGTAACACGAAATTAAAAAAGGTGGAAGATTTAAAGAGATATGTACCAAAATCATATCGAAGTAGCACTCCATTGTAAAGAAGTTAAAGAAACGCTTATTTCGCTGAGAATGAAGAAAGTACTACATATGAAAACGATTAAAATAAGAATATAAAAAATTTACACACCTCACGAGTAATTCCACCAGCTGTGAAAGATTTCGTTGGACTTTGAAGTAGAATGCAAAATTGGAAGGCCCTTCGGAATTTTCGTTTTCTTAATAGCAAGTGAATTTAAGGACTTTTAATATATAGAAAGGAAGATTGTTTCCGATCCCTAATGGTGACGTTTTGCATTCTTTGAACGTTTAGTTATTGAAGGACTTGGGGAGGTGCCTTTTCAATTAACCTTAATTCGTGGGGAGGTGCCTTTTCAATTAATTAATGATGTAAAAATTAAAATAGGAGAAAAATTCAAAAAAAAAGGAGAAAAAAGATAAATATGATTCCTAACTATTGAGACGTGCCACATCACTCTTTCTTGTCCCTCTTATATATATATATATATATATATATATATGTCACGACCCAATTTCACCTATAAGTCGTGATGGCGCCCAACACTACAGTTAGGCAAGCCAACCAATAAATTAAGCATATATTGATAAAATTTAAAACCAAAAAAATATAATAAAACTCAAACTCTACCAATGTGTGTGCCAAGACCTGGTGTCACAAGTGTATGAGCATCTAGTAGATTATACAAAACCTCAAATGCTGTCCGAAATAAAAATAGACAGAATTAAAATACAAAGAGAGACACTAGTAGCTGCAGAACGGATCAGAGAAACAGCTCACCACTATGTCCCTGGATAACGTGGGTATAAGACGATAGGTCCCCCACTAGTACTTGCCTGAGTTCCTGCACAAAAAATGCAGCAAGTGTAGTATGAGTACGTAAACAACGTGTACCTAGTAAGTATCAAGCCTAATCTCGAAGTGGTAGAGACGAGATGACCGACTTTGACGCTTACTATGGGGCAATAATAATAATTGAAATACAACTGGGATATATAAATCAACATGATTTACAGAATTTACAATAATTTATTTAATCAACAGAAATAATCAAACTTCTAAAAGCTCACCTCACAATCATCAGACCATCGGAACGGAGCACCCTTCTGGGTTAATTTGGTCAAATGTGTTGCAATAGATGAAAAACCCTTCACGAACCGACGATAATAACCTGCTAAACCCAGAAAACTTCTGATCTCAGTCGCCGAAGTGGGACGATGCCAATTCTGAACTGCCTCAATCTTTTTGGGATCAACTTTAATACCTTCACCCGATACAATATGTCCCAAAAATACTACAGACTCTAGCCAAAACTCACATTTAGAGAACTTAGCATATAGCTTTTGTTCCCGCAATATCTGGAGCACTACTCTCATATGCTGCTCATGTTCCTCCTTGCTGCGCGAGTAGATCAAAATGTCATCAATGAAGACAATGACAAACAAATCAATATATGGCCTGAATACCCTGTTCATCAGATCCATAAACGTTGTCGGGGCATTAGTTAAACCGAAGGACATTACCAGAAACTCATAATGACCATATCTAGTATGAAAAGAAGTTTTCGGAACATCCGAATCTCGAATCTTCAACTGATGATACCCCGACCTCAAGTCGATCTTAGAGAACACCCTAGCATCCTGCAACTGGTCAAATAGGTCATCAATACGTGGTAACGGGTACTTGTTCTTAATAGTGACTTTGTTCAATTGGCGATAATCAATACACATCCGCATTGTTCCATCCTTCTTTTTCACAAATAATACCGGTGCACCCCAAGGCGATACACTCGGTCTGACGAACCCTTTGGCTAGTAACTCTTCAAGTTGTTCTTTTAATTCTTTCAATTCTTTCGGAGCCATATGATAAGGTGGGATAGATATAGGTTGGGTATCTGGAGCTAAGTCAATACAAAAATCAATATCACGATCAGGTGGCATACCTGAAAGATCTGAAGGAAATACATCAAAGAACTCCCGAACTACTGGCACTGAATCAATAGCCGGAGTCTCTGCAGTAGTATCCCGAACATAGGCTAGATAAGCCAAACAACCCTTCTCAACCATGTGTTGAGCCTTTATAAAAGAAATAACCCGATTAAATGAACTAACCGACGAACCCTTCCACTCCAGCCTAGGCAAAGATGGAATAACCAAGGTAACAGTTTTGGCATGACAATCTAGAATAACATGATATGGAGATAACTAGTCCATACCCAGAATAATTTCAAAATCGATCATCTCGAGCAATAATAGATCTGCTCTAGTTTCACAACCACAGAATGTAATAATACAAGACCGGTAGATCCGGTTCACAATAACAGAATCACCTACAGGAGTGGACACATAAACATGAGTACTCAAGGACTCACAAGAAATATCCATGAATGGAGCAAATATAGACGACACATATGAATACGTGGATCCTGGATCAAATAATACTTAGGCATCTTTGCCACAAACAGAAATAATACCTGTAATCACAGCATCTGGCATCTGAGGCCTCTGCATCTGGTCTAGCTGAAAAAGCATAGAACCGAGCTGGAGCACCAACTGGCTGGCCTCCTCCTGGCTGACCTCCACCTCTAGGAGGACCCCTACCCACCTGTCCTCTATCTCTTGGTGGTCGGACTACTGGTGGAACAACTGGTCCGGTAAGCATAGGCTGCTGACCCTGCTATACTGGTCTACCCCGAAGCCTGGGGCAAAACCTCCGCATGTGACTGGGATCCCCGCACTCATAACAACTCTTCAGTGCGATAGGCTGCTGACTAAGCGTCTAGCCCTGGGGAACTGAATACCCACTGGGAGGACCCTGAATAGCTGGTGGGCGGTAAGAATTCTCTGGTATAGCACTGAGATAAGGTCGCATTAGAGCACCTCGAGGAGGTGGTGGTGCTGGAAATGGGGGTCTGCTGGACTGCCCCCTCACAAAATGACCTCTGCCCCCAGACGGAGCACCCCTGAACTCTCCAGAGTACCTGAACCGCTTATCTCTCATAATCTGCTCTCGGCTCCGCTGACGCACACCCTCAATCCTCTGGGCTATCTCCACAACTCGCTCATAAGAAGTACTCATATCAACCTCTCGAGCCATAGTGGCCTGAATACCAGTATGTAAATCGGCTACAAACCTCCGCACTCTCTCCGCCTCAGTAGGGAGTATCATAAGTGCATGGCGAGATAATTCAGAAAACCTTGCCTCATAATTAGTCACTGACATCTGACCCTGCTGGAGCTACTCAAACTGAAACCGCAACTCTTCCCTCTGGGATGATGGAATATACCTGTCCAAGAAGATACGGGTGAACCTGTCCCAAGTCATGGGAGGAGAATCTGCGGGTCTGCCAAGAGCATAAGACTGCCACCATCTACGGGCTCTGCCCTCTAGCTGAATAGTAGCAAAGTCAACCCCATGAGATTCCAATATCCTCATGTTGTACAGTCTATCCTTGCACCGATCAATGAAATCCTGGGGATCCTCATGTCGATCACCCCCAAAGACAAGAGGATGTAGTCTAGTCCATCTGTCCAATAGTTTCTGAGGATCATCAGCTACAACTGGCCTTGGCTCAGGTGTAGCTGCTGCCACTGGCTGGTCTCCACCCACGGGTAGTACACCCTGGGTCTGATATACAGCAGCTGCATGTCCATGAGCCTGTGCGGTAGGGGGTCTGTGCTCCCCCGCCCGCCTGAGATGTGGCTGGGTCTACCGGAAATAAACCGGCATGAGTCATATTTTTCATGAACCGCAGCATACAACCCATGACATCCTGAAATCCCGGTGCAGATGTGAAATCCACCGGAGCTGGCTCTGCACAGGCACCTCACCCTGATTCTTAATAATGGGATTCTCTGCTGAACCCACTGGCGGCATAACTAGAACAGTCCTGGGACGTCCTCGCCCTCTACGACGGGCTGGAGGCCTCCTTCGGCCTCAGCCTCAGCCTCGGCCTCTAGCAATTGGGGGAGTAGCTCTTCCCTGGCATGGAACTTCATTCGAGCGCATTCTCACCATCTGTTAGAGAATAAAAAAAGGATATTTAGTACTACATTAATTGCACGATGGAATATGAAGAAAGGTAATTTCCTAACACCCTATAGCCTCTCGAAAATAAGTACAGACGTCTCTGTACCTATCTGCAAGACTCTATTAAACCTGTTCATAACTTGTGAGACCTAAGTGAACCTAGGGCTCTGATACCACGTTGTCACGACCCAATTTCACCTATAAGTCGTGATGGCACCCAACACTACAGTTAGGCAAGCCAACCAATAAATTAAGCATACATTGATAAAATTTAAAATCAAGAAAATATAATAAAATCCAAACTCTACAAATGTGTGTGCCAACACCTGGTGTCACAAGTGTATGAGCATCTACTAGATTATACAAAACCTCAAATGTTGTCCGAAATAAAAATAGACAGAATTAAAATACAAAGAGAGACACTAGTAGCTGCAGAACGGATCAGAGAAATAACTCACCACTATGTCCCTGGATAACGTGGATGTAAGACGATAGGTCCCTCACTAGTACTTGCCTCAGTCCCTGCACAAAAAGTACAGCAAGTGTAGTATGAGTACGTAAACAACGTGTACCTAGTAAGTATCAAGCCTAATCTCGAAGTGGTAGAGACGAGATGGCCGACTTTGACGCTCACTATGGGGCAATAATAATAATTGAAATACAACTAGGATATATAAATCAACATGATTTACAATAATTTATTTAATCAACGGAAATAATCAAAATTCTTAAAATGCAACAATTCTCAATATATTAATTAAATTTCTTAAATTCGAATAATTTCCAATTTATCAATTAAATATCATTTTCAGGAATAATAATTAATTATTTAACAAGCAAAAATAATAATTCATTAAATTCCAAGGATTTTTCAATTTATCAATTAAATTCGCAAGCTGAAATAAGCTATTAAAGTATCGTGTAATTATTATTATTATTATTATTAAGCACGATTTCTGTCGAGGACGTACGACCCGATTTAGAGTGTCGTGTACACTGCCGAGGGACGTGCAGCGCGATCCATAAATGCATCTATCCTGCCGAGGCGTTCGGCCCGCTCCACAAGAAAGGAGGAAATTTTCTTATGTACCTCCGGAAGGAGAGTATATTTATTATGAGATAAATTCGGGAGGAAGAATAATTTTTTTTAATAATTAATTAATTTAAACAGAAAATCAAACATATAAATTTTTTCATCCTTTAATATTTTGATCTAACAATTCACAATATATATATATAAATATATCAAATAATATTAATTAAATAAGGAATACAATTTACACAAGTAATTCATGCTTTGAATCCTAAACTACCCGGACTTTAGCACTAATAATAGCTACGCACGGACTCTCGTCACCTCGTGCGTACGTAGCCCCCGCAATTATCAATAATTATTCAATTTAATCCTTATGGGGGAATTTTTCCCTCACAAGATTAGACAAGAGACTTACCTCGTTTCAAAGTCCACTTTTCGATTATCGCGTCGCTTAAAATTCTCGATTCAATGCCGAAAAATCCGAAACTATCCAAAATTTATATAAAATAATTAATATATGTTCAATAATTTGAAATTCATCTATTAAATAAATTACCCTATCCAAAATGGTAAAATTTCTAAAATTTACCCCGGGCCCACGTGCCCGAATTTTGGAAATTTTCGGATGAAAACATTACCCATAATCTCAAGAACTCAAATATATAATTTCTACCCAATTCCATAACTATTTTTGTGGTAAAAATCTCATTATTATAAAAATCTAGGTTTTTCACCTAAACCTTTAATTTCTAAGATTTACTAGTTATAATCTACTTATAATCTATGTATTTAACTCAAGGGATGCAGAATTAACTTACCTCCAAATTGCTAGTTGAAATCTCCTCTCAAAAAGCTCTGAAATCGCCCAAACATGGAAGAAGAATGGGCAAAAATGGTGAAATCCCGTTCTTTTAAACCTTCTGCCAAACAGGTCTTTCGCACCTGCAGACAGATTACCGCACCTGCGGAAAATTCTCGCAGGTGCGAGTTCCACTTGCCTGGCCAATTTTTGCATTTGCGCACAAAGCTTCGCACCTACGCGTTCGCAGGTGCACAAATCGTCCGCATCTGCGTTGGATTGCCCCTTCCCTTCTTCCGCTTCTGTGCTCAAAATCTCACACATACGAGGGCCGCGCCTGCGAGCTTCTGTCGCATCTGCGAATGTCGCACCTGCGACTGGCCAAGCGCAGGTGCGATTCTGACAGTAGCTGGGAGCTTCAGTTTTGGCTCTTAACTTCCAACTTGGTCCGAGCCTTTGTCTGATTGACACTTGAGGTCCCCGGGACCCCGCCCGAACATACCAACAGGTTTGAAATCATAAAACGGACTCGCTCGAACTCTCGGAATGCGTAAAACAACATCAAATCTAATAATCATACCCTAAACCAAATTGATTCAAACTTAAGAATTTCAAGTTATTCAAATTACTTCCAATGCGCCGAAATATACTTAAACTACTCGAAATGACACGAAAATTTTGCGTGCAAGTCTTAAATCACTATATGGAATTATTCCCAAACTCGAAATTTCAAACAGACTTCAATTTCTCAAAAACCTACTCCAAACTAAATTTAAGACCTTTAAACCTTCAAATAGTTGATTTTTACTATTAAGCGTCAAAACGCTCCAGGGTTATCCAAAACCCGATTCGGACATACGCCCAAGTCCAAAATCATTATACGAACTTATTGGAACCATCAAATCCCGATTCTGGGGTCGTTTTCTCAAAATGTTGACCGAAGTCAAACTTGTCCATTTAAAGCTAACTTAAGGAATCAAGTGTTCCGATTTCAACCAAACGCTTCCAAAACTCGAACCAACCATCCCCGCAAGTCATAAATTAATAAAAGCATGTTCGGGGAGTTTTATTTTTAGAGAACGAGTTTCTAAAAGTTAAAATGACCGGTTGGGTCATTACAATATATATATATATATATATATATATATATATATATATATATATATATATATATATATATATATATATATATATATAGATAGATAGATAGATAGATTAGTTTAATCTTAAAGTATAAAATGAAAATCGAAACCTACCAAATTTATTTGGCTTTAGTATAACATTTTTAAAAACTTAAAAATAAAAGTACCCGTATTTATATGGTGTGGATAAACGATTAAGTTTTTACACCTACTAAAAATAGGACCTTCGACGAACAAATCAAATCCTTAACGCGCCAGGGGCGGCTCAATAAAGATGAAGGCCTAAAATAAAATTTCAATGAGGGGCCTTTTTTTTACATAAAAGGAAAAATTCATATATAATTTTATTTAAATTCTGTATTTTTAGTTTTTCTTATGCAAAGTTATTAATAATTTTATCTAATCCATTTAATTTCTCTTGAGATATACACGTTGTGGGACTGTATTAAGGTTTTAACCTTTATTGAGTTATGAATTAATAATTGAATCCTTTCTCAATTTATGGTCTAGAGAGTGATTCCCAAAAAGACATTTTTTCTCAATTTATGATCAACAATTTAATCATACTTTTTTACTATGAAAATTTGTACTTTCTCATTTAAAACACTAAATATTCTTCTAAAAATAAATTAATATATAACCTATTAAAAATTTGGGGCCCCAAAAATTATGAGGCCCAAAGCAGCAGCCTTACCCTTGGGCCGGCACGGTAACGCGCTACCTTTTTTCTTCTTTTTTTTCTCCCTTTTTTTCCACACCCAGAAAACCAGCTCAAACTCAAAGAAATTCACCCAAACCATCAGAAGCAATCACTTATTAAAATAGTCTAACCTTAAAATGAAAGCCTTAAGTGCTATTTATACTAGGGAGGGTATATAGCTAACAAGACCTAAATACCCCTAAGCTATCACTAGTATTATGTAACTATAGACTCATTACATGTAGTCTTCAATTGATAGCCATATTATGCACGTATAGCTAGTGAAGGCTACCTTGGCTCGTATCATTACGGCAAGGGCTTCACCTGCCTTGCCCTAGAGCCACCCTTGCCTCTCTGTAACTGATGCTCCCAGGTAGCGAAGATTGTGAAGTTTGAGGAGATCTTTGGCATCACAATAATATGAAGTCGCATCTCTGTAACTGATGCTCCCAGGCAGCGAAGATTGCAAAGATTGTGCAGGTTGAAGAGATCTTTGGCATCATAATAATACGAACGATAATTCTTCAGAGTCTCCAGTAACCTACTCTCCAATCGCAATTTATCAACTCCGCAGACTTGAAAAGAATATGGAAGGTACAGATGCCTCAGTTTTTTCAGCTTCCACAAGACATTAGGTATGGTCATCACATCATTTACCCGTAAATCAAGAGTCCGCAAGTTTGACAGTTCGCCAATAAATGATGGCAACTCCTTCACATAACAGTTTCTTAGACCTAGGTATTTCAGATTAGCAAGTTTTTCAATTCCTTCAGGAAGCCCTTTCCCCTGAAATCTAATATCCTCGAAGTCCAAAACTCTAAGCAATCTGAAATTCTTGAGACTAAAGGATTGAGGCCACGATAAAGCATGTCGATTTGGGTAAGGATTCAAAAATAAGAGAGATCGAACTTTACTGGATACTTTCTGCTGCAAGCAAACATCATTTCCAGCTTCACACTCGTCAAGGAACACGGAAAGTCTTCTTGTTGTACCATAACAATCCTTTCGCTGTCCATATGCTAGATGAAGCACTTCAAAAATGTTCTCTTCCTTTCCCTTCAATAAGCAGTGCTCCCGCAGCAGGTCATTAATTGGGCAAGATTTAACCTTTCGAACTACTCTCTCCATGCCCTCCTCTTCTTGCATGCAAATCAAGTTTCTGGCTACCAATTGATACAGATAATGCTGTGCTCTGTCAATCAATGTTGTTTCACTTTCTCCATTTTCTGATGCTACAAAGCCCTCAGCTACCCAGAGATTGAATAACTTTTCTGCTTCTATGTCTACTCCTTTTGGGAATAGGCCCAAATAAAGAAAGCAACTCTGCAAATGGTAGGGCAAGTAATCGTAGGTCAAGAGCAAGGTCTTTGGTATCTTGGAAAATACTAAGGTATCTTTCTCGAGGTATAGATATGAGTCAAAATCATGAAGCACAGACTTCCAATGAGCAACGGAGTGCTCCCTGGCCAAGACGCTACCAGCACAGACAACTGCTAATGGTAAGCCAAAGCACTTGCTGACCACAGCCTTGGCGATTTCTTCCAGAACTTGGTTGGCTTTAAAAAAATTTAGGAAGGAAGGCTGTCTCTTCCAAAGGACCTCCCAACATTCATCCGCAGATAATCTCTTCATATCAAAAGAGAGCCCCTTCTCAGCAATGCTCTTTGCCACATCTCCATTACGAGTGGTGACCAGTATTCTACTAACCGATTTGGCAGTTGGTAAATATGCACTCAGGTTAACCCAAGCATCCATTGACCACATATCGTCCAGAACAAGGAAGCATTTATTTGACTCTAGAGACTCGTAAAGTTTATGGGCTAACTCTATCCGACCTTTGCACACTAACACTTGTTTTTTCCTGGAGCGGTTAAGCTGTGTAAGGATATCCCGCAAGAGGAAATCCATATCGATTTGGAAATCATGGGGCAGAACAATGTAAGCGAAAGCATCAAATCTTTGGCCATAAAATAATAGCTCATCGAAGATCGCCCGTGCAAGAGTTGTTTTGCCGATCCCACCCATACCGCAAATAGCGATAACTGGGGATTCCTTAAATCCATACTGGAAAAGGGATTGCAGCGTCCTTTTCTTTTCTTCCAAGCCAACAAGAACATCCTTGTTAAACGGATAAGCAAAACGGTAATCACTGCAATTGGAATCAGTATTATGCAGATGATTGCTCTCTACTGGGATCAGGGCCTTCTTAACACTGCAGCAACTTGCCAACTTTCCATTGAGGTAATGGATCTGCTCCATGATAAAGACCAGCTGGGACTCCAACTTCCGGCGGCCATAGACAGCAGAGATACAATTTACGCATTTTAAGATACCTGATGATCCTCCGACATCAACAGCATAAGTATCGATTACATCTTCAGTTTCAACAAAGATTTTTCGGAATTCATCCACAATTTCAATAATCCTTTCGTCACCCACTTTAGCATATTTCAGCAACCCTTTGGTTTGCAACAATTCCGACTTGAACTCCTCCACCGTTCCCTCTAAAAATTTCACTTCATTCAGCATCCGCTCAAGATTTTCCAACAGCAACAACACACTACCGTAACCCATCTTTCTTTTCTGATAATAAAAAGTAAAGAGTATCGAAACAAACAAACTAGGGCTAAGATTGATTATATGTAGGGGAAGGGCCCGGGGCAGTCCTATTTTTCGTCGGTTTAGGAGGCGCGTTAACGTGGGGGAAGATAGCGCGTTAACGCGATTTTAATATTATATTTATATTTATGTCATTGTTTAAAGAAAATTCCACTTATATATATATATATATATATATATATATATATATATATATATATATTGTGGTAAATAGTGACTTTCTATTCCTTCCAAAAAAAATAGGGCAAAATACGTATCTTAACTATGGACCAAATCTATATTATACATTTTCTGATCACCAAAATCATCTTACATATTCAACATTTTCAAAGTGTATCTTATACATACCTGTTTTGCTACGTAGTTTTTGCGTGCTTAACAAAAAAAAGATGAGCGCGTTAAATTGTAAATATTTTGTCTAAATCCAGATTTTAATATCACGTGTCATAATAATAATATTTTCCTTATTTTTCATTTTTATCAAATGAAAAAAATGCCAAACTTCCCTTTTGTCTCATATCCTTCCCAAACTACCAGGACCCCCCCTCTCTCCCTCTCCGGTCTTCCCTTCCCATCGTCTCTTCCTCGATATTTACAAAAATCCACCAAAACTCTGATAAAATTTTTAAAGAAGGTGCTGTAAATTTTCTTTAAAATTGCCCTCTAAACTTCTCTCTTGCTTCTTTTTCTATCATTAAAATCCACCAAAACATCCAATCTTTACCTAAATAAAAAAAATTATATTTCATGAGAATGACTGAAGTTCTAAAATTTCCAACTCAGCTTCTTTCATATAAGAGAAGATTTGAGAATTTTATTCACAATGGAGTTGTTTAAGTAATGGAAACGAAAAACTGATTTTGATTTGCTTTATTTGGTTGTGTATGAGATCTGAAAATGGAGGAGGGAAATGGAGAACGGAGGAGTTGCAATTCCAGTTTTTATCTCTTCCATTTTCGGTCTTGGGTTTGTTATGGATGAATCATTGCAAAATTAAATTTGTGTGAAGGTTATGAAGTGGTGGTTATGGCTTTTTTCGGGTGGGTATTAGCAACGACGGAGGGCAAAAGAAGATGAAGAAGGTGTTAGAGGATTTTTTAAATTGGGGGTATAAGAGTAATTTTAAATATCTTCTCTTAAAATAATAATGACACGTGTCATGATGTTATTGTTGCGTGACATTACACATATTTTTATAAACTCGTCAAGAAAAAAGAGGTGTGTATTAGACACACTCTAAAAAGGTTGAGTGTGTAAGATGATTTTTGTGCTTAGAAAATGTGTAATAGGGATTTGGTCCATAGTTAAGGGGTAACTTATGTATTTTGCCAAAAAATAGCTTTACAAATCAAGTAGATGCTGACCATCTACATCCATATCTTCTAGTTACAACAAGTCTGATGTTCTAGCTCTATATCTAGTATATAGTCCATTTACATCAGCTTAAAACCATTCAAAAAGGAAAAAGGCAATTACATGCGATTAGGAGCCTAAGAATTTTAAGGAAAATAATCCAGTTGTTACCGTGCTCCTTGCCAGTTTTGTATTGTTCTTCCTCTGGTATGTATATGCATCACAATTTCTCTACAAATGCTATCATTCTTGAGCATACCCCCTTGAAATCTAATCACATTTCTTTCCCTCTATATTGTTTAAACCAGCATACCAAACACACAAGTTACAATTGCGCAGTGACCAGATTTCTTCTTTGCACCTTTGTTTATCCATTGTATGCCAATTCTGAATAGGTGTAGGGGTGGCCTAGACAATTGGGCAGCCTAGTCCATATTCCCTTTACTATTGGACATTCAAAGTATAGGTGTTCAAATAGTTCATCAGAGTGACCAAAGTATGAACTTGTACCTAGGATGCAGGTTTGTTGCATGTTTATACTCTTCCAAAGTACCCTTTGAAGCTGAGGGAATTGCATGTGATACAACTTGCTTACACTAAAGACTTCACCCTTTTGTAGTTGGATAAGTCTACTAGTCAGATCCCCTTGAATACCTTGTATCTCAATAATAAATTTCTTTGTCTCCAGTATTTTCCTAACTACCCAAGCTGTATTCTTGGGTATTAGAGCATTATCCACTATTTTGTTCCATATATAAAAGGTATGAATCCACCAGATCCATTAACAGTCCTTCTTCATAGCTACTGCTCACAGGTGTTTTGCAACTGTTGCTTTGTTTCAATAGTATAGATTCATTACATTAAGCCCCCCTGTAGCTTATGGCCAGCATACTCTATCACAAGCAACTAGTGCTTTCTTGGTGATGTTAGATGGGCCAGACCATAGGAAGGATCTACAAATGGCTTCTATCATTTTAAATACCTTTTTACGTAACAGAAAGATCTGTGCACAATATGACTGTACCCCAAATAAGACTGATTTGATTAGTTGCAACCTTCCAACATATGACAACAATTTGGATGTGCAACAGTTGAAATTTTGTGTAATCTTCTCTACTAGTGGCCAACATTGGATAATAGACAGCTCCTTGGATGCTAATGATACACCTAGGTATCTAAATTGTAGAGTACTTTCAGTGTATCCCGGTTCTTGTATAATGTCTTGCTTTTGACTGCTTGAGATGCATGCTAAATAGATAGAGCTTTTTTCTGCATTTTCCTGGAGGCCAGATGAGCCTGGGAACTTGAGAAATGTCTGTTGCAACAATCTGATAGATGTGATATCAGCTTTACAAAATATCAATAGGTCATTTGCAAAGTATATATGGATCACTCCTAGCTTTTTACATCTGTGACGGAATTTGAAGTTTCTATTCTTTGTCAGTTGTGCAAGTTCCCTTTGCAAATACTCCTGGCAATGACAAACAAATAAAGGGACATAGGGTCCCCCTGTCTTATACCTTTTCTCCTTTGAAATGATTTTGGCAGCACTCTATTCATATTGAGGGAGTAATTCACTGTGGTGATGTATTCCATATTCCATCTAACAAATTTATATGGAAAACCAAGATCAATCAACATTCTTTCCAGGAAATTCCAATCAAGAGTGTTATAAGCCTTTCTCAGGTCTACCTTCAACACACATCTTGGTGAGATCTCTTTCCTATTGTAGCCTTTGAATAGTTCATGAGTAAAAACAATGTTGTATGTAATGCTTTTTCCTTCAATAAAGGCTGACTGTGAATCCCCAATGAGATCTCTTATTACACTCATTATTCTATTGGCAATAACTTTGGTAACTATCTTGTATAATGTGGTACAGCTGGCTATAGGTCTGTACTCTTTGACTTGGCTAAGATTAAGCATTTTTGGGATTATAGTGACATCAATACAATTCATCCCTTTATGCATTCTGCCAGTCACAAAGAAATGCTTAACGACATCACATACTTCAGAGCCAACAACATTCCAATGCTTGGTGAAGAATTCAATGGGAAAACCATCCACCCCTGGGGCCTTGTCATGAGGCATGTCCTTTATGGCAACTAGTATCTCCTCAGTTGATACTTTTCAATCAAAGCCATCTTCTGTGTGGGCTAAGGCATCTCCCTTGTTGCACTACTTCAGAGTTTGGACATCTATGAACATTTCCACCTTCTCCCATGAGTTACTCGTGAAAAATAATATAAACTCATTTCCCACTTGGACAAGATCTGTTAGCTTTATACCACATTCATTGTAGACAGATACAATGTGGTTTTTGCTAGTCCTCATCTTCCACTAAGAATCACCACATTCAATCCAAGTAGCCCTAGATTTCTATTTCAATACATGTTCTTCTATATGACTCCATTTTGCCATTTCAGTCAAAATTTCCTTCTCATGATTGAACAAGTTTTGATCTAAAAGGACAAGTTTTGAGTTCCCCATGTATTATCTCCAGTTTATGTCTAACCCGGTCAATATTCTGTTGGTAAGAAGCCATATATTTATTTAAGTCTTCGAGGTCATTTTTGAGTTTCTTCAGCTTCAACCAAATTCTATTCATGGAGACTTCTTGCATCTCCTGCTCCCATACCTGCTGCACTATATTTTTGAACTATGGATGCTCCATAACAGTATTGTATAGCTTGAAAGGTTTAGGATGCAAGCCTCTCTGTTCATTTCTTTGGCTAATATAAATTAGGATTGGGGAATGGTCAGACACTTCAGAGTTCAGGAATTTAGCCTCTATGTGGCTATACTGTTGCAGCCACAAATAATTTCCCATTGCCCAATTAATCTTGTTGTATACCCTTCTATCTTCATGTTGCTTATTACACCATGTGAAGAACCATCCAATACTTTTTAAAGGAGTTAGTTGCAGCACATCAACCAATTCCTGAAACCCTTGGATTTCTGATTGAGTGACAGGTGCTCCTATTTTGTCTTCGGTAGTTAGCACATTGTTGAAATCCCCATTTAGCAGCCAAGTAGTTTGCACAGTGGCTCCCACTTTGATAAGTTTGTTCCATAGCTGCTAGTATATACTACTGTGAATAATGTTGTAAAGATATCAATCTGAAACTCACAATGGATGTATTGATCTACAACCTCAATAATCTGGACATTTACACTGTTTATCCATAGTAGCCATATTCTTCCATTTGGGTGGTCTCTATAATTGCAGCATGCATTTCAGTCCTTAGCCACTTGCAGCTTTTCTCTCCTTTACTCTTGTCTCCAGATAGCCTATTACATCAATTTTGTACTTTTTCAGAAAGAGTTTCAGCTCTTTCTGTTTAAAGGGCTTGTTAAGCCCTATGATGTTCCAAGTACAGAGATTCATTGATGGGAAGAGCTGGTTGGCCCAACATCCCCTTGCTATTTGTCTGTGAGTTGTGTTTGTAAGATTACAAACCTATTACTAGAGATAGTGGTAACAGCTGTTGTGCTTTGCTGCACAAGGTTGCCAGCTTTAGGATTGGCTCTAGTAATGGTATTCTACTGCTCATGCCCAGCTACATTGATCCTGCTATGTGATTTTATTTGGTACTTTGTAGTAGCCTTGTCAATTATGGGTTGTGCAATAGTAACTGTATTGGTACCTATATTGTGCATTTCCAATTTCTTTTCATGTTGAACCCCAGATGGTCCTGTATCAATTGAATTAGATGGCATATGCTCCATTTGCATCCATTTTTGGGTGATCTGCTTCTTTCTATTCTTGTTCCTTCTTTTAGGTT
Organism: Nicotiana tomentosiformis; assembly: GCF_000390325.3. NCBI lineage: Eukaryota > Viridiplantae > Streptophyta > Magnoliopsida > Solanales > Solanaceae > Nicotiana > Nicotiana tomentosiformis. The sequence continues at coordinate 32,968,736 of NC_090818.1, read as the reverse complement.
GTTTCTTAAATTCCTCCTCAGTTTTCTACTTCTCCTTTAGCCAACATTCATTTATGTCATGTCCAAACCTAATGCAATCACAGCAAAACTTGGGCCTCCAGTCATAGGCAATTTGTTGATGTATGACACCATTGGGAGTTTGTATTTCAAATCTATCATGGAGTGGATGTGATACATGTGTTTCCACCAACACTCTGACATAAGAATCCTTCTCCATTTCTGCAGTTATCCTATATGTGTATAAAGCCTTCCTTACTACACTTGCAAGTTTTCTCAATGCTTTTGTAGACCAATACCCTAATGGAAGGCCAGGTAACTTAACCCACAAAGGAATAATACTCAAACATTCTGGGTTAAAATAGAAATCGATTTTCCAATGCTGCAGAATGAATAGTTTATTATGGTAGGTGCAAGGTCCCGCATGAAGTACTAGATCTCTATCTTCTGTACTCTGAAATTGGAAGATGTAGTAGCCCTCATCGTGATACAAATTTTTTGGTTTCTCTACAAAGTTCCACACATTGGTCACATAGTTCTCATAGATTTCTCATATGGATTGTCACCAAGGACATACCCAATTAGGGCATTTCTTAGAGATTCTTCTTGATCCCTAATGACCCCCTCCTCTATTTGTACCACAAAAGTACCATCTCGCATGGCGGGGAGGATATAGGTTAGGGGCTTACCCATTTGGGAGCTTCTATTTTCCTGCACAATCCTTGCCTTTGGTCGCTCGTGTTTGTCATCATCTGATTTATCTTCTAGAATTGGTGCGATAGTCTGAGTAGAGGTACTTGTTGCCGATGATTGCAATATACGGTGTACCAAGGAATTCTTTGTCCTCAGAGTTGCATGTTATGTAGGCGGTTCAGGGTCCTTGTTTCGTGGCTCTTCACTGTCAATTTCCTCCATAATAGGTTAAAATTTCTGCGGTAGAAAGCTACCAAATGTTAATGGTTGCAGCTTCTGTTGAATTCCTATCTCCGGAGTAACCTTCAACCCCTCTTTCTCCGTCTGTGGTGGATGCTGAAAGACCGTAGGTGCACTCCCCATACCCGTTAACCATCGCCCCGCTTGAGATGGGGCATGCGTTTCTAGAGTATCATCGCCCCCCTGAGAATTAGGGGTAAAAAGCTTCTTCCATTGACTTGTCATGGCGGCGGGCGTACGTCAGCTATCCTCGTTAATCATACGCCTGCAGAGCCTAATTTTCATAGAGCCTAATTTTTTATTTTTATTAATAAAATATTTCAACTTTTAATATTCTTATAATTTAGTAGAAGTAGGATTGAGTGAGTTAATACGATAATTTTTTTCTCTCTTTTAATTATATAATGTAGTTATCTTCACATTAATTCTATTTTTCCTCCTATATGTATAGTTGTTTTTATGTTTCTCACATTTTACTTTCTAATTTCAACTCAAATTCCCTAATTACGTTATTCCTTTTTATCGTATTTGACTGATCCATACACCAAAAATAAAGTTCTTTTGTGTCTCATCCTTTCAACCTAACAAATCCCCGAGGCAAGTTTCGCAAGGTCCAAAACTCGATGATGTGATGACCCAAAAGGTCATATTTAAATTTAATAATTAATTATATTTTCTAAGATATTTAAAAGCATTATTTATCATTCTTCAACTTGCGCGCACAGTCCGTATAATTTTCTAGAAAGTTTTTATGTGAAAAATGGATTAAAATATGAAATAGAGCCTTAAAACTCAATTAAGTTGACTTTGGACAACATTTGAGCAAACGAATCCGGATCAGTATTTTGATAGTTCCGGTAGGTCCGTATTGTGATTTGAGACTTGGGCGTATGTCCGGAATCGAATTTTGAGGTCCCTAGCCTGAGATATGGAATTTTGATGAAAACTTAAAATTTTGAAAGTTTGATGATTTTAAGAATTGACCGATGTTTGGTCTTATTGATACCAGATCCGTATTGTGGTTCTGGAACTCGGTACAGGTCCACTATAATAATTCTGACTTGTCTGTCGAATTTGGTGAGAAACAGAGTTGATTTGACGTGATTCAGACGTCCAGTTGTGAAAATATAAGTTTTAAAGTTCTCTTAAAAATTTCCTTTGATTTGGTGTCCGATTCGTAGTTCTAGGTGTTATGACGATTTGATCACGCGAGCAAGTTCGTATGATGTTTTAGGACTTGGGTGTTCTTCAGGTTCTGGTGTGTTCTTCTTCACGTTCGCGAAGGTACTCTCACGAACGCGAAGAGAAAATTGGACTGACACATTTTGTGCTTCGCGTTCGCAACAGAGGGAACGCGTTCGCGAAGGGTCGAGGTGTAATGCTTCGCGTTCGCGATCGAAGCCTCGTGTTCGCGAAGGGGAAATAACCGGAGCAGATATTTGCCTTCGCTTACGCGAAGGCCAAGTCAGGCAAGGCATCACGTTCGCGAGGTTGTCTTCGTGTTCGCGAAGGGAAATGTTTGGCAACACAAAAATGTGCTTCGCGAACAAGAGTGTACTATCGCGTTCGCGAAGAAGAAAAATCCGAAAAACAGAACTTAAGTTATGGAAATGGGATTTCGACCCATTTTCCACCATTTTTGATTTTGAGCTCGGGTAAGACGATTTTTACAGGAAAATATTGGGGTAAGTGTTCCTTATCCTATATTGATTATATTTCATGAGTCCATACTCATTTATATCATGAATCTGTGAATATATGGAAGCAAAATCAGATTTTTATAAAATCTTCCAAAAATGTAAAATGAAGATTTGAAAGCCAATCTGATATCGGAATTCAATAATTTTTATATGGTTAAACTCGTATCAAAACGGGTATTCGGATTTCGTGAGTTTTTCCGGGATTCGAGACGTGGGTCCCACTGTCGAATATTAAAATGAATATCAGATTTTTATCCGGAAAATTTGTAAATTCATATGGAATTAATTCCTACGATTTGTATTGAGTATATTGAATTATTTATGACTAGATTTGAAGATTTCGGACACGAATTTGCGAGGATAAGGTTTATTGGATTCTTGAAATTTGGTTGCAAAGCGAGGTAAGTGTCGTGGTTAACCTTGACTTGAGGGAATAGAACCCTTAAATTATTTGTTATGTGAAATGCATGTGAACGACGTATAGGTGAGGTGACGAGTGTCTATACGTCGTCAAATTAATTGTTTGCATAATTACTTGAAAAATCATAAATCGTTTTAAATCATGAATTAATTATTGTATTAATTATTTCTCTCGTGTTCTTTGCTCAATATCATGCCTTGAATCCATGCTATAATTGCTACATGCTTATTTGATTTATGTGACTTAATTGCCACTTGATGTTTAGCATACTAATTATTAAATGCCTATTACATCCTTAATTTTATAATTAATTGCTACTTGTCATTGTTTGTTCATAACTAAATTATAATTATTGTATGCTTATTGTCTTATAATTTTATATTAATTATTGCATTTATTGGAGTAATTTCTTTTATAAGAATTGGTAAATCATATTATTGGAGGAGCGGGTTGCACGCCGCAACAAAATTGATTGAAATAATAATTGGTTATGACTGGCGAGTTGGCTTCAATTGTTGAAAAGAGATACCTATTTTATTTCTATTATTGTTATTATTATTATTATTATTATTATTATTATTATTATTATTATTATTATTATTATTATTATTATTATTATTATTATTATTATTATTATTATTATTATTATTCCGTACAGGTTAATGTAAGTGACCTGCCTTAGCCTCGTCACTACTTCGTCGAGGTTAGGCTCGACACTTACCAGTACATGGGGTCGGTTGTACTGATACTACACTTTGCACTTCTTGTGCAGATTTCGGAGTTGGTCCCAGCGGCGTACCATAGACTTGCTCGGATTCAGCTACCAGTGGAGACTTGAGGTATAGCTGCACGACGTTCGCAAAATTGATTGAAATGAATATATTGGAGGAACGGGTTGCACGCCGCAACAGAATTGATTGAAATGAAAATATTAGAGGAACGGGTTGCACGCCGTAACAGAATTGATTGAAATAAATATATTGGAGGAATGGGTTGCACGCCGCAACAGAATTGATTGAAATGAAAATATTGGAGGAACGAGTTGCACGCCGTAACAGAATTGATTGAAATAAATATATTGGAGGAACGGGTTGCACGCTGCAACAGAATTAATTTAAATGAATATATTGGAGGAGAGGGTTGCACGTCGCAACAGAATTGAATGTGAATATATTGTGGGATCGGGTTGCACGCTGCAACGAAAATTGATTGAAATAATAATTGGTTATGACTACCGAGTTGGCTTCAATTGTTGAAAAGAGATACCTGTTTCATTTCTATTATTGTTATTATTATTATTATTATTATTATTATTATTATTATTATTATTATTATTATTATTATTATTATTATTATTATTATTATTATTATTATTATTATTGCATGCATGTTAATATAAGTAACTTGCCTTAGCCTCGTCACTATTTCATCGAGGTTAGGCTCGACACTTATCAGTACATGGGGTCGGTTGTACTAATACTACACTCTGCACTTCTTGTGCATATTTCGGAGTTGGTCCCAGCAGCGTACCATAGAATTGCTCGGATTCATCTACCAGTGGAGACTTGAGGTACAGTTGTACGATGTTCGTAGCTCTGAAGTCCCCTTTTACTGTATTTTAGCTGTGTGCTTTCTTTCAGACAACTTTATTTCGTTCACACCCTTGTTTGTATTATTCTAGAAGCTCGTGCACTTGTGACTCCAGTTCTGGGATGGTATTTAGACATCGCTATTATTATGGATTATTCACTACATTTCAAACCTTACTTCCGCATTTGTCTCTTTGTTATTAATTAGTTTAAAATTGTTTTAAAATGGTTAATATTATTCTAACGTTGGCTTGCCTAGCAAGTGAAATGTTAGGCGCCATCACGGTCCCGAAGGTGGGATTTTCGGGTCGTGACAGTTGGTATCAGAGCACTAGGTTACATAGGTCTCACGAGTCACAAGCAAACTTAGTAGAGTCTGAAGGATCGGTATAGAGACGTCTAAACTTATCTCTCAGAGGCTATGAAGTTTAGGAACAATATAACTTCTTTCTTATTCTGTCATGCAATTTTATTCTATCATCGATGATTGAACCATTCTATTCATATTCTCTCGCAGATGGTGAGAACACATAATACATCTACCGATGGACAAGGACCAGAGCCCCCGGTGGCAACTATGGCCAGGGGTAGAGGTCGAGGCTGAGGTCTTGCTAGAGGACGAGGCAGAGGTAGAGCTCAGTCTAGACCTCGAGCAACAACACCTGTTGTAGAACCTCAGGTGGATCTTCAGGAGGAGGTTCCAGTTAAAACTGTACCAGTTGGACCAGTTCAGGTCCCAGAAGGATTTATAGCTACTCCAGTGCTTCAGGATACTCTAATCCGTTTGGTAAGTCTTATGGAGGGCGTGGCCCAGAATGGTATATTTCCAGTGGCACCAACCGTCTCACATGCTGGGGGAGGAGCATAAACTCTCACTACTCCTGCTCCGGAGCAGATGGCTCCCCAAAATCAGGCTCCCACAGCCCCGCCAATTGGAGTAGTTCAGCCAATTGTTGCGGCACATACCGGTGATAGTCCTTCCATGTCTTTTGAGGCCTTATTGAGACTGGATAAGTTTACTAAGCTCTTTACAGTTCACTTCAGTGGTACAACTTATGAGGACCCATTGGATTATCTTGACCGCTGTCATGAGGTACTGCGAAACATGGGTATAGTTGAGACCAATGGGGTCGATTTTGGTGTATTTTAGATGACGAGTTCTGCCAAGAAGTGGTGGAGCGAGTATACATTGACCAGACCAGTTGGATCACCTGCATTGACCTGGGAGCAGTTCTCCCGACTATTTCTAGAGAAGTTCCTCCCTATCATATTAAGAGAGGATTATCGCAAGCAATTTGAGCGTCTACAACAGGGCAGTATGACTATTACTTAGTATGAGTCCCGTTTTGTGGATTTAGCCCATCATGCTCTCCTTTTACTACCTTCTGAGAGGGACAGAGTGAGGAGGTTTCTTGAGGGACTCACTCACCCTATCAGGCTTCAGATGGCCAAGGAGACCGTAAGTGAGATTTCCTTTCAAGCGGCTGCTAATGTCGCGAGGAGGATCGAGATGGTCCTTGCACATTAGAGAGAATAGAGGTCTGATAAGAGGCCTCGTCAGTTCGGTGGTTTCAGTGGTGCCTCGTCTGGAGTCAGGGGTAATTTTGGTTGGGGTCATCCTCCCAGGCCGTTTCATTTAGCACTTGAGACATCTTCCGGTGCTTCAGGGAGTCACAGTCCTATTATACCTTACTCTGGGCAGCCAACACTTAGTTCACATTCAGCTCCTATCAATGCACCACCACTCCAGAGTCACTACAGCAGTTATCTGGCCCGTTCAGGTTAGCTTCAACTTCAGCAGCCACGACATCAGGATGGGTGTTATGAGTGTGGGAACATTGGTCACATCAGGAGATATTGCCCTAGTTGTTGAGTAACAGATCTCGGTAGGATTCTTGTGCCATCATACCGGCACCGGTTGCTTCACCGCCTGCTCAACCAGTTAGAGGTAGGGGTCAGGGAGCTAGAGGTGGAGGTCAGACCGTTAGATTGGAGGCCAGCTAGTTAGAGGCCGTCCTAGAGACACAGTTCAGAGTGATGGGGCCCAACCCCGATTTTATGATTTTACAGCTAGGCCTGAGGCAGAGTCATCTGATGATGTGATCACAGGTATTATTCCAGTTTGCCATAGAGATGCTTCAGTTCTATTTGATCCAGGATCTACTTATTCCTATGTGTCCTCCTATTTTTCTTCATATTTGGTTGTGCCTTGTGATTCTTTGAGTGCTTCTGTGTGTGTATCTACACCAGTGGGAGACTCTGTTGTAGTAGATCATGTCTATCATTTGTGTGTGGTTACTATTGGTAGTCTTAAGATTAGTGTGGATCTTCTACTTCTTGATATGGTAGATATTGATGTCATCTTGGGCATGGAATGGTTGTCATCTTATCATGCTATATTGGATTGTCATGCCAAGACAGTGACCCTAGCCATGTCGGGGTTACCTCGGTTAGACCGGAAGGGAACTCCTGGTCATTCTGCCAGCAGGTTTATTTCTTATATGAAAGCTCGGCGTATAGTCGAGAAAGGGTATCTAGACTATTTGGCTTATATTCGCGATCCCAGTGCGGATGTTTCTTCTATGGACTCAGTACCAGTTGTTCGTGAATTTCCAGAATTATTTCCTGCAGATTTGCTAGGGTTGACACCCGACAGAGATATTGACTTCTGTATTGATTTAGCTCCAGACACTCAGCCCATTTCTATCCCACCATACCGTATGGCCCTGCCAGAGTTGAAAGAATTGAAGGAGCAGTTACAAGACTTGCCTGATCAGGGATTCATTAGACCTAGTGTCTCACCCTGGGGTGCACCCGTAGTATTTGTATAGAAGAAAGATGGTTCAATGCGAATGTGTATAGATTATAGGCAGTTCAACAAGGCTACTATCAAGAACAAGTATTCACTGCCAAGAATTGATGACTTATTCGATCAGCTTAAGGTTGCCAAGGTGTTCTCAAAGATCGACTTGAGGTCTGGTTACCATCAGTTGAAGATTAGGGCATCTGATGTCCCTAAGATAGCTTTTTGAACTCGGTATGGGCATTACGAATTCCTAGTGATGTCATTTGGGTTGACAAATGCCCCAGCAACATTTATGGATTTGATGAATTGGGTGTTCAAACCCTATTTGGATTCTTTTGTGATTGTATTCAATGATGATATCTTGATTTACTCCAGCAGTTGAGAGGAGCATGAGCAACATCTTCGGAGTGAGCTTCAGACTTTGAAGAATAATCAGTTATATGCCAAATTTTCAAAATGTGAATTTTGGTTAGACTTAGTTGCCTTTTGGGGCATGTTGTATCGGCAGAAGGCATAAAGGTGGATCCTAAGAAGATTGAGGTTGTTTAGAATTGGCCTAGACCTACTTCAGTTATAGAGATCCAGAGTTTCCTGGGTTTGGCATGTTATTATCGTCGGTTTGTGGAAGGGTTTTCATCTATAGCAAGCCCATTGACGAGACTGACCCAGAAAGGTACCCCATTCAGATGGTCAGACGAGTGTGAGTTGAGCTTTCAGAAGCTCAAGACTGCTTTGACTACGATGCCAGTGATGGTATTACCCACATGTTCAGGATCTTATACGGTGTATTGTGATGCATCTCGCATTGGGCTTGGTGCAATATTGATGCAAGATGGCAGGGTAATTGCATATGCGTCGCGGCAGTTGAAAGTTCATGAGAAGAATTATCCTGTTCATGACTTAGAATTGGTAGCCGTTGTCCACGCTTTGAAGATTTAGAGACATTACCTTTACGGTGTCTCGTGTGAGGTATTTACTGATCATCGTAACCTGCAATATCTGTTCAAGCAAAAATATCTCAATTTGAGGCAGAGAAGATGGTTGAATTTGTTGAAAGATTATGATATCACTATTTTGTATCACCCCGGAAAGGCCAATGTGGTGGCTGATGCTTTGAGTAGAAAGGTTGTGAGTATGGGCAGTCTTGCGTATATTCCGGTTGGTGAGAGATAGTTAGCTGCAGATGTTCAGACTTTGGCTAATCCATTCATGAGGTTAGATGTTTCAGAACCCAGTCGGGTTCTAACTTGTACAGTCGCTCGATCTTCTTTAGATGAGCGCATCAGAGAGAGACAGTATGATGATCCTCATTTACTTGTCCTCAAGGACACGGTGCGGCACGGTGATGCCAAACAGATAGGGGAAGATGGAGTTCTGCGAATGCAGGGTCGTATTTATGTGCCTAATGTGGATGGGCTTCGTGAATTAATTCTGGAAAAAACCCATAGTTCTAGGTATTCTATTCATCCAGGTGCCGCCAAAATGTATTAAGATTTCCGGCAGCATTATTGGTGGATGAGGATGAAGAAGGAGATAGTTGCACATGTAGCTCGGTGTCTGAATTGTCAGCTAGTCAAGTACGAGCATCAGAGACCTGGTGGTTTGCTTCAAAAGTTAGAAATTCCTAAGTGGAAGTGGGAGCGTATCACTATGGATTTTGTTGTTGGGCTTCCACGGACTTAGAGAAAATTTGACACAGTTTGGGTCATTGTGGACAGGTTGACCAAGTCAGCACATTTCATTCCAGTGGCCGTTACCTATTCTTCTGAACGGTTAACTAAAATATACATTCGTGAGATTGTCCTCCTTCACGGTGTGCCCGTGTCTATCATTTCTGATCGTGGTACGCAGTTCACTTCGCATTTTTGGAGGGTTGTACAGCATGAGTTGGGCACGCGGGTTGAGTTGAGTACAACATTTTATCCACAGACAGACGGACAGTCAGAGCGCACCATTTAGATATTGAAAGATATGTTTTGCGCTTGTGTTATAGACTTTGGAGATTTTTGGGATCAGTTCTTGCCACTTGCGGAGTTTGCTTATAATAATATCTACCGGTCGAGCATTCAGATGGCTCCATATAAGGCATTATACGAAAGGTGATGCCGATCACCAGTTGGCTGGTTTGAACTGGGAGAGGCTCGGTTGTTGGGTACCGATTTGGTACAAGATGCCTTGGATAAGGTCATGGTTATTCAGGATCGACTTCGCACAGCTCTGTCTAGGCAAAAGAGTTATGCAAATCGTAAAGTTTGTGATATTGCATTCATGGTTGGAGAAAGAGTATTGCTCCGGGTTCACCTATGAAAGGTGTAATGAGGTTCGGAAAGAAGGGTAACTTGAGCCCTAGGTATATTGGACCCTTTGGAATTCTTGAAAGGGTGGGTGAAGTAGCCTACAGACTTGCACTACCACCTAGTTTATCGGTAGTTCACCCGGTGTTCCATGTGTCTATGCTCCGAAAATATCGTGGTGATCCGTCCCATGTATTAGATTTCAGCTCAGTCCAATTGGACAAAGATTTGACTTATGAAAAGGAGCCAGTAGCTATTCTAGCCCGACAGGTCCGACAGTTGAGATCTAAGAGTTATTCTTTAGTTTAGGTACAATGGAGAGGTCATCCGGTGGAAGCATCTACCTGGGAGTCCGAGTCGGACATGGGGAGTAAATATCCACACCTTTTCACCAGCTCAGGTACGTTTTCTAATTCCGTTCGAGGACGAACGTTTGTTTTAGAGGTAGAGAATATGATGACTCAAAAGGTCATCTTTAAATTTAATAATTAATTCTATGTTCTAAGACCTCGAAAAACATTATTTATCATTTCTCGACTTGCGCGCGCAGTCCCTATAATTTTTCCAGAACGTTTTTATGTGAAAAATAGATTAAAATATGAAATAGAGCTTTAAAACTCAATTAAGTTGACTTTGGTCAACATTTTGAGCAAATGAATCTAGATCAGTATTTTGACAGTTCCGGTAGGTCCGCATTGTGATTTGGAACTTGGGAGTATGTCCAGAATCAAATTCTGAGATCCCTAGCCCGAGATATGGAATTTTGATAAAACATTAAAATTTTGAAAGTTTGATGATTTTAAGAATTGACCGATGTTTGGTCTTGTTGATACTGGGTCCGTATTGTGGTTCCAAATCCGGTACAGGTCCACTATAATAAGTATGACTTGTATGTCGAATTTGGTGAGAAACTAAGTTGATTTGACGTGATTCGGACGTCCGGTTGTGAAAATATAAGTTTTAAAGTTCTCTTGAAAATTTTCTTTGATTTGGTGTCCAATTCATAGTTCTAGGTGTTATTTTGGCGATTTGATCGCGCAAGAAAGTTCGTATGATGTTTTAGGACTTGGGTGTATATTTGGTTTAGAGCCCCGAGGGCTCGGGTGAGTTTCGGATAGGCTATGGGATGATTTCGAACTTAGAAAATCTAGTTTTCTGCAACTTCAGGCTTCTGGTGTGTTCTTCTTCGCGTTCGTCAAGGTACTCTCGCGAATGCAAAGAGCAAATTGGACTGGAATATTTTGTGCTTCGCGTTCGCGATAGAGGAAACGCGTTCGCGAAGGGTCGAGGTGCAAAGCTTCGCGTTCGTGATCGAAGCCTCGCATTCGCGAAGGGGACATGACCGGAGAGGATTTTTGCCTTCACGTTCGCGAAGGCCAAGTCAGGCAAGGCATCGCGTTCGCGAGGTTGTCTTCGCGTTCCCAAAGGGAAATGTTTGGCAGAACAAAAATGTTCTTCGCAAACGCGAGTGTACTATCGCGTTCGCGAAGAATAAAAATGCGAAAAACAGAACTTAAGTTCTCGAAATGGGATTTCGACCCATTTTTCACCATTTTCGATTTTGAGCTCGGGTAAGACGATTTTTGGGCGATTTTCACAGGAAAACATTGGGGTAAGTGTTCCTTATCCTATATTGATTATATTTCATGATTCCATACTCATTTATATCATGAATCTGTGAATATATGGAAGCAAAATCAGATGTTTATAAAATCTTCCAAAAATATAAAATGAAGATTTGAAAGCCAATCTGATGTCGGAATTCAATAATTTTTATATGGTTAAACTCGTATCGGAACGGGTATTCGGATTTCGTAAGTTTTTCCGGGATTCGAGATGTGAGTCCCACTATCGAATATTAAAATGAATTTCGGATTTTTATTCGGAAAATTTATAAATTCATATGGAATTAATTCCTATGATTTGTATTGAGTATATTGAATTGTTTATGACTAGATTTGAGGATTTCAGACACGAATTTGCGAGGAAAAGGTTTATTGGATTCTTGAAATTTGGTTGCAAAGCGAGGTAAGTGTCGTGGTTAACCTTGACTTAAGGGAATAGAATCCTTAAATTATTTGTTATGTGAAATGTATGTGAACGACGCATATGCAAGGTGACGAGTGTCTATACGTTGCCAAATTAATTGTTTGCAAAATTACTTGAAAAATCATAAATCTTTTTAAATCATGAATTAATTATTGTATTAATTGTTTCTCTCGTGTTCTTTGCTCAATATCATGCCTTGAATCCATGCTATAATTGCTACATGCTTATTTGATTTATGTGACTTAATTGCCACTTGATGTTTAGCATACTAATTATTAAATGCCTATTACATCATTAATTTTATAATTAATTGCTACTTGTCATTGTTTGTTCATAATTAAATTATAATTATTGTATGCTTGTTGTCTTATAATTTCATATTAATTGTTACATTTATTGGAGTAATTTCTTTTATAAGAATTGGTTAATCATATTATTGGAGGAGCGGGTTGCACGTCGCAACAGAAACTGATTGAAATAATAATTGGTTATGACTGGCGAGTTGGCTTCAATTGTTGAAAAGAGATACCTATTTTATTTCTATTATTGTTATTATTATTATTATTATTATTATTATTATTATTATTATTATTATTATTATTATTATTATTATTATTATTATTATTATTATTATTATTATTATTCCGTACAGGTTAATGTAAGTGACCTGCCTTAGCCTCGTCACTACTTCGTCGAGGTTAGGCTCGACACTTACCAGTACATGGGGTCGGTTGTACTGATACTACACTTTGCACTTCTTGTGCAGATTTCGGAGTTGGTCCCAGCGGCGTACCATAGACTTGCTCGGATTCAGCTACCAGTGGAGACTTGAGGTATAGCTGCACGACGTTCGCAGCTCTGAAGTCCCCTCCTACTGTATTTTAGCTGTGTTCTTTCTTTTAGACAACTTTATTTCGTTTAGACCCTTGTTTGTATTATTCTAGAAGGTCGTGCACTTGTGACACCAGTTCTGGGATGGTATTTAGACATCGCTATTATTATGGATTATTTAATACATTTTAGACCTTACTTCCGCATTTGTCTCTTTGTTATTACTTAGTTTAAAATTATTTTAAAATAGCTAATATTATTCTAACGTTGGCTTGCCTAACAAGTGAAATGTTAGGTGCCATCACGGTCCCGAAGGTGGAAATTTCGTGTCGTGACTGATGAATAATGGGTTTATCCCTTTATCATTTTTACTTATTACCATATTTTTGTACATGGGTAAGTTTAATATCATGACATACGCCAAACTCACACATCATGCATGCCCTCTCCCACTAAATCAAAGTCATGTAGTCTTTTTTATGTCTCATTATTATATGAATTATATGGAAGAAGTTTAAGGTTCTTTTAGTATTTGTTGAATGACATATTCACTTAGGGGTAGGCGTTCAAGCAGTTCGGATTGGATATAAAAATTTCCGTTTGAATTTTTTATTTTCGGATTGAAAAAATGACAATCCAAATCTAATCCAAAAAAGCTCGGATTTGATCGAATTTTTTAAGTTCGTTTTTGGATTAATCGGTTTGGATATTTTGAATTTTCGATTTTGAGTCTATAAGTTGAGTTGTTTTTTCTTCTTACAACATGAAGATCGAAATGAAATATTCATATTAAATTGCTTTAATAAATCCTCGTTCTCGCCGCAGTCATTGAATAAAATATTCATGGAAATAATAAAATCATTTTTAAGGAAATACAATAGTAAAAATCATGACCAAATAAAAAGTATTCTTACATTTACTTAGTATTAGTATTGAATATATGAGCTAATGCCTAATGCGTAGGGTATTAGACTCATTAGTATTTGGTGTATGGATAATGAACTAATGCCTAATGGATAGTACCAAATATAAGGTGTAAGAATTTCAGATTTTTAACATCCGAAGTACCAAATCTAACATCCAATCTGAAATGCAAAAATTTTAAAAATTAAATCCTAAATCCAATCCGCAATCAGAAAATTCAAAATAAAAACCAAAAAAATACAAATTTAGGTTTAGATTCGAGTTTACCCAAACTATGCACACCCCTACATTCACAACCTTTAGTATTTTTGTTGTTGTTGTCTTCTCTCAATTGAGACTCTATAAAATTTTATTGAGAATGTTAGGGTTGGGACGAGTGGCTCAAATGAGAGGCTATTAAAGCCTTGATTTAGTCCCTCGAGATTTTGAGGCCCCAAAAATATTTAATAATTAATTTTATAATTTTATATTTAGTTTAAACAATATTGAAGTTTGCAGAAAAACTAAAAAAGTACATCATATCCTTGCCTCTCGAATAAATAATTTAATAACTTAATCACTTCTAATAATTAATTTTTAATAATTAATTTATGCACTAAGCAACTAGTAAGCGCGCTTTAACTTTTTTATTTACGGACTCGCTTGTGTAGCGTGGTGTTTAACATTCAATAAATTAATTCAATAATCTTGTACCATATCCAATAGGTTTAAGTAGTCCTAATTTTATTAATCCCCATAATTACGAATTTCCTTGCATAGCGCGATAGTGACATTTAATAAATCTCAAAACTAATTTTCTCAAACACGAATGTAGTAATTTCTCAAATGTACTACAAAAAAATGATTGTCATGATTTCGGATTCGCTTGTGAGGTGCGATTATGATAAGTTAATTAATTTTATTTTCGATCACGCATTCGCTTGCGTAGCGTGGTTATGAAAACGTAATATTATCCAAATCATTCTTCAATAATTCTTAATCAAGAAATAAAAGCGGATAGGTAAAACATGAAAATCAAATAAAGTATAGTTTGTCCAAAATTAATTCAAGCAAATTCTAGTCAATAAAAGCGACCGTGCTAGAACCACGAGACTCGGAAAATGTCTTACACATTCTTCCCGGTCAATAGAATTCCTTACCCAATCTCCTATTTTCGCAGATCAATAATAAGTAGATTAGAGATTCAATAAGGTGTCTTGAAACACCAAAACTCAATTGCAAGTGACGACTCTGAATAAAATAATCCATATCCAAAATCGTCACTTTAATTGAAAAAACCCTTAAATCCACACAACCATACTTATATCTTTTTGGGTACAAAGGGGTGTGACAACCGGTTCCGAGCACTGGAATTAATAGCGTTTTATTGAAAGTAAATAATTGTCCAACTTTACGGAGGACTTGAATACATACATTACATGTATATTTTATGTTAGTTATTACAAAATATGTATTTAATAGTTTACCAACAATTGAAAATTCTTTAAGCATATTTACTCCGTTTACGAGAGTGCTAAAACTTTTATTTTGCTATCCTTGAAATTTCTTAGCTCAACCATATTATCTTATTCTATCAATGATTTCTTTTTAAAGTACTTCATTTACACGTAACCAATTATATAAATACGTCATCTTCTTGTTCTAAAACCTTTTAACAAAATGTGGATTCTTTCATAAAACATATTTATCAACGGCTTTCTACCAATCGTAATTTTATTGTATTTTTTTAATTACTATTTTGTTTTAACATATAAATGGCGATTGTGTTAAAATTACTTAGATTTTTGCACTAATTTTGTCACGACCCAAAATCCATAAAGGTCGTGATGGCGCCAGACTCCACTGTCATGCAAGCCAACAATAAATACTTAATTACATTCTCATTTTTGTTACTTTTGAAATCATATTTTCCTTCCATTAAATATCAAAAGATGGAGTTTACAAAGTAAATAATAATATTTTCAACAATTTCAATACAAGAAAACTCTTAATCACCCCAAAACCCGATGTCACAAGTGCATGAGTATTAACTAGGAATGTAAAATAAAATACAACAGCTGTCCGGAATTCAAATTAGACAGAAAAAATGTAACTACTCTAAGGGAGACTCTGTTGGCTTCGAATCGTCGTATAGAATGCAGCTCACCTAAGTCCCCTCCATAATCGTGCCTCTGCGCCCAGAAGGCCGCTAAACATATGTGTACCTGCACAAAAATGTGCAACAAGTGTAGTATAAGTATGTAAATCAACGTGTACCCAGTAAGTATCCCGCCTAACCTCGAAGAAGTAGTGACGAGGGGTCGACTTTGACACTTACTAGTGGTCCAATAATATCAGGTATAATAAAGAAGTGAATGAATATGAGACAGAGTAAATAAATGAAACAAATAAGTATAAAATACGTAGTACAATTTTTCTCTTTACAATTTACTCAAGCTCTCAACTAGTAAGTTCCCTCCGTAACCGGAGCATATATATAGATATAGTGGATTTCATCAAAGAGGTTGCCATAATCCAAATCAGGGAAAAACCCTCAGATACACTGGCTTCTTGCCAAACGTTACGCACGATTCTATGAGGATAATATATATATAGGAAATGCCGAGGCGTACGGCCCGATCCAACATAAAAGTAAATTGTGCACTGTCGAGGGTCGAACGGCGCGAACCATAGATGCATCTATTAACCTGCCGAGGCGAACGACCCACTCCCATGAGAGTGTGGTACATAAATCCTGCCGAGGCGAAGGACCCGATCCCATAAGAATGGTAGAAGAAAATACCCCGCTCGCGAATCATACGTGCGACGCGGTCAAATATAAATTTAAGGAATCTCCCCACTCGCGGATCATACATGCGACGCGGTCAAATATAAATTTAACATTTAAAATCATATCTCTTTCTTGACTCTTTTCAAAATAAGAAAAATTCAGCTTGTAGTTTTTTTAGGAAATTACACCGCTCGCGAACATACATGCGACTCGGTTAGACATAGATTTCTTAAGCTATTATAGCCTTACTCAATACTTTTCGAAATTACGAAGTCCAAACGAACCCTTTTAAATCTTACGTTCTTCTATTTCAACTCCTTTTAAAAACATTTAATAAACAAACTCAATCTCTCTCCCTCTCGAGGCAGACAATAAACATAAATCAATAACAATATCAACAAGGCATGATGTGAGCCTAAAACTACCCGTACATAGGTAGCTAGTAGTTACGTACGAATTCTCATCACCTCGTGTGTATGTAGCCCCCACAAATAAGCACACAATAATTTAGTTTACCTATGGGGTTAATTCCCTCTTACAAGGTTAGAAAGGAGACTTACCTCACTCCGAAATTCCATAACCGGCTCCAAAGCCTTTCTACCGCCTCAAACCGACGTCCGTCGCTCCAAAACTAGTCAAATAAGTTGCAACCCAATCAAAATATGCTCTAATACTCATAATTAATCAATTTATAACAATTCCTAACTCCACTCGAAAAATTGATAAAGCAACCTTCAGGCCCACGTGCCCGGATTTCAAAAACTTTCGAAGAAGGTTGTTCCCCATAACCTTAGGAATATGAATATATGATTTCTACTAAATTCTATAACAAATCCCGTGGTTAAATATCATTTGTATCAAAAACCTAGCTTTTCACCTAAACCCATGATTTTCACTAATTTACATGTTATAATCTACCCATAAACTATGTATAATCTACCCTATGCGAACGCGAGGGCTTCTTCGTGAATGCGAAGAACGAACAGCGGCCACCCAGCTCAGTCTCTTCTATGCGGCCACCCAGCTCAGCCTCTTCTATGCGAACGCTGGCCAGGTCACGCGAACGCGAAGGCTAGAGGGCCCATACCTCAGCGAACGCGGTCCTGCGCACGCGAACACGAAGGGAAAAAGCTCCCCAGCCCACAGTACCCTAAATCCTTCATCGCGAATGCGAGGGCTTGACCGCGTTCGCGAAAAAGGAAACCAGAAGTAGAAATCTGGTGTGTTTCAACTTAACTCCGGGCGGTCCGAAACGCACCCGAGCCCCTCAGGACCCCGTCCAACTACTCTAACAAGTCGATAAACATAATACGGACTTGATCGATCTCTCGAAATGCGTAAAACAACAATGAAACCAAGAATCACACCCCAAAACCAAATTGAATCAAACTTTGAACTTCAAGTTTCTAAATCGCTCCGAACGCGTCGAATCCTAATTAGACTCTCGGATTGACACCAAAATTTGCGTGCAAGTCTTAAATGATATTACAAAACTATTCCAGGTCTCAGAACTCCATTCAGACCTCGATATCGAAAAGTTCACTTCCGGTCAAACTTCTCAAAACCCTTCAAATTTCTAACTTTCGCCAAATGGCCCCAAAATGACCTCCGGACCTCCGAATCCACTTCCGGACGCGCTACCAATACCAGAATCACCATACAGAGCTATTCCCAGGCTCGGAATCCCAAACGAACATTGATAACATTGAAATGTACTTTAACTCAAATTTAAGAAATCCTTCTAAAAATGCCAACTTCCATAATAGGTGCTGAAACGTTCCCGGGTCATCCAAAATTCGACCCGGACATACGCCCAAGTCCAAAATCATCATATGAACTTGTTGGAACCTTCAAATCCCGATTCCGAGGTTGTTTGCTCAAAAATCAAACCTTAGTCAATTCTTCCAACTTAAAGCTTCCGAAATGGGAGTCTTCTTTCCAAATCAACTCTAAACTTCCGAAATTCAATTCCGACCACGCGTACAAGTCATAATACCCAAAGTGAAGCTACCGATGGCCTCAACCCACCGGTACGGTCGTTACTTTCTCTCCCACTTAAACATACGTTTGTCCTCGAACGTGCTAAGAACTGCGTTAGAGTTGTCCGAAATCGCTGTTTAACACCTCGTGCACCTACTCGTGGTATTACAACTTAGTTGAGCATATTAGCTCGAGCCACTTTGAAGATTCTCCCTTTTTTCTTAGCCAAATAAGCCTTAGAGTCCAATTCCAACATCCAAAATTCTCTGCTAGGCCTGTTCCCATCATACGAACATCGTATCAATCACTACACGATGCACCGATACATGATTGCATACCTTTGCTGAATTCACACTATGTACTGCATAACTCACATGACCATAATAACATCCTCTGATAACAATAGCCGAAATTCCATGAATCTGATGCTCACAATGCACCTCATGACACATATAAGTCTTGTTCCAACTCTTGCAATACCGCCACGACGGAAGAAATGTGTAGAAATTCATAACCAACTGCAGAGTCAATAAATCATTGAATCTCTTTCTTTGACTAGAATCATCACCCCATTATGAACCAAATAATGGTATTTTCACTTTAATATACTTCATATAATCCGATCGCACTGATCCCAGATCCAAAAATCTCGTCTCACCCAGTATAAGCTGCTCAGGCAACAAGCCACCTTAGACTCTGCCAAAAATCTCATATGATGCCATAATGTGCCGACAAACTACAAACTTGAATGTGATACATAAGGAAAACAAACTCTGGAAAGAACTACTCAACCTACGTAACTAATTAAACAACCGAAAAGGCGTTATGAACCTTCCCCAGAAAATGGAAAACAAAACACACGAAAATAGATATAGGGGACTGTACTCAACATCACACTATTGCGGCGTGCAACCCGATCCAAACAACATGCCCGTGGTGGCGTGCCACCCAATCCACGCATAAAATCTACATAAATAGATGCTTACCGAGCTAGAATGCTCATACTACAAAATACCCGAATATCGGGCACAAGCACGCTAAGTGTATAATACCATCCCTGGGGAGACAAATAGCGCCATACGCTACAAAACTCAAGAACAACTAAGGTGCGATATATGATTTGAATCTCGAGAGCTATCATGCTCACATAACACCATCGCTATGCGGAACCTCATCACATAAGAAATTTACCAAGCCATTTCATAACTCACACGGCACAATATAGTATTACATGAAATAGCCGATGACGAAATGACATCCAACGTCCAAATACTTCTCCATAAGGAGCGCTATGCTGAAATGAACACATTCAGCCTGATATAGAGCCCATATTCATATTTAAATCCATCCACAGACCTCAAGCCGATTATGATCGCACCATACTAGGCTAATAACCTTTCAAGGATCCATAATAACCCCTTTTCCCATAACACACAAGAACAACCATCATAACCGGAACAAACTTCCATAGTCCGCAACCAAGTGAACCAAGCGCCCTCTAGGCATAAATTCTTGAATCAGCAATATTACCACAATCTTCATACTTGCTTTCAATCTTCACTCAATCAAGTTCAGAGTGTTCATGAAAGGTCAAATGGAAGGATTTCGAGGAATTTGGCGAGTTGGTTGTGCAAGAGCAGTTCAACGATGAAGAAAGAATCTTGGCGGGTTCTAAAGTTATGCAATGGTAGCTTTAAGCTAAGTGGGAGAGTTCTACCGCCTACGGTTGGATTGCATGATCGGCTAATTATGAGATTTATGGTTATCGGCATATTGGTGGGATATTATGACTAAGGAAGAGGGTCATCAGTGGTGATTTGGGCAAAGAATTTGAGGAATGTGTGCTATAAATGGCCTTATCGATTCATGTTCAGGCTTTGGGAAGACTCAGGGTTTATGTTTCGTGTAAATGTGATGTACAAGGAAAGTGATTCAGTCGGGTGCTTATTGAGAGAGTGTTCATGAGCTAGCAGAGCCATGGAGTTGATTATATTCGCGACCATGTCGGAATGGGTGACTCTCAACAACGGTCCTAGTGGATTCAAAGGTTAAAGTGCGGTGCCTAAGGATTTCGAGCTTTTGTAGTATGATTAAGTATCGAGCTTTAACTTTTGTAGTATGGCTAAGGATAACCATACTACAAGAGCTTGTAGTATGGTTAAGTATCGAGATTTTCCAGTAGATTATGAAAGGAGCTTGGAGTGTTCTACGTTATCTTTGGGTTACGGTGTAGCATTGGAGGAATGGAAGAAAATAACTTCGGACTCATAGAGGAATTTTCAGAATGGGTGTACCAGTTGAAGATGCAAATATGCGCACAAGGAGGGTATGAGATGGTTCATAGGTTTGGGACAGCGTGGTCTCGTGAAATAAGGTCACTCAGGATGAGTGCGAATTTAGGTTTGTGATGTAATGAATGGAGCTATTATTATTTCTAAGGCAAGTTAAGTATAAATTGGGAAAAGACGGGTCGTCTAACGATGGTTGAATTGGCATGATGGTGGCAATGATCAGTTCTTTCAGCGTATTGAGTTATGCATGTGATTTGTGGCGGTACGTGCGAGGCTTGACGACCGCCGTAATTGATTTTATTTGGAGGAATTCAAGTATTATGGCAGGTTATGTGTAGATGGATCCCGAAATTGTTATGGTGGTTTAGACCACTACTTGAGGTTGATATTTTTTGCGGATATGAGAATTCTATCACGTGTTGCAGTGGTTCTCTTGAAATGAGTTAAGTAGAAGGTTTCTATATGATGAAGTGTTTACCCTTTTAGTGGTTCAGGAGTTATGATGAAATTCATGAACTCGTGCGCATTGGCATGATTTAGTGCATCAAGTAGCATGGGATTTGAAAGTTGAGGATTCGAGATTGCGGTTCGGTGTAGACAAGAATGTCATGAGCTCGGATGAGCAGGAAAAAGTATTTAAATGTTTAAAGTAAGGTGGTATTATTCTCGGCATCACCTAAGGTCGATGTCATGTGTAAGAGGCCTTGTGTATTGATTTGTGGATTCTTGATATGCTTTACAACATTAGTGTGACCGGTGGTATGGATGTGCAGACTTGTTACCTGGTGCGGAAGGTCGTGGGAGTGTGTCCCATGGAAAGATTGTGTAAGAGTGGCAACTAGCCACATTCACATATTCGACCTCTAGCTGGATAACCAGTAGAATTATTTCGTGATAGCCCCATCAACACCACACAACCGCTAACCTACTCACAGGAGATAACCCGCCTATGGAAATTCCATGCCGACATCATCCAATGCCGCTGCACTAGGTACAATAACCACGAAATCAGTAACCCATCCTGAGCTCGTGCTCATTCACCAGCTGTACAGGTCCGTTCACTCCTCATGGACATCTACTAAAGGTGCGACAATACATTCCAACCCAAATTCATGTTGTATCCTTCTTCATATCAAGCAACTCCCTCCTGTCACACCCAATCTTCCTCAATATAGTAGCCAATATTCCAAATTAAGTCCGTAAACCTAGTCACGGTCCACCATGAATCCCAAATCACTCTAAACTTTCTCAAGGCGGGTAGTCATCCTACCACAGAACCCATATACTACCCTGCCCCAAAGACGAATCGAAGAAAATCATAAACCGACGAACTTAACACATTCAATCAAGGACGACGACACCACACCTCGGATGAAGATTCCATCAAACTAGAAAATACCAAGCCCTTTTACTCCATCAACCCAAATCTGGAAATTCAAAGGCCAATTGCATTTCCTCCCCCGAAATAAGATACTGAATCTCGGAACCATGCACTAAGCAAACCTCCTTTCAAGTCATTCACTGCCCCACACATAGGCAAGCATCCTACCATCACATCAATACTGTGCGACAATAACTCCTGATCATCATAGCAACCTGTGCATTGCCTCAAAGCTCTCAGAAGTACAGTTACTGAGCTGAAATGACAGAATATCCTTCCGTAAGGTGACGACAATAGCCCAAACAACTACACAGGGAGAAACATTTTGCACCACATCTGTAGTTCCATTAAAATTCCTCAATTCACGATTTGTAACCAGCGCTTTACGTCGCACAAGATTGAATGGGAAGGAAATGAAGGCATAAGCCTCAAAGAAATCAAATTGCACGATGAGGAATCAAGAAGGGAAGTGCTCCTAACAGCCCTATAGCTTCTCGAAGATAAGTACAGACGTCTCCATACCGATCCGCAAGACTCTACTAGACTTCCTCATGACTCGTGAGACCTAAGTGAACCTAGTTCTCTGATACCATGTTGTCACGACCCAAAATCCATAAAGGTCGTGATGGCGCCGGACTCCACTGTCAGCCAAGCCAACAATAAATACTTAATTAGGTTCTCATTTTTGTTACTTTTGAAATCATATTTTCCTTCCATTAAATAGCAAAATATGGAGTTTACAAAGTAAATAATAATATTTTTAACAATTTCAATACAAGACAACCCATAATTACTCCAAAACCCGGTGTCACAAGTGCATGAGCATTAACTAGGAATGTAAAATAAAATACAACAGCTGTCTGGAATACAAATTGGACAGGAAAAATGTAAGTACTCTGAGGGAGAATCTGTTGGCTGCGGATCGTCGTATAGAATGAAGCTCACCTAAGTCCCCGCCATAATCGCACCTATGCGCCCACAAGGCCGCTAAACATATGTGTACCTGCACAAAAATGTGCAGCAAGTGTAGTATGAGTACGTAAATCAACGTGTACCCAGTAAGTATCCCGCCTAACCCCGAAGAAGTAGTGACGAGGGGTCGACTTCGATACTTACTGGTGGTCCAATAATATCAGGTACAGTAAAGAAGTGAACGAATATAAGACAGAGTAAATAAATGAAACAAACAAGTATAAAATACATAGTACAATTTTCCTCTTTACAATTTACTCAAGCTCTCAACTAGTAAGTTCCCCCCGTAACCGGATCATATATATAGATATAGTGGATTTCATCAAAGAGGTTGCCATAATCCAAATCAGGGAAAAACTCTCAGATACACTGGCTTCTTGCCAAACGTTACACACGATTCCATGAGGATAATATAAATATAGGAAATGCTGAGGCGTACGACCCGATCCGACATAAAAGTAAACTGTGCATTGCCGCGGGTCAAATGACGCGAACCATAGATGCATCTATTAACCTGCCGAGGCGAACGGCCCGCTCCCATGAAAGTGTGGTACATAAATCCTGCTGAGGCGAACGACCCAATCCCATAAGAGTGGCAGAAGGAAATACCCCACTCGCGAATCATACGCGCGACGCGGTCAAATATAAATTTAAGGAATCTCTCCGCTCGCGGATCATACTTGCGACGCGGTCAAATATAAATTTAACATTTAAAATCATATCTATTTCTTGACTCTTTTCAAAATAAGGGAAATGCAGCTTGTAGCTTTTTAAGGAAATTACCCCGCTCGCGAACATACATGCGATGCGGTTACACATAGATTTCTTAAGCTATTATAGCCTTGCTCAATCCTTTTCGAAATTACAAAGTTCAAACGAACCCTTTTAAATCTTACATTCTTCTATTTCAATTCCTTTCTAAAACATTTAATAAGCAAACTCAATCTCTCTCCCTCTCGAGAAAGACAATAAACATAAATCAATAACAATATCAACAAGGCATGATGTGAGCCTAAAACTACCCGGACATAGGTAGCTAGTAGCTACGTACGGACTCTCGTCACTCCGTGTGTACGTAGCCCCCACAAATATAAGCACACAATAATTTAGTTCACCTAAGAGGTTAATTCCCTCTTACAAGGTTAGAAAGGCGACTTACCTGGCTCCGAAATTCCATAACCGGCTCCAAAGGCTTTCTAACGCCTCAAACCGACGCCCGTTGCTCCAAAACTAGTCAAATAAGTTGCATCCCAATCAAAATATGCTCTAATACTCATAATTAATTAATTTATAATAATTTCTAACTCCGCTCGAAAAATCGATAAAGCAACCCTCGGGCCCACGTGCCCGGATTCCGAATATTTTCTAAGAAAGTTGTTTCCCATAAACTTAGGAACATGAATATATGATTTCTACTAAATTCAATAACAAATCTCGTGGTTAAATCTCATTTTTATCAAAAACCTAGGTTTTCACCTAAACCCATAATTTTCACTAATTTAGATGTCATAATCTACCCATAAACTATGTATTTAACTCACATTGTGTAGAAATTACATACCTCAAAGTGCTAAGTGAAATCCCCTCTCTAAGAGCTCCATGAATAGCCCAACAATGGAAGAAATGAGCTAAAATAGCCTAAGTCCCATTTTTAAAAAACGTTCTGCCCAAGTTTGCATTCTTCGCTATCGCGGAAGAGGCCTCGCGATCGCGAAGGCAAACGGCCCAGACCCAGGAAACTTTACCCATCACGAACGCGACAGGAGCAACGCGAAAGCAGAGGTTCACTTGGCCTACCCTACGCGAACGCGAGGGCTTCTTTGCGAATGCGAAGAACGAACAGCGGCCACCCAGCTCAGCCTCTTCTACACGAATGCGGGCCAGGTCACGCGAACGCGAAGGCGAGAGGGCCCAAACCTCAGCGAACGCGGTCCCACGCACGCGAACACGAAGGGAAAAAGCTCTCCAACCCACAGTACCCCAAATCCTTCATCGCGAACGCGAGGGCTTGACCGCGTTCGCGAAGAAGGAAACCAGAAGCAGATATCTGTTGTGTTTCAACTCAACTTCGGGCGGTTCGAAACGAACCCGAGCCCCTCGGGCGCCGTCCAACTACTCCAACAAGTCTATAACATAATATGGACTTGCTCGAACTCTCGAAATGCACAAAACAACAACAAAACCAAGAATCACGCCCCAAAACCAAATTGAATCAAACTTTGAACTTCATATTTCTAAATCGCTCCGAACGCGTCGAATCCTACTTAGACTACTCGGATTGACACCAAATTTTGCGTGCAAGTCTTAAATGAAAGTATGAAACTATTCCTGGTCTCGGAATTTCATTCGGACTTCGATATCGAAAAGTCCACTTCCGGTTAGACTTCTCAAAAACCTTCAAATTTCTAACTTTCGCCAAATGGCCCCAAAATGATCTCCGGACCTCCGAATCCACTTTCGGACACGCTCCTAATACTAGAATCACCATACGGAGCTATTCCGAGGCTCGGAATCCAAAACGGATATTGATAACATTGAAATGCACTTCAACTCAAATTTAAGAAATCCTTCTAAAAATGCCAACTTCCATTATAGGTGTCGAAACGTTCCCGGGTCATCCAAAATTCGACCCGGATATACGCCGAAGTCCAAAATCATCATACGAACCTGTTGGAACCTTCAAATCCCGATTCTGAGGTCGTTTGCTCAAAAATCCAACCTTAGTCAATTCTTCCAACTTAAAGCTTCCGAAATGAGAGTCTTCTTTCCAAATCAACTCTGAACTTCCGAAATTCAATTCCGACCACGCGTATAAGTCATAATACCCGAAGTGAAGCTACTCATGGCCTCAACCCACCGATCAACACGCTAGGGGTCAAAACGACCGGTCGGGTCGTTACAAATTTGTACTCGTGTAATTAGTTATATCTTTGAAAATATTTCTTAAATTAAATATATTCTAATAAATAAAATCAAATAAAAAAGTATATTTTAGATGGATTTAGTATTAAAATTCTAATTTTCTATTCAAAACAATCCAGTCAGAAACCATGAAAATTTTGATATCATTGCATAATGAGAAATTAAATATTGAACTCTTGATTGTACTCAATTAGTGGTTGAGCCTGTATTGCTACGGTCATCAATATAGATTGCAATTATTATTATTTTTGGATAAACGAATGCACTTCAAATAGGAGTTGTCATATCAACTGGAGTTGTAACTAATGTGTTGCGATTATAGATTTTGTTTTATTATTGATTTCAACAATTTTGAATTCCTAGATATTAGGTGTTCATATATAATTCAAATAAAAAAATTAATAATTATAATTTTAGTTAATTCAAAATCCTAGATAGGAAAATAACTAAATGATAATTGTTTGCTAATGTGAAATTTTCACGACCCAAAACTCACTATAGGTCGTGATGGCAAGCTAACCGTAAACTATCAACTTTTAACTATGCATTTTATTATTTTCGAAATCGTGAATCGTATTAGATAAAGAAATCAACGCTTTAAAATCATGAAAACTTACGATTTAAGGTAGAATAACTAACAAAAGTTTGAAAATGCTAGGCAAAACCCCAAACAATTTACAGAATATCTCAAAACTCGGTATCACAAGTGCATGAGCATTTACTAAGATGGTATAAGAATAATACAACATCTGTCTGGAATATAAATAAGACATGATAAAGTAAATAGTATGATGAAGACTCTGTGGACTACGATATGTAGCCCAAAATATGTAGCTCACCATAAAGTCTCCGCAGCAGCTGCACCTACGCGCCAAGATGACCATCAATTAAACCTGTCAGATCTTGCACATTTAGTGCAGAAGTGCAGCATGAGTGCGTAAATCAACACGTACCCAGTAAGTATCTAGCCTAACCCCGGAGAAGTAGTGACGAGGGGTCGGCATCGACACTTACTAGAGGTCCAATAAAGTAATATGGTAAACCATGAGCAGATGTAAAGCACCACAATAATAATGGGATAAAATCGTAAATCACATAATCTTCTAAATAAATTCTTTTAAGGATATAAATCTCTCAGTCCCGTATTTTACCTCCACAACTCAACCACATCAAGTGCCAGTATCAAACGGATAGGGAAAATACTATATGAAGTGCAGGGCATCAGAGTAAGGATAGTCTCATAAATATTCTGACTACTAAGCGATATAACGAACGATTATGCCGAGGTCGTTCGGCCCTATCCGGAATAATATGCACACTGCCGAGGGTCGAGTGGCATAAATCATAGATGCATCTATTATACTGCCGAGGCGTTTGGTCCACTCCACAAGAAAAAAAAGAAAATTATCGAATTATGAGACGCGTGCTTATAATACATTACATGAGCACAAGGTGAATATAAACTTTACTGTTTTTCAAATAGCTTGCCAACACTCAAGGTGATAAGGCTCGGCCTAATATATACATATTTTTAAATCAATTTTAGTTATAAAATTCAATTAATTAAGCCAGTAGAATGAGTTTAAATAATTCAAATATTATATGATAAAGTCCTAAGTCTACCCGAACATAAACATGCTTTATCTACGTACGGACTCTCGGCACCTCGTGCGTACGTAGCACCCATAACTAGTAGCACCCATAACTAGTAGCACATAATAATTACTCTTGTCACCTCGCTCGAAAAGTAAAAAAAGTCAACCCTCGGGCTCACGTGTAGGGATTCCAAAATATTTTGAATATAAACACTACCCATAACACCAAGAACTCAAATATATAATTTAATCCTAATTTCATGCCCAATTTCGTGGTCAAAATCCAAAAATACCAAATTCTAAATTTTCTTCCAAATCTCACAATTTCTATAAAATTTCATATTTAAATCCATATATAATCCATGTATTTATCTTACAACAAGTAGTAATAACTTACATCATGATATATGGTGTAAATTATCTTCAAGTATCACCCCAAATCTCCCCACATGTGCTCCAAGAACTTAAAAATAAAGAAAATGAGCTCAAAATCCCAAAATTAGATGTTTAATACACCTGCCAGGCCTCCTCCTTCGCGATCGCGGTCATTAATCATGCGATCACGATTAAAAAAAGTTCCATAATCGTTTTCTTCATCGCGATCGCGGCCAAAATCATGCTATCGTGATGTACACATTTTTTTCTTCTTCTTCACAAACACCCTTCGGTATAATGGCCATAACCTTTTGTACAAAATTCTAAATGATAAACAGTTTAATTTTCTAAAAACTAGATTCAAAGGGCTACAACTTTCATTTCTAGATCATCTCCAAATTCCTTATAAATTGCAAGATATGAGCTCCGAAGTTAGATGACTGTCAACAAAAATTCCTTCTACGCGATCGTGACCTTTCCTTCTGCGATCGCGATTCACAAGGCCTGGATCGCACTTTACTCTTCGCGATCACGGTCCAGACCTCTGCGATCGCATAGCACACCTCCGATACCAGTTATTAGCAATTCCATATGTCCTAAAAGTGGCCCGAAACCATCCCAAAATCCACCCGAGGTCCGAGGAACCCCGTTCAATCATTCTAACAAGTTTATATATCCTATGTAAACTCGTCCAAAGGTTTGGAACACAAATTATAACATCGAAACCAAGAATTAAGGATCAAACTCAATTTCTTAAACTCTCTTAACTTTCAAACATTCATCCTTCGTCGAACGCGTCTGAATCACACGTAAACATTTCGGAATGACACCAAATTTTGCGTACAAGTTACAAATCACAATTCGAATCTATTCCAAGGCTCAGAATCTCAAACGGACATCAATAACACCAAAGTCTACTTCAACTCGAACTTAGGAAATTCTAAAACCTTCAAAATGCCAGCTTTTCACAACCAATGCTGAAATGCTCCCAGATCATCCGATACTTAATCCGAACATACGTCCAAGTCCAAAATCATCATACGAACTTATTGGAACCTTCAAATCTCGATTTTGAGGTTGTTTACTCAAAGGTAAAACCTTGGTCAACTCTTTTAACTAAAAACTTTCAAATTAAGAATTTTCCTTCCAAATCAACTCCAAATTTCCCAAAATTCAAATCCGACTATACGTACAAGTCATAATACATGAAGCAAAGCTACTCAAGGCCTCAAACCGACGAACGACATGCTAGAGCTCAAAACGACCGGTCGGTTCGTTACAGAAATCTATTTTCAAGGAGTGAAAAATCAAAAAATATTTCGGTAAGTATAACGACCCGACTTGTCATTTTTAAGAATTAACGTCCCGTTCAGTGACTGAAGGGATCGAGCAGTTTTACAATATGTATTATGACCCACGGGTGTGGTCGAGTTTGATTTACTTTTGAAATGGAATTTTGATGATGTCAATAGCTCTGTAAGGTTATTATGGACTTAGGAGCATGTTCGAAAAATTATTTGGAGGTCTGTAGTGGAATTAGGCTTGAAATGGCGAAAGATGAATTTTTGGGAAGTTTGACCGTGGGTTGACTTTTTGTTATCGGGGCTGGAATCCGATTCTGGAAATTGGAATAGCGTCGTTATGACAATTATGACTTGTGAGAAATATTTGACGTCATTCTGGATTGATTTGATATGTTTCGGCACAAGATATAGAATTTGAAATTACAAAGTTCATTATGCTTGAATTGGGGTATGAATCGTGATTTTAGAGTTGTTTGAGGTGATTTGAAAGTTTGACTAAGTTCGTATGATGTTTTAGGACTTGATGGTATGTTTGATTGTGGTCCCGGGGGGTTCGGGTGAGTTCCGAGATGGTTTCGGATCATTTTTCTTTGTTTTGCAACTGCTGGAACTAATATCTAGTATTGTACTTCGCGAACGTGAAGTGTCTCACGTGTTTGCGAAGAAGGATTTTTGGACGACTTGGATTTTCCCATCGCAAACACGATGAAGAAGATGCGAACGCAAAGAAGGGAGCGGAGGAAAGCCTACGCGAACGCGAATGGGCAGACGCGAACGCGAAGAGGAAGGGGAGTTGGGGGCCTGCCTCGAATTAAGCCTTTGCGAACACGACTGGTGTCTCGCGAACGCGAAGGGCAGAGGTCGGAAAGCATCGCGAACGCGATGAGGATATCATGAACGCGAAGAATCAATCTTGGTAGTACATTTTTTGTGCTTCCCGAACGCGAAGCTATTGTCGTGAACGCGATGAAGGCACTTCTGGGCAGAATTAAAAGTTCCAAAACGAGGGTTTTGAGTTCATAACACAAAATCAAATTGGGAGCCCGGTAGAAGGCGATTTTTGGAGAGATTCTTGCATGGGTGTTTGGGGTAAGTGATTCTTATCCAGTTTTGATTAATTTCCATGATTATGTCTTTGAATCCATCATTTAATGGGTGAATTAAGTTGAAAAAAATTGAAAGCCCTCTTGGTTTAAATTTAAGATTTTGAGGTCGATTTGTTATTGGAATTCGATAAAATTGGTATGGTTGAACTTGTATCGGAATGTGTGTTCGGATTTCGTTAAAATTATGTCGGGTTCCGAGAGGTGGGTCCCGCGTTGACCTTTGTTGACTTTTTGGAATAAACTTTTATGTCGACGTTTTATTATCCGGAATTATTTCTGATAAATTTTAATAAAGTTATACAACTGATTTGAATAGATTTGAGTGGTCCGGAGGTCAATTCAAGCAAGAAGGCGATTTTGGAATATCAGCATAACTTCAAAAAGGTAAGTGTTTTTCCTAACCTCTAGTGAGGGAATTACCCCTTAGGCAGCGAGTCTTATGTGCCATTTGTGAAATGTGAAAAGCCGTGTACGCGAGGTGACGAGTACGTACTCGAGCTTATATGTGCAAAATATATTGGGTTAAAGTCTTAGGCATATTATGTAGTAATTTGGATATTTGTCGGCATTTATTTAATCATCAGTTTTCCATGTTTCAATTCGCATTTATTGAATTTATTTTTGTATGATAATTTGAGGTGTTTATTACTTGTATAATTATGTGGATTCCGTGAATTTGATGATTTGATATTTCTTGAAAATTAATTTCATTATAAATTTTTCGTCTCAAATAATTAATTAAACAAGCTTAAGAAGGAATGTTAGTATAATCATCAAAATTTGAATTAATGAAAGCGTTGCCCTATGCTGATTATTTTTTTATCGTTGTTGATTATTTTTAAGGTTTTATACACAGTGTGTGGAACCTTGAGCTATTTATTGTAAAATTAATTGATTTTGTTATATTTTTGAAATTTGGTTGTGGCCATTGGGCAAATCGTGATATGAATTGATTTTGTTATGTTGCCGTGAGAATATTCCGTATAAATTGTTGTGCTATTTTAGTTATTATTTTGAGGATATAAGGGTGGCATTCCATGGTTGATATAATGTAGGTATACGGGTGGCTATAGGAGAGATAAGGGTGACTATATGAGCGATAAGGGTGGCTATAGGAGAGATAAGGGTGGCTATAGGAGCGATAAGTGTGGCTATTGATATTGTCAGGGATGATATGTGATGATGTGGAGTGGTTACATTGGTGATTTTTATGTGATGTTTTGATTTTCCTTGTGTTTATTTTTTTGCCTTGTGCAATTTGTCTTGTTGTTGGCAAATTGATAATAGTTTGATTTATGTTGAAACTAGGAGCATGTGACTATTGCTAGGTGGATTATGAAAATAAATATGGGCACGAGGTGCCGTGAATAAATAATGATGATATTGGCATGTGAATTGTCCGTGCAATTGAGATATGAAACATGGGCACGAAGTGCCGTGGAAAATATGATGGTTTTATTATTGGCACGTGAACTGTCCGTACAGATGTGATATAAAAAATGGGCACGAGATGCCGAGAAAATATCATGATTTAATTATGGGCACGAAGTGCCGTGAAAATATGAAAAGGGCTGAGACCCGTATTTTTTATGATCATGAAATGAGGTGTCATATGGTGACTTTTTATTGAAAGAATTATATTCAAAATATTTATTTGGAAGGATTTTTATTCAAAAAGTATTTATTGAAAGAATTATATTTGAAAGATACCTATTTGAGGAAATTATGCTTGAAAGAGATTTATGGAAAGAATTATATTTGAAAGATATTTATTTGAGGAAATTATATTTGAAAGAGAGTTATTTGGAAGAATTATACGTGAAAAATATTTATTTGAAGGACTTGATTTAATTGGGTGTACTTGTATTTATTATTTATTGAGCGATATTAATGGTGTTCTTGTTGCCCTGCTGTGCATATCACTAATTGATTTGTGTTGGCTTGTTGTTATTTATTTTCTATTATTTTGTATATCATATTTCACATGTTATTAGACTAGTGAGTGTCTTGATTGTACTTCATCTCTACTCCACTGAGGATAGTCTTAATACTTACTGGGTACCGACCGTGGTGTACTCATACTATATTTATGCACATTTTTGTGCAGAGCCAGGTATTGAAGATATCGGACTCGGACAAAGATAGAATGGGATCTCAAGGATTCAAGGT
This sequence comes from Nicotiana tomentosiformis, assembly GCF_000390325.3. Lineage (NCBI taxonomy): Eukaryota > Viridiplantae > Streptophyta > Magnoliopsida > Solanales > Solanaceae > Nicotiana > Nicotiana tomentosiformis. The sequence goes on along the minus strand of NC_090818.1, from coordinate 32,936,327 downwards.
AGAGTTGCTTAGTCGTCGCAGTTCCTTGGAGTCCTTTCATTTTTATTGTAATGTTAATTATTATTCAAACAGTACTGAGTATTCGATCCTTGAGATAATTGTTTTTATTCAGTTAAAGTTCGTGACTCAGTACTACCAGTCTTGGGAGGTTGTTTGTAACTATTTCATTGTCAGTTTCTAAAAAATAAAAAAAAAATAGCTTGAAATGTAATTGAAATCGGCTTACTTAGTCTTAGAGACTAAGTGCCATCACGACGCCTGTGGTGGGATTTTGGGTCGTGATAAGTTGGTATCAGATCTCTAGGTTCATAGGTTCTACGAGTCACGAACGAGTCTAGTAGAGTCTTGCGGTTCAGTACGGAGACGTCTGTACTTATCTTCGAGAGGCTACAGAACTGTTAGGAAATTTCCACTTCTTTCATTCTTGTCGTGCGGAATTTGTTGAATTTGGAATTTGAGCCTTTGTATCTCTATTCTCTCAGAGACGGTGAGGACATGTGTTATTGGGTCAGCTGAGCAGGCATCCGCACATACTACTAGGGCTGCAAGAGGCCGGGGCCGAGGTAGAGGTCGAAGAACGGCACGTGCTGCGACTAGAGCACCTGTCAGAACCGCAGTTGAGGAGCCACCAGTAGCTCCAATTGGGGGACAGGTACCAGAAGCACCTGTTGTTACCCCCGGGCTTCAGGGGACTTTAGCACAGTTCCTTAGTATGTTTGGTACATTAACTCAGGTGGGATTGATCTTTGTTGCACCAAATATTTCGCGGATTGGGGGAGTAGCTCAGACTCCTACCATAACTCCTGAGCAGCAAGTTCATGTTGGTCAGGTTCTGGGTGTAGTACCAGTATGATCTGTTATTTTGGTTCGGCCTGAGGTCAGGCCAGAGGCATCAGAAGAAGAACAAAAGAGACTTGAGAGGTTTAAGAGGTATAGTCAACCGACTTTCAGTGGCCCAACTATAGAGGATGCCCAAGGATTTCTAGAAAATTGTTGCCGTATTCTCCACACCATGGGTATTGTGGAAGTGAGCGGAGTTGCCTTTACTACATTTCAACTGTCAGGCACAGCGTATCAGTGGTGGCAAATCTATGAAGAAGGTAGACTAGCTGATGCAGCACCACCAACTTGGGCTCAATTTTCGAAAATGTTCTTGAGAGAATTTGTTTCCCAGACTCTCTGAGATGTGTAGCGCACAGAGGTTGAATGGTTGCGTCAGGGCACTATGACAGTGTTAGCATATGCTATCAGATTCAGTGAGTTAGCCCGTCATGCACCTATCCTGGTTCCTACAATTAGAGAGCGGGTCCGCAAATTCATTGAGGGGCTCGATTATGATATTAAAATATGCATGGCTCGAGATTTACAAACTGATACTCCGTTTCAACAAGTAGTGGAGATTGCGAGGAAGATTGATGGTGTTCTAGGCGAGGAAAGAGAGTCTAAGGAGGCCAAAAGGTCTCAAAGCTTTGGAGGGTTCAATGGATTTTACTCGTCAGCTAGGACCCATTATAGCGGAGGCTCGAGCAGTCAGCCATCTCAGTCCACACATCATATTACTCGGAGTGCTCCAGTAGGGTCTTACAATGCACCACCGACACCGAATTCCTATAATGGTTATTCCAGTTATCTGGTACAAACTCAGTACGAGCAACCACGACCTCAGAAGGTCTGTTATGAGTGTGGTGATACTAGGCACATTATGAGAGATTGTCCCAGACTTGGGAGGGGTGGATCTTATCAGAACACTCAGACTATGGACCCCAGTGCATCTACTACCCCACGTGCACAGCCAGTTAGGGGTGAAGGACAGACGGGTAGAGGGCGCCTAAGAGTTGGAGGCCCGACCCATTGATATAATCGTTATGATTTGGCTGAGGCCGATACACCAGATGGTGTCGTTACAGGTACAATCTCGATTTGTTATAAAAGAATATTTTCCCTTAATTTGATTTGGATCTGAATATTGAGGTGAGTCCTCCTATTATGCTCTGCTTAAAGGTGAGCTTCGTAATTTTGTGACCCACTTATATGTTTATCCCTGTTGGCAGATTTGAAGATGTGAGCCCGTGTCTGTCATTTTTATTTTTGGGCACCACTAAGGGCTATAAGTCCAAAAGTAATTTTTATTATTCATTACAGTGGGTTTGATGTGTTTCAGAATAATTGATTCCAATTTTATGAATTGTATTCCCTATTGGAATGAGGGATTCATTATGCGTTGTAAAAACTGTTTACGAAATTTATTGAAAAGAAGAAAGAAAGGAAATTGAAAATTTCAGTTGGCACAATGTGCAAAATACTTGTGATTCGGAGTTGAGGACGAGATTCTCATATTTTTATATGATGTGAAATATTTAAACTGGGCTACGAGCCGCGGTAGAAGTTATATAAGGACGAGGTCCTTGTGGTGAAAATTTTTAAGAGTTTAAATTCTCCCTTTGTGAAATTAAATTTGTACTATAGCATAAATAAGGAGTCATGCCTATTAGGCCTATTTGATAATTCTTGTATATTTTCTGTGCATATTTAGCCATATTCGTGCTGTAAATATCGAATTTTAGCCTATAAGGTGAGTGCCCAGGTGGCGTTAAAAGTGACTCGTTAATTCGGGTAAATAATTATGAGGTCTTTATGCCTCACATTTTGTTGTCGGTGTTGTGAAAATCCGAAATGAGATTTTGGTTAATATAACGTTAATTGGTGATGTTGTAATCGATTATGAACAACTATTAAGACCAGATATGTGGTGAGGGGCATACATATGATGTGCTTCATGTCCTGACATCATTATGATAATGTAGTGCTTGTAATGCTGAGATTAGTATTATTGATATATACATTGTGGTACCTTATTGGGTTGTAGATGTGTTGTTAGGAGTTGTTTTGGTGTTACTCTGGCAGGTGGATAGGCCAATTACAGGGGAGACTCTGCCAAAATTTCTGATAAGTTGATGTGTGCGTAGGCACGAGTTGCTATAGCCAATCGATACTAATACTGTGTGTTGATGTGAAAAATCGGACTTTTTGAAAATGTTTGGAGTGTAAGAAATTTGGTCGTAAAGTTTACAAATATGGATAAAAGAAATAATCTCAATTGAGATGGTGTTGTCGGGTTTATCTCAAATGCGGTAACGTGGGATCAACCGTGAGTATATGTGTAAAAGTAAAATCATCAATTTGGTAACCTCAGAATAATTCTTAGCATGTTCGATGACGAACGTTTGTTTAAGAGGTGGATAATGTAACGACCCGATTAGTCATTTTAAGAATTAATGTTCCGTTCAGTGACTTAAGGTCTCGAGAAATTTCGCAATATGTATTATGACCCGCGGGTGTGGTCGAGTTTGATTTACTGAAGATTCGGAATTAAATTAAAAGAACAATCCTTATTTAGAAGCTTAAATAGAAAGAGTTGACCGGAGAGTTGACTTTTGAGAAAACGACTCCGGAATAGAATTTTGATGATGTGAATCGCTTCGTATAATGATTATGGACTTAGGAGCATGTCCGGAAAAGTATTTGGAGGTCTGTAGTGGAATTAGGCTAAAAAATGGCAAAAGATGAATTTTTGGGAAGTTTGACCAAGGGTTGACTTTTTGATATCGGAGCCGGAATCCGATTCTGGAAATTGGAATAGCTTCGTTATATCAATTATGACTTGTATGAAAAATTTGAAGTCATTCCAGATTGATTTGATGTGTTTCGGCACAAGATATAAAATTTGAAATTTCCAAGTTCATTAGGCTTGAATCGGGGTATGATTCATGGTTTTAAAGTTGTTTGAGGTGATTTGAAAATTCGACTAAGTTTGTATGATGTTTTGGGACTTCATGGTATGTTTGGTTGAGGTCCCGGGGGGCTCGGGTGAGTTCTGGGATGGTTTCGGATCATTTTTCCTTGTTTTCCAACTGCTGGAACTGATATGTGGTATTAATCTTCGCGAACGCGAAGTGTCTCACCCGTTCGCGAAGAAGGATTTTTGGACGGCTGGGATTTTACCATAGGGAACGCGATGAAGAAGACACGAATGCGAAAAAGGGAATGGAGGAAATCCTATGCGAACGCGAGTGGGTAGATGCGAACGCGAAGAGGAATGGGAGTTGGGGGCCTGCCTGGCGTTAAGCCTTCGCGAACGCGAAGGGTAGAGGTCGGAAGGCATCGCGAACTTGATGAGGATATCGTGAACGCGAAGAAGGAATCTTGGCAGCACATTTTTTGTGCTTCGCGAACGCAAAGCTATGGTCGCGAACGCGATGAAGGCACTTCTGGGTAGAATTAAAAGTTCCAAAACGGGGGTTTTGAGTTCATAACACAAAATCAAATTGGGAGCTCGGTAGAGGGCAATTTTTGGAGAGATTCTTGCGTGGGTGTTTGAGGTAAGTGATTCTTATCCAGCTTTGATTAATTTTTATGATTATGTCTTTGAATCCATCATTTAATGGGTGAATTAAATTGAAAAATTTAGAAAATTCTCTTGGTTTAAATTTAAGATTTTGAGGTTGATTTGTAATTGGAATTCGATAAAATTGGTATGATTGAACTCGTATCGGAATGGGTGTTCGGATTTCGTGAAAATTATGTCGGGTTCCGAGAGGCGGGTCTCGTGTTGACTTTTTTTGACTTTTTGGAATAAATTTTTAAGTCGACTTTTTATTATCCGGAATTATTTCCGATGAATTTTTATGAAGTTATACAATTGATTTGAATAGATTTGAGTGGTCCGGAGGTCAATTCAAGCAAGAAGGCAATTTTGGAATATCGGCATAACTTCAAAAAGGTAAGTGTCTTGCCTAACCTCGAGTGAGGGAACTACTCCTTAGGCATCGAGTCTTATGTGCCATTTGTGAAACGTGAAAAGCCGTGTACGCGAGGTGACGAGTACGTACTCAGGCTTATATGTTTAAAATATATTGGGTTAAAGTCTTAGGCATATTGTGTAGTAAATTGGATATTTGTCGGCATCTATTTAATCATTTGTATGCCATGCTTCAATTCGCATTTATTGAATTTGTTTTTGTATGCCAATTTGAAGTGATTATTACTTGTATAATTATGTGTATTCCATGAATTTGATGATTTGATATTTCTTGGAAATTAATTTCATTATGAATTTTTCGACTCAAATAATTAATTAAACAAGCTTAAGAAGGAGTGTTAGTATAATTATCAAAATTTGTATTGATGAAGGCATTGCCCTATGCTGATTATTTTTCTATCGTTGTTGATTATTTTTAAGGCTTTATACATACTGCGGGGAGCCTTGGGCTATTTGTTGTGAAATTAATTAATTTTTTTATATCTTTGAAATTTGGTTGTGGCCATTGGGCAAATTGTGATATGAATTGATTTTGGTATGTTGCCGTGAGAATATTCCGTGTAAATTGTTCTGCTATTTAAGTTATTATTTTCAGGATATAAGGGTGACATTACACTGTTGATATAATGTGGGTATAAGGGTGGAATTTCACTGTTGTTGTGTGTGTTGGGATATTGTCTGGGTGGAGCGATAAGGGTGGCTATAGGAGCGATAAGGGTGGCTATAGGAGAGATAAGAGTGGCTATAGGAGCGATAAGGGTGGTTATTGATATTGTCACGGTGGAGGGCTATTATAGGAGTGATAAGGGTAGCTATAGGAGAGATAAGGGTGGCTATTGTCAGGGATGATATGTGATGATGTGGAATGGTTACATTGGTGATTTTTATGTGATGTTGTGATTTTTCTTGTGTTTATTTTTATGCCTTGTGCAATTTATCTTGTTGTTGGTAAATTGATAATAGTCTGATTTATGTTGAAACTGGGAGCATGTGGCTATTGCCAGGCGAATTATGAAAAGAAATATGGGCACGAGGTGTCGTGAATAAATAATGATGATATTGACACGTGAATTGTTTGTGCAGTTGAGATATGACGTGTCAGGGAAAATATGATGGTTTTATTATTGGTACGTGAACTGTCAGTGCAGATGTGATATGAAAAATGGGCACGAGGTGCCAGGAAAATATGATGATTTAATTATGGGCACGAAGTGCCGTGAAAATATGAAAAGGGCTGAGACCCGTATTTTTTATAATCATGAAATGAGGTATCTCATGGTGACTTTTTATTGAAAGAATTATATTCAAAATATTTATTTGGAAGGATTTTTATTCAAAAAGTATTTATTGAAAGAATTATATTTGAAAGATACCTATTTGAGGAAATTATGTTTGAAAGAGATTTATGGAAAGAATTATATTTGAAAGATATTTATTTGAGGAAATTATATTTGAAAGAGTTATTTGGAAGAATTATACGTGAAAAATATTTATTTGAAGGACTTGATTTAATTGGGTGTACTTGTATTTATTATTTGTTGAGCGATATTAATGGTGTTCTTGTTGCCCTGCTGTGCATATCACTGGTTTATTTGTGTTACCTTGTTGTTATTTGTTTCCTATTATTTTGTATATCATATTTCACATGTTATTAGACTAGTGAGTGTATTGACTATATCTCGTCTGTACTCCACTAAGGTTAGTCTTGATACTTACTGGGTACCGACCGTGGTATACTCATACTACACTTCTGCATATTTTTGTGCAGAGCCAGGTATTGAAGATATCGAACTCGGACAGAGTTAGAGTGGGATCGCAAGGATTCAAGGTAGAGCTGCTTGGTCGTCGCAGTTCCTTGGAGTCCTTTCATTTTTATTGTACTGTTAATTATTATTCAAACAGTACTGAGTATTCGATCCTTGAAATCATTTCATGTATTCAGTTAGAGTTTGTGACTCAGTACTACCAGTTTTGGGAGGTTGTTTGTAATTATTACATTGTTAGTTTCTAAAAATAAAATGGCTTGAAATGTAATTGAAATCGGCTTACTTAGTCTTAGAGACTAAGTGCCATCATGTAACGACCCGACCGGTTGTTTGGAATATTACAATCTTGTTCCCCCATTTACTGCTCAATTTATGTTTTACATTTGTTATGTGACTTGCTGGGGGTAATTGGTTCGGGTCCGGTGAGGTTTTTGAATAATTTAGAACACCTAGTTCCAAGGTTTCGAAATTAAGTTGAAAAGGTTGACCAGATGTTGACGTATGTGCAGTGACCCTAGAGAATTTTTGCCAAGGAAATTATGATTTTGTGGTGCCGAGGTAGATCAATTAGTACAAAGGTTGTAGAAATTGGGTTGAACAATGCATTGATGTGTAAAGTAAAATTATTTCCGGAAAAAGGGTCATTTCTTCGACCACTATGCGGTCACAGAATTACTCTGCGGACCGCATAATGGTCGCAGAGTGGATCAGGAGAGGGGCAAGATTTGAGAAAACTCTGCGGTGCATTATGCGACCGCAGACCTATTTTGCGGTGCATTATGCGACCGCAGAACAGGTATGCGGGCCACATAATGACTGCAGACCGGGTCAGTCACGCCCTGTTTTGCAGGCCAAATTATGCAGCCGATATGCGAACCGCATATATGTTATGCGATCTCATAACTGCGCCGGGGCTTCCATTATTTCTAATTTTTTACCTTACCCAACTTCGATTTATAGCCCTTGAAGCTCATTTTTGAGACAAAATCTGACATTTTAGAGAGAGGTGAGAGCATTTTAGAGAGAGAAAGTGAAGACTTAGTCATTTATCCATCAATTCTTGTTCAAGGTTTGAAGATTTCACAAGGATCTTGCTAGGGCTTCAAAGAGGTAAGAATTTCTTTCCCCAATTCTTCAATTTCGGGTTTGGAGCAAAGATGGGTGATTAATAGTATGACTCTTGGGTGTAAGAGTATTATGTATACATACCAATAAGGTTTTGAAAAGATTGTTAAGTTCAAATGGGTAAAGATTGGGTTAAAAATGGTAGAAATCTTCATAGACTTTAATTAAAGATTTGAGGATCGAGTTGATGTCGGAATTTGGTGAAATTTATACTGTTGGACTCGTGGTTGGATGGACGTTCATATTTTATAACTTTTGTCGTGTTTTGAGACGTGGGCCCTACGAGCAATTTTTGAGTTAATTTCAGATTTTATTGGAAAATTAATATTTTCTTATGGAATTAATTACAATAATCAATTACAATAATTTGTCTCCAAGGCTTTCGGAGACAAATTCTTGTGGAAAAGGCAAAGTGGAATAAAGAATTACACGGTTTGAGGTAAGTAACAGTTCTAAATTTGGTCCTGAGGGTATGAAACCTCGGATTATGTGTTATGTAATTGGTTTTGAGGTGACACACATGCTAGGTGATGGGCGTGTGGGCGTGCACCGTAGGAATTGTGACTTGGTCAAATTCCATGGGACTGTATAGTTGAATAATCTGTTGATATCCGTACATTCTCTACGTATTAGAGAAAATTGAGCTGAGACTCGTATTAAAAATCATGCTTAGGCATATGTTGTTATTGTTGGTACCCACAGGGGTCATTTCCGTGGTCGAATTATATGTTCAGATTGTAATTTCACACTCAGTCATGTTCATTCATTTCATATCATATCTCAGTCTCTGTTGCTATATATTGATGCATCATATTATCATTTTTGGGCAGATTTTCATGATATCTTGTGCCCAAGAGTCTGGAGAGGTTGATGACTGAGTGAGGCCGATGGCCTAATTGTGAGGATATTTATGGGATCGGGCTGCACGCCACAGCATGTTTCACTGTTATATGCCATGATTGGCTTGATATAGCGCTTGGGCTGAAGGAATCCCTCCGGAGTCTGTACACCCCCCAGTGCGTGCATGTACCTACTGAGTGCGAGTGCCGAGTGCGAGTGCCGAGTGATGAGTGACTGTGAGGAATGAGTGACTGTGAGGAAAGAATGATTGTGAGGTTAGAGTGAATGGGAGGACTGAGTGACTGTTACTCTGAGAGAATGCATTGATTTCATTATTTGCTGCATTTCAGCTGTCATATATCACTATTTTGGAAATTTTGGGAAAAAATATTATTTTCTGTTTTGGTCAAACTTGATATGAAATTTCAGTGAAAATCTAAAATGTTGAACATGAGAGCATGACTACTCATTTATATTGGGAAGTATTGTATTTGGACTTAGCTGAGAAGTTCGTCACTACTTTCAGTTCTTTATTTATTATTGTTACTTACTGAGTTGGTTGTACTCATACTACACCCTGCACTTCGTGTGCAGATCCAGGTGATACTGGATACAGTGGGTGTTGATTCTTTCACATAGTCGATTTTCCAAAGATTCAGAGGTAGCTGCCATGTTTCGCAGACCTTGTCTCTCCTTCCCTATCATTTTGTTTATTGTATTTAGTCTCAGATTATTATAGACCGTATTCTCCAAACTTGTAATATATAGATTCTCATGTACTCAGTGACACCAGGTTTTAGGGAGTGTTGTATCAGTATTTGTGGGATTTTGTATTGTATTTAAATATTATGTTTTTCAAACTTAAAAGGAATCGAGGGTTATTGATGTTATCGGCTTGCCTAGTATGGAGATAGGCGCTATCATGACATGTCATATTTTCTGTCGTGACAAGTTGGTATTAGAGCTCTAGGTTACATAGGTCTCACGAGTCATGAGCAGGTTTAGTAGAGTCTTGCGAATCGGTACGGAAACGTTTGTACTTATCTTCGAGAGGCTGCCGAACCCTTAGGAAAATTTCACTTTCTTGTATTATATCGTGCGAACTGGTTGATTTTGGAAAACTAAAATTCTGTTATTCTATTCTCTCACAGATGGTGAGAACACATACTACCGGATCGGACGGTCATCTACCAGTGTCACCAGTTGGGGCCGCGAGAGGCCGAGGCCATGGTAGAGGCTGGGGCCGAGGTCGAGGTGTCGCTCGTACAGCAGTTGGAACAGCACCTGTAGCACCACCAGTTACTCCAGCTCAGGAGAAGATTCCAGATATAGATGATCTGGCGGGACCCGCTCAGGCACCAGCTGTGCCCATTGAGATTCCAGGCCTACATGAGGCTTTGACTCAGATATTGACAGTTTGCACTGGCCTTGCTTAGGTGGTTTCGAATCAGGCCGCACCAGCCACTTCTCAGGCCGGGGGAGGTACTCATACCCCTGTTGCCCGTGCTCCAGAGTGGGTAGTGCAGGGACTTCAGATACCGGGGGCACTACCAGCCCAGCCAGCTGCAGCTGCTCAAGCCCAGGTAGTCCCCGTTATGGCAGATGATGAGCAGAGAACTTGAGAGGTTTGGGAGGCTTCGACCTCCATCATTTAGTGGTGCTGAGTCAGAGGATGCTCAGAGTTTTTCTGGATAAGTGCCAGCAGATGCTTCGGACAGCGGGTATTTTGGAGACCAGTGGGGTCTCGTTCACTACTTTTCAGTTTTCTGCCTTCAGATGGTGGGAGACTTATGAGAAGCGCAGGTCGGTCGGTGCAGTACCACTTACATGGCAGGAGTTCTCTGTTCTCATTTTGGAGAAGTTCGTGCCATAGTCTCGCTGGGAGGAGCTGCGCAGACAGTTTGAGAAGCTTCGGCAGGATGGCATTTATGTGACCCAGTACGAGATGGGTTTTTTTGAGTTGGCTCGTCACTCAGTGTGGTTGGTTCCTACTGATAGGGATAGGGATAGGATTAGGAGATTCATTGATGGCCTCACATACCAGTTGCGGTTACTTATGACTCGAGAGAGAGTATCTGGTGCTACTTTTGATGAGGTAGTTAACATTGCTCGGCAGATAGAGATGGTCTGTAGCCAAGAGCGTGGAGAGAGGGAGGCTAAGAGGCCTCGTGGTCCAGGTGATTTTAGCGGTGTTCCTTCCGGGGGTAAGTTTTACCGCGGTAGGGGTCGTCCTTACATACACGCTCAGACGGGTCATCCAGTTCATCGTGGTGCATCATCCAGCTAGGGTTCATATAGTTCTCATCAGGGTCAGTTATCTCTCAGTGCCCTGCCAGCCCAGAGTTCGTCCCGTGCTCCTTCAGTTCAGGGTTCGTTTGCACCGGGTGCTTGTAGCAGTTATTCTGGTTCTCGGGGACGATTAAGTCAGCACCACCATCAGTACCGGGAGCTGCTTTGCGTGAGGGGAATTTGGGAATATGTGGAGACAATGTCCCCGTCGCTCGGGAGGTCCAGTGAAACAAAGAAGTCAGACTACGACTTCAGAACCGGTTACTTCACCACCTGCCCAGCCAGCTCGGGTGGAGGTCAGGAAGCTAGGGGTCGCCCAAGAGGGGGAGGCCGATTAGGGGGCGGTCAGGCCCGATTCTATGCTTTTCCTGCCAGACCAGATGTTATTGCTTCAGTTGCAGTGATCACATGTATTGTCTCAGTGTGCCATAGTGAGGCTTCTATATTATTTGACCCTGGTTCTACTTATTCATATATGTCATCGTACTTTACTCATTATCTGGATATGCCCTATGAGTCCTTAGTTTCACATGTTCATGTATCTACGCCGGTGGGCGATACTATTATTATGGACCATGTGTATCGGTCATGTGTGGTAACTATTGGGGGACTAGAGACTAGAGTTGATCTTTTATTGCTCAATATGGTTGATTTCGATGTAATTCTGGATATGGATTGGTTGTCTCCATGTCATGCTATTTTGGACTGTCACGCAAAAATCGTGACGTTGACTATGCCGAGGTTGCCAAAGGTTGAGTGGAGAGGTTCTTTAGATTATGTTCCTAGCAGGGTAATTTCTTATTTGAAAGCCCAACGTATGGTTGGGAAGGGGTGTTTGTCATACTTAGCTTTTGTGAGAGATGTTGATACAAATACTCCTACTATTGATTCAGTACCGATAGTGAGAGACTTTCCTGATGTATTTCCTGCAGACCTGCCGGGTATGCCGCCCAATAGGGATATTGATTTCGGTATTGACTTGGTACAAAGCACTCAGCCCATTTCTATTCCTCTGTATCGTATGGCACCAGCTGGGTTAAAAGAATTAAAAGAGAAACTTCAGGAACCTCTTGATAAGGAGTTTATTAGGCCTAGTGTGTCACCTTGGGGTGCACCGGTTCTGTTTGTGAAAAATAAAGATGGTACTATGCCAATGTGTTTCGATTACAGGCAGTTGAACAAAGTTACAATCAAGAATAAGTATCCTTTGCCGCGTATTGATGATTTATTTGACCAACTTCAGGGAGCGAGGGTATTCTCCAAAATTGATTTGAGATCTGGGTACCACAAGTTGAAAATTCGGGATTCAGATATTCTAAAGACGGTATTCATGACTCGGTATGGTCACTATGAATTTCTTGTGATATCGTTTGGGCTAACAAATGCCCCAGCAGCATTCATTCACTTGATGAATAGTGTATTCTAATCATATCTTGACTCATTTATCGTAGTATTTATTGATGATATCCTAGTGTACTCACGTAGCCAGGAGGATCATGCACGACACTTGAGTATTATACTATAGAGGCTGAGAGAGGAGAAACTTTATGCCAAATTCTCTAAGTGTGAGTTCTGGCTTAGTTTAGTAGCAATCTTGGGACACATATTGTCCAGTGAAGGGATTAAGGTGGATCCGAAGAAAATAGAGGCAGTTCAGAGTTGGCCCAGTCCATCTCCAGTTACTGAGACTCGGAGTTTTCTCGGCTTGGCCGGTTATTATCGTCGCTTCATGTAGGGTTTCTCGTATATTGCATCGCCTATGACTAAATTGACCCAGAAAAGGTGCTCCATTCAGGTGGTCGAATGAATGTGAAGAGAGCTTTCAGAAGCTCAAGACAGCTTTGACTACAGCTCCAGTATTGGTGTTACCTATAGGTTTAGGGTCTTATACTGTGTATTGTGACGCGTCGCGTATTGGTCTCGGTGCTGTACTGATGCAAGGCGGTAGGGTAATTGCCTATGCGTCCAGACAGTTAAAGGTACATGAGAAGAATTATCCAGTCCACGACCTTGAGTTAGCAGCTATTGTTCATGCCTTAAAAATTTGGCGGCATTACTTGTACGGTGTCCATTGTGAGGTTTATACCGATCACCGGAGTCTACAACATCTGTTTAAATAGAAGAATCTTAATTTGCGGCAGCGAAGGTGGTTGGAGTTACTTAAGGATTATGATATCACTATTCTTTATCATCCCGGAAAGGGCAATGTGGTGGACGATGCCTTGAGTCGTAAGGCAGAGAGTTTGGGAAGCTTAGCATACTTACCAGTAACAGAGAGGCCTTTAGACTTGGATGTTCAGGCCTTGGCCAACCAGTTTGTTAGATTGGATGTTTCCGAGCCGAATCGGGTTTTGGTTTGTGTGGTTTCTCGGTCTTCTTTATATGATCGCATCAGAGAGCGCCAGTATGATAATCCCCATCTGCTTGTCCTTAAGGACACGATTCAGCACGGCAATGCCAAGGAAGTCACTATTGGAGATGACGGTGTATTACGGATGCAGGGTAGGCTATGTGTGCCTAATGTAGATGGTTTGCGTAAGTTGATTCTCCAGGAAGCTCACAGTTCGCGGTACTCCATTCATCCAGGTGTCGTGAAGATATATCAGGATTTTAGGCAGCATTATTGGTGGAAGCGAATGAAGAAAGATATAGTTGGGTTTGTAGCTCGGTGTTTAAATTGTCAACAGGTAAAGTACGAGCATCAGAAACCGGGATAATTACTTAAGATACTTGAAATTTTGGAGTGGAAATAGGAGCGCATTACCATGGACTTCGTAGTTGGGCTTCCACGGACATTGAGGAAGTTTGATGCGGTTTGGGTGATTGTGGATCGGTGGACCAAATCAGTGCATTTTATTCCAGTTGGTACTAATTATTATTTGGTGCGGTTGGATGAGATTTATATCCGCGAGATTGTTCGCCTATACGGTGTGCCAATGTCCATCATTTCAGATCGGGGCACACAGTTTTGGAGAGCAGTGCAGCGAGAATTGGGCACACAGGTTCAGTTGAGTACAACATTTCATGCTCAGACAGACGAGCAGTCCGAGCGCACTATTCAGATATTGGAGGATATGCTACGCACTTGTGTCATTGATTTTGGAGGTTCTTGGGATAAATTTCTGCCACTCGCGGAGTTTGCTTACAATAACAGCTACTAGTCAAGTATTCAGATGCTCCGTATGAGGCATTAAATGGGAGACAGTGTCGATCTCCGGTTGGTTGGTTTGAGCCGGGTGAGGCTAGGCTATTGGGTACTGACTTGGTTCAGGATGCTTTGGAGAAGGTTAAAGTGATTCAGGAGCAGCTTCGCACGGCGCAGTCTAGACAGAGAAGTTATTCCGACAGGAAGGTCTGTGATGTTGCTTACATGGTTGGGGAGAAGGTTCTGCTCAAGATTTCACCAATGAAGGGTGTGTTGAGGTTCGGAAAAAAGGGCAAGTTGAACCCTCGGTATATTGGGCCTTTTGAGATACTTAATAAAATTGGGGAGGTGGCTTATGAACTTGCTTCGCCACCTAGTCTATCAGGTGTTCATCCAGTGTTCCATGTATCCATGCTCTAAAAGTATGTCGGGGATCCATCTCATATTTTGGATTTCAATAAAGTGCAGTTGGACGGTAATTTGACTTATGATGTGGAGCCGGTAGCTATTTTAGACCGACATGTTCGAAAGTTGAGATCAAAGAACATAGCTTCAGTGAAAGTGTAGTGGAGAGGCCAACCAGTCGAAGAAGCTACTTGGGAGACTGAGCGGGAGATACAAAGAAAATATCCACACCTGCTTGAGACTCCAGGTATAATTCTAAACCCGTTCGAGGACGAACGTTTGTTTAAGAGGAGGAGAATGTAACGACCCGGCCGGTCATTTTGAGTATTACAACCCCGTTTCCTCATTTACTGCTCAATTTATGCTTTACATTTATTATGTGAGCTGCCGGGGGTAATTGGTTCGGGTCCGGTGAGGTTTTTGAATGATTTGGAACACCTAGTTCCAAGGTTTCAAAATTCAGTTGAAAAGGTTGACCAAATGTTGACGTATGTGTAGTGACCCCGAAGAATATTTGCTAAGGAAATTAAGGTTTTGTGGTGCCGAGGTAGATCGATAAGTACAAAGGTTGTAGAAATTAGGTTGAACAATGCACCGATGTGTAAAGAAAAATTTTTGCCGGAACAAGGGCCATTTCTGCGACCACTATGCGGTCACAGAATTACTCTGCGAACCGCATAATGGTCACAGAGTGGATTAGGAGAGGGGCAAGAATTGAGAAAAATATGCGGTGCATTATGCGACCGCAGAACAGGTATGTGGGCCGCATAATGACCACAGACCGTGTCAGTCACGCCCAGTTTGGAGGCCAAATTATGCGGCCGATATGCGGACCGTATATGTGTTATGTGATCGCATATGCGATCGCATAACTGCGTCGGGGCTTCCATTATTTCTAATTTTTGACCTGACCCAACTTCGATTTATAGCTCTTGAAGCTCATTTTTAGCCAAAATCTGATATTTTAGAGAGAGGTGAGAGCATTTTAGAGAGAGAAAGTGAAGACCTAGTCATTTTCTTGTTCAAAGTTTGAAGATTTCACAAGGATCTTGCCGGGGCTTCAAAGGGGTAAGAATTTCTTTCCCCAATTCTTCAATTTCGAGTTTGGAGTAAAGATGGGTGATTAATAGTATGATTCTTGGGTGTAAGAATATTATGTATACATACCAATAAGGTTGTGGAAAGATTGTTAAGTTCAAATGGGTAAAGATTGGGTTGAAAATGGTAGAAATTTTCAGACTTTAATTAAAGATTTGAGGGTCGAGTTGATGTCAGAATTTGGTGAAATTTGTACAGTTGGACTCGTGGTTGGATGGGTGTTCATATTTTATAACCTTTGCCGGATTCCAAGACGTGGGCCCCACAGGCGATATTTGAGTTAATTTCAGATTTTATTGGATAATTAGTATTTTCTTATGGAATTAATTACAATAATTGGTATTTACTGAATCGAATTAATTGTGGCTAGATATGAGTCTTTCGGAGACAAATTCTCGTGGAAAGGGCATAGCGGAATAAAGAATTACACGGTTTGAGGTAAGTAACAGTTCTAAATTTGGTCTTGAGGATATGAAACCCCGGATTATGTGTTATGTGATTGGTTTTGAGGTAACACACATACTAGGTGACGGACGTTTGGGCGTGCACCGTAGGAATTGTGACGTGGTCAAATTCCATGAGACTGTATAGTTGAATAATTTATTGATATCCGTACATTCTCTACGTGTTAGAGAAAATTGAGCTGAGGCTCGTATTAAAAATCATGCTTAGGCATATGCTGTTATTGTTGGTACCCACTGGAGTCATTTCTGTGGTTGAATTATATGTTCAATTGTAATTTCACACCCAGTCATGTTCATTCATTTCATATCATATCGCAGTCTCTGTTGCTATATATTGATGCATCATATTATCATTTTTGGGCTGATTTTCATGATATCTTGAGCCCGAGAGACTGGAGAGGTTGATGACTGAGTGAGGTCGAGGGCCTAATTGTGAGGATATTTATGGGATCGGACTGCACGCTGCATCATGTTTCACTATTATATGCCATGATTGGCTTGATATAGCGCTTGGGCTGAAGGAGCTCCTCCGGAGTCTGTACACACCCCCAGTGAGCGCAGGTACCTACTGAGTGCGAGTGCCGAGTGATGAGTGACTGTGAGGAATGAGTGACTGTGAGGAAAGAATGATTGTGAGGTTAGAGTGAATGGGAGGACTGAGTGACTGTTACTCTGAGAGGATGCATTGATTTCATTATTTGCTGCATTTCAGCTGTCATATATCACTATTTTGGAAATTTTGAAAAAAAATATTATTTTCTGTTTTGGTCAAACTTGATATGAAATTTCAGTGAAAATCTAAAATGTTGAACATGAGAGCATGACTACTCATTTATATTGGGAAGTATTGTATTTGGACTTAGCTGAGAAGTTCGTCACTACTTTCAGTTCTTTATTTATTATTGTTACTTACTGAGTTGGTTGTACTCATACTATACCCTGCACTTCGTGTGCAGATCCAGGTGATACTGGATACAGTGGGTGTTGATTCTTTCACATAGTCGATTTTCCAAAGATTCAGAGGTAGATGCCATGTTTCGCAGACCTTGTCTCTCCTTCCCTATCATTTTGTTTATTGTATTTAGTCTCAGATTATTATAGACCGTATTCTCCAGACTTATAATAAATAGATTCTCATGTACTCAGTGACACCAGGTTTTAGGAAGTGTTGTATCAGTATTTGTGAGATTTTGTATTATATAGAAATATTATGTTTTTCAAACTTAAAGGAAATCGGGGGTTATTGATGTTATCGGCTTGCTTAGTATGGAGATAGGCGCCATGACGACATGTCAGATTTTGGGTCGTGACACATCACGACGCCTGTGGTGCAATTTTGGGTCGTGACAGTAAAGGTCTTTGTGTATAACAAAAAATTAATACTCATTATCAATTTTACCATAAATTTGTTACTCCTAAATATAAATGGAGTTAAAACTATAGAATGTCCCGAAAGCACCCCTCAACTATTTTTCCTTAATTTTAAAATCTCTCTTGTTGCTTACCCGGCATAATGTGTGTAATAACTTGCCAAAGAGCACGTGAAAGCTGGAAAAAAAAATCAAAATGGCCCACCTGACAGTGTGTAATGGCTAATTAGCCTTACACTTTTATTAAAATTTACTTTTTCTTTATTTTCTCCTCATTTGCTTCATTTTCTCACCTTCCTTTTTTTTTTTTTTTTTACTTTTTTCTTTTTTTCCCCCTCATCTTTCCTCTTTAATTCTCCATATGGGTTTCCTGTGAAAAAACTTCACCTTTCTTGTTTCTCTAAAAAAAAAATTCTTCTTGTTTTAGTCTTCTTTCATTTCTTACCCGTATTATTGAAAAAATATTCATTTAAATCTTCTTATTAGACCCAACACTTTGTAGAGAATAAAGTTGAATCTTTTGTATCTTATTTGTATAATCTAAAATTAGAGAATGTAGTTATTGGCCGGTTGGTTTTTTATTTGTGGAAAGTTAGTTTGTGTAATCTTGTTTGTTTAATATAAGATAATTTTTTGTTAGAATGTAATACTATATGCCTTCATTTTTTTCTTGCAAAGTGAATATAAAGAAGGACTTATTCAACTGGAATCTAGCATACAATGCAACCACAATTAAAGATAAAAATAACATATTTGTATTGGGTCCTACTTTGGCAAAAATGCCAATAATTAATCAGTCATCCGAGAGTAATATACCACGAGCAAGCTAGCTACGTCAAAAACTTAGTATACATTATAAGTTAATATAGTTATACAGATACTAAGAATTCAACGAGGGTTTTTAATATGAAGAGGAATATAGTTTATGGGGGGAGGGGAGGGTTCGGGGGGATTTTGGGGACACCCTATAGTTTAAGTAGGTAACTCACAAAAAGTTACTAATAGTTAAAGAAAGTTTTAGGGTATTAACTTAAAAAATTAATAAGAAAAATTTTAATACTCCTAAATATGAATGATTTTGTTTTTTAACGAATGGAGTTGAAAGTGAACGAAATTAACTTAAAGAAGTTGACAAAAGAGTTTTATTAGTTAAAAAAAAGATTCCTAGATCAAAAGGAGTTCATAGTGCTCAGTGGTTTTTACCAAAAATTCATATTCCTAAATATAAATGGAGTTGAACGCTTCATGTGAAACTAGCTAAAAAATTCAATACTCCCGCTCGTTTTTATGGAGTTGAAAGCTATGTATGAATCTAACTAAAAAAAAACTTAATACGCATGCTCTTTTCTTGCACAAAAACAAAATAGTATAGAAAACCTGATAGTGAACAAACCATTCCTAGAGTGAATTGAAAGTGCTTGAATTCTAGAACGGAAAGGAATTAAAAAAATTAATATTATAACTGTTAGGGGAGTAATTAAATGACAACCCCTTAATAACAGAGAATTAATAAAATAATTATTTCTAAATATTAGAAAAATAAACCAAAGTATATTTTGTCTAATGTGAAATCTTAAAAAAGTAGAAAAGGCAAACGTCATTTCATTAGGGCATTCATGTTTTTAATAAGTACAGTCTTAGGATACGTGCGTTGCGCGTGTACCCTAAATTAATAAATATAAGATTTTAAAGAATCACAATAATAATAGCGTGTTTGAGATATAAAACAAAAATTAAGTAAAAATATATAAGTTCATGAAATGATGAATGTTATTTTTAGTCGTAATCCTCGTTGGCTTTGATCTTATCGGGATTTACCTCGATCCCCCTTTGTAAAACCAAGAAACCCAAGAACTTACCGGAGCCAACCCCTAATACGTATTTTTCCGGGTTGAGCATCATGTTGTGCTTCCTCAGGATATCAAAGGTTTCCTAGAGGTGCTTTAAATGATCACATGCATTCAAAGACTTGACCAACATATCATCTGTTTATACTTCCATTGTTTTACCTATTTGTTTCTCGAACATCTTGTTCACGAGCCTCTGATAAGTGACTCCAATATTTTTAAGCCCAAAGGGCATCACATTATAATAATATGTGCCGAAGGTCGTTATGAACGAAGTTTTTTCCTGATCTTTCGGGTTCATCTTAATTTGGTTGTACCCGGAATAGGTATCGAAGAAATGCATTAACTCGTGCCCGACCATTGCATCAATCATTTGATCGATGTTTGGCAGTGGGAACGAGTCTTTAGGGCATGCCTTATTCAAGTCTTTATAATCTACAAACATTCGAAACTTGTTATTCTTTTTCGGAACTACGACTACATTAACTAACCATTCGGGATACTTTACCTCTCGAATTGAACCGATGTCAAGTAGTCGAGTTACCTCTTCCTTGACAAACTTGTTTCTGACCTCGGCAATCAGGCATTTCTTTTTCCTTACCAGAGGAAAATTCAGGTCCAAGCTTAGCTTGTGCACGACCACCTCTAGCGAGATACATGTCATATCCGAGTGCAACCATGCAAAACAATCAATGTTAGCTTTACAGAAATTAATAAATCCTGACATGAGTTCTGGAACGAGTTATGTTCCCAGGTGAAATTTTCTCTCCAAGAATTCTTCGAACAAAGTCATTTATTCGAGTTCTTCTTCCATGGATTTGGTCGCGTCTGTCAATTTCGGTACCTGAAAGTATCTCGATACCTAGTGGAGTTCCGACGACTCCTTGACTTTATCATCTTCACTCGACTCGGGAGCAGGCGTCGGTTGCTGTAATTTCTATTTGCTAGGTTCCTTCCCCTTACCGCTGGAGATTGACACTGCGTTCATTTTTCTTGTTGCCGGTTGATCTCTTCATATTTTCTTGATTCCATCTGGGGTCAGGAATTTTAGTAGTTGGTGATATATAGATGGTACAACCTTCATTTCATGTAACCATGGTCTACCGAGAATTATGTTGTAGCCCAGGTCACCGTCCACCACTTCAAATAAGGTAGTCTTCGGAACCCCTTCAACATTCGTGGGCAGCAGGACCTCCCCTCGGGTTGTCAGATTTACCAAGTTGATCCCGGTAAGGAGCTTTGTTGCCGGAATGATACTTCTGGTTAATTTGGCTTGTTTAAGCACTTTCCATTGAATGCGGCAGAAGAAGTCTATCAGCTTCTTCCTCCGTGAAGGTGATGTCGTCTTCGGTGACTCCTAGAGTCTCTTGTTGTGGGTCACCGACACTTTTGTCTTCTTGGCTGCCGAGAAGGTTACACCGTTGATTTATTCCCTCAGAAAATCATGTTGATAGTCGGCCAAAGAGGGTATTCCCCTGTCTTCGAGGGTTCTGCATTGTCTCGGCTGCGACCCTAATTGTTCTTGGCTCAGTCGCTTAAGAATTCCCTGAGATGGCCGTTCTTCAAAACCGTTACCACCTCCTTGCACAAATGCCGACAATCCCCAGTTCTGTGGCCGTACGTCCCATGCTATTCTCACTACATATTGGGATACCTCTACCTAGGAGTGGATCTAATTAGCTTCGAGAATCGTGCCTCTTTGATATTCCTCATCGCTGATACTAGCTTCACGATGCTGGAGTTGAAATTGTACACAATTTGGGATAAATGGAATCTCGGGTCCCCGATACCTCTTTGTCTTACAATGATTTGTTGTTTCGGCCACGGTCAGTTCTTCTTTCGGAAGGGAACCTATCCGAGGAACGGAACCCTTTATTGTCGCATCCCTCGGCTCTCTTGTAAGGCAAAAAGAAGTCTTTGGAAGATCGTAGGTCTGCATCAAAGCTATCTTTGACCTTATCCCTGCCCGTGTCTCGGTCCTTCCCCTTGGTTGATATCGGGAACCTGAGCTGATCATCATCTATCGTTATCTTCGATTCATAGAGGTTATGGACATCCTCCCATGTGGTCGCTTGGAATTCAAGCAGGCTTTCCTTCAACTTTTGGGAGGCGTCGGAGCTCCTCGGGTTCAATCCTTTAGTGAATGCCTCCGCTGCCCATTCGTCTGGCATGGTAGGTAACAACATCCTTTCTTTCTGGAATCTGATCACGAACTCCCGCAGTAATTCAGATTCTCCTTGTGTGATTCTAAAAATGTCGGTCTTTCGGGCTTGGACCTTCTTGGCCCCAACATAGGCCTTAATGAAAGAATCTGCGAGCATTTCAAAAGAATCTATTGAGTGCTCGGGTAGGAGCGAATACCATGTCAAGGCCCCTTTCGTGAGGGTTTCTCCAAATTTTTTCAGCAGAACCGACTTAATCTCATATTGAGCCAAGTCATTTTATTTCACCACTGTTCTATAAGTTGTGATGTGCTCCTGAGGATCTGAAGTCCTATCGTACTTTGTTGTGTCCGACATCTTGAACTATTTTGGATTCAATTCTGGCACTGCGCTCGGCTTAAACGATAACTGGGTGTACTTCTTCGAATCTGGGTCCTTCAACACTGGTGGTGCATCCGGAATCTGGTCCATTCGAGCGTGAAACTCCTTCGCGTTCTGATCCATCCGCTCGTTCATCTCCTTCATGAATCTCATGAGATCTGTATTGAAGGGATCATTACTGTTGTCATTACCGGATCCGCTGATGGTACCCCCGGCTTCGTCAAAATTGACCTCACCCCTCGGGGTGTGGTTATCAACTCTTTGAGTTGTTTGATTTGCAGGAGAGCTAGGAGGAACTGGGCCCCTTCCATTTGCGTTGTTGGAAGCACCTGATAATGGTTGCTTCAATTCCATCATGACTTGATCCTGCCTTGCGAGATGGCCCGTGATGGCTTTATGTTGCTCTCTCAAGATACTTACCGTTTCCGCAACGTGTTCGTCCTCCGCGTCATCGGGAGTTGGCTCCCGCACATGTCGGGGATATTGTCTGCCATGGACCGGAGTTTCCACATCCCACTCCTTGCGGGGGTCACTGATTGAATCCTCACATTTAGGCATATTTTCGTGCGCCTCGACGTTGTGTGCGATGTTGACATAGTTAGATGCCATTTTTGATTTTTGTTATGAACCAAAGAATTAAATAAGTTAGTAATAGATGCAAGGATCAACTTAATTATGCAACTGTCTAAGCCCCACGGTGGGCGCCAAACTATTTACCCGTAAAACGATACAGTTGAATTTGTTACGTGGTTTAAAGACAAATGAACTAATTTGATCTAAATATAATAAATAAATAAGATTAAAGGAAAGACTTAGTGTATAAATCAAAGGAAATGACAGGTCTAGCTCCGGGAGCGATGCTTCCAAGGACAAAAATAATAGCAATATAAAGAAGAAAGTAATGTTATATTATTTAACTTGAGAATGAGGTTTAGCATAAGTTCTTTCAAAGATTTCCTGTACGACTCGACCGGTCATTTTGAGTGTATTAGCACCGATCCTCTATTTACTGTTTTCCCTGTACCTTTTTCTGCTTATGTGACTTTCCGGGAGGTTTTGTTTTTGGGTTTCGGAGTGTTTTGGGACACTTAGTCCCTAAAACGAGAGCTTAAGTCTTAGGATTTTGACCGTAGTCGGAACTTTGTGAAGACGACTCCGGAATAGAGTTTCATTAGTTCTGTTAGCTCCGTTGAGATAATTTTGGTACGAGTGAACTCGTGAGTGAATGGGTGTTCGTATTCTGTGACTTTTACCCGATTTCGAGATGTGGGCCCAGGTCGACTTTTTAAGACGGAAAGGTATTCCTAGAGATCCCCCATGTACTGTATATTTACTTTGGGACTACAGAACGGTATTCCGGAAAATCCCCCTGTACTGCATATGTACTTTAGGACTACGAAATGGTATTCCGGGAGATCCCCCTGTCTAGTATATTTGGGACTACGGAACGATATTCCGGGAGATCCCCCTGCACATTTACGTTGGGGACTACGGCACGGTATCTCGGGAGATCCCCTGTTGTTATCTCTGTGTAATGAGTTGTTGTCTTCTATGATTTCATTCCTGTTAAATTTCAGTCTTTATTTTAATGTGATATTTCATTCTACCTTGTTTTATTATATATATATATATACTACTAGGGCCCTGACCTGACCTCGTCACTACCCGACCGAGGTTAGGCCTGGCAGTTACTGGGTACCGATTGTGGTGTGCTCATGCTACTCTCTGCACATATTTTGTTTCGTATGCAGATCCAGGTGCTCCTTATCAGCCGCATTATTAATGAGTCGGGACAGCTTTGGAGACTTCAAGGTATATCTTCCGCGTCCGCAGATCTCAGAGTCCCTTTCTACTCTTTCTCATGTCCATTATCTTCTGTATTTTTCTTTTGTTAAACTCTGATGTATAGAGACACTAGACTTTCCTTCTGTAGTTTATGATTAATGATGTTCCGGGTTTTGGGATTACTGTGTATTTTTGAACAACTAGTTGTTAAATTTATGTTTTTAATTCATTATTCTGCAATGTTAGGCTTACCTAGTCGTAGGGACTAGGTGCCATCACGATGTCATACGGAGGGGAAATTTGGGTCGTGATAAGTTGGTATCAGAGCTCTAGGTTCATAGGTATCGTGAGTCACAAGCCGGTTTATTAGAGTGTCACGGATCGGTACGGAGACATCTGTACTTATCTTTGGAAGGCTATGGAACTGTTAGGAAAATTTCACTACTTTGATTCCTTGTCGTGCGAAAATTGTTGACTTCAAATAATTCTAAACTTTTGTATTCTATTCTCTCACAGATGGTGAGGACACACACAAGCGGATATGATGACCAGGCACCTGTGCCCCCCACTAGAGCCGCGAGAGGCTGGGACTGGGGCCAGAGTAGAGGCCGAGGACGTCCACGTGGTGCAGCCAGAGCACCCGCACGAGCTACTACAGAGGAGCCCCCAATAGCTCCAACTGGAGGGCAGACACCTGAGGCACCTGTTTCTGCACCATCCCTCTAGGAGACTCTAGCCCAGTTTCTGAACATGTTCAGCACCTTAGCTCAGGGCTGGATTGATTCCACTTACTCCTGCCACATCTCAGGCCAGGGGAGGAGCACAGACTCCCGTCGCTGGTACTCCAGAGCAGCAAGTTCTGGTTGACCAGGTTCCAGAGATTATACCAATACAGCCGGTAGCTCCAGCTTAGCCCGAAGTTAGGGCAGCAGCTTCTGAGGTGGAGCATCTCAGACTTGAGAGGTACAAGAAATACCACCCACCTACCTTCAGCGGATTGGCTATAGATGATGCTCAGGGTTTTCTGGAGGATTGTCATCGTATTCTTCGTACTATAAGTGTAGCGAAGACGAGCGGGGTTTCATTTACTACATTCCAGCTTTGAGGAGCAGCCTATCAGAGGTGGCGTGCTTATGAGTTGAGTAGTCCGGATGAGGCAGCTTCACTTACATGGACTTAGTTCTCGGACATGTATTTGAGAGAGTATGTACCTCAGAGCCTTAGGGACTCATGGCGCGCGGAATTTGAGCAGCTGCGCCAGGGTGCTATGACTGTGTCAAAGTATGCAGTTCGCTTCAGTGATTTGGCCCGACATGCACCGGCTTTGGTTGCCACAGTTCGAGAGAGGGTTCGACGGTTTATTGAGGGACCCTACCCTAGCATCCCGATTAGTATGGCAAGGGAGTTGGAGATGGATATTTCTTATCAGCAGGTTGTGAGTATTGCCAGGATATTGGAGGGCATGCTTGACCAGGACAGAGAGGAGAGAGAGGCCAAGAGGTCTCGAGAGACTGGTTATTATTCTGGTGCTCGTGCCCTAGCAGCTCGTCATGGTAGGGGTTATGTGAGTCGCCCCGTTCATTCAGCTCTTCCAACCGCCAGTGGTGTTCCAGTCCCTTCTAGGACCCAGGAGCCATATTATGAGCCGCCAGTATCTAGTGTGCCTCCTACACGGGGTGTTCCTAGTGGCCAGTCTAGCAGATCTGGCCCGAGCCAGCCACAGCAGTCACGCCCTCCCAGAGCTTGTTTTGAGTGTGGCGACACTCACCATATGGTGGGGGATTGCCCCATATATAGGAGGGGTGAACCTCCACAGACTTCTCAGCCACAGCGTGCTCCACCCGGTCCTCAGTCTATGATTCCAGCACCAGCTGCCACCCCACCTGCTCAGCCAACCCAAGGTGGAGGTCGGGGAGGTAGAGGTCGCCCTAGAGGGGGAGGCCAGGCCAGATATTATACCCTTCATGCTTGTACAGAGGCAGTTGCTTCTGATTTTGTTATTACAGGTATTGTCCCGGTCTGTCATAGAGATGCGTCGGTATTGTTTGACCCAGGCTCTACATATTCCTATGTATCCTCTTATTTTGCCCCGTATTTGGGCGTATCTCGGGATTCTTTGAGTTCCCTTATTTATGTGTCTACTCCTGTGGGAGATTCTCTTGTTGTGGACCGCATGTATCGGTCGTGTTTGATTTCTCTTAGTAGTTTTGAGACAAGATCCGACTTATTATTGCTCAGCATGATCGCTTTTGATGTTATCTTGGGCATGGACTGGTTGTCGCCCCATTATGCTATTCTTGATTGTCACGCTAAGACCGTGACGCTGGCTATGCCAGGTTTACCATGATTAGAGTGGAGAGGTACCTTAGAGTATACTCCCAGCAGAGTTATTTTATTTCTTAAAGCTCAATGAATATTTGAGAAGGGGTGTGACGCGTATCTAGCTTATGTGAGAGATGTCAATATTGATACCCCTATAGTTGAGTCAGTTCCAGTAGTGAGGGACTTTCCAGATATGTTCCCATTTGATCTTTCGGGCATGTCGCTAGTTAGAGATGTTGGTTTTGGCATTGATTTGTTGCCGAGCACTCAGCCCATCTCTATTCCTCCATATCGTATGGCTCCTCCTGAATTGAAGGAGTTGAAGGAGCAGTTACAGGAATTGCTTGATAAGGGCTTCATTCGGACCAGTGTGTCACCTTGGGGTGCTCCTATCTTATTTGTGAAGAAGAAGGATGGTTCTATGCGGATGTGTATTGATTACTGCCAGTTGAACAAAGTCAAAGTGAAGAACAAGTATCCATTGCCTCGTATTGATGAGTTATTTGATCAATTACAGGGTGACATAGTATTTTCCAAGATTGATTTACGTTCAGGATATCATCAGTTGAAGATTCGGGAGCCAGATATCCCGAAGACTGCTTTTAGGACCAAATATGGTCCCTATGACTTTCTTGTTATATATTTTGGGTTGACCAATGCCCCAGCAGCTTTTATGCACTTGATGCACAGTGTGTTCCGGTCTTATCTTGACTCATTCGTCATTGTGTTTATTGACGACATTCCGGTGTACCCCCGGACTCGGGAATATCATGAGCAACACCTGAGGACTGCGCTTCAGACCTTGAGAGAAAAGAAGTTATATGCAAAATTTTCAAAGTGTGAGTTTTGGCTAGACTCAATGGCATTCTTGGGGTCATATAGTATCGAGTGATGGGATCCAGGTGGATCCGAAGAAGATTGAAGCAGTGCAGAGTTAGCCAAACCATCCTCAGCTATGGAGATTCAGAGTTTTCTTGGTTTGGCGGGGTATTACCGTCGGTTCATTGAGGGATTCTCATCTATTGCAGCACCTATGACCATGCTGACCCAGAAGGGTGCTCCGTTCAGGTGGATAGAGGAATGTGAGGAGAGCTTTCAGAAGCTCAAGATAGCTTTAACTATAGCCCCAGTATTGGTATTGCCTACAGGTTCGGGGTCTTATATTGTATATTGTGATGAATCGCGGATTGGTCTCGGCGCGGTGTTGATGCAGGATACTGTCATAATGAGAAGACCTGGAGACCACACAAGCCAATACCCTACTAGGCTCTGAAATATCCAATCTGACAAGCTGACTCGCTAAGGCCTGAACATCCAATGTCAAAGGTCTCTCTACTGCTCGAAGATATGCTAAACTCCCCAAACTCTCTGCCCGGTTACTCAAAGCATCAGCCACCACATTGGCCTTCCCCGGATGGTACAAAATAGTGATATAATAGTCCTTAAGAAGCTCCAACCATCTCCGCTGACACAAATTAAGATCCTTCTGCTTTAACAGATACTGCAGACTCCGGTGATCTGTATAGATCTCAGAATGAACCTCATACAAATAATGATGCCAAATCTTCAAGGCGTGAACAATGGCTGCTAACTCAAGATCATGGACAGGATAGTTCTTCTCATGGGTCTTCAACTGGCGCGAGGCATAGGCAATCACCCTACCATCATGCATCAAAACACAACCAATGCCTATCCTCGAGGAATCATAATACACGGTGTAAGAACCTGAAGCTGATGGAGCTGTGGTCAAAGTAGTCTTGAGCTTCTGAAAGCTCTCCTCACATTCATCCTACCACCTGAATGGAGCACCCTTTTGGGTCAATTTGGTCAAGGGTGATGCAATAAATGAAAATCCCTCCACAAAGTGACGGTAGTAACCCGCCAAACCAAGAAAACTCCAAATCTTTGTGGCTGAGGACGGTCTGGGCCAACTCTGCACCGCCTCTATCTTCTTCGGGTCCACCTGAATACCCTCATTGGACACCACGTGCCCCAAAAATGCTACTAAACTGAGCCAAAACTCACATTTGGAGAACTTTGCATGAAGCTTCTCCTCCCTCAATCTCTGTAATACAATCCTCAAATGCTGAGCGTGCTCCTCCTGGCTACGAGAGTACACCAGGATGTCATCAATGAATACAATAACGAATGAGTCCAAATAGGGCTGGAATACACTGTTCATCAAATGCATGAACGATGATGGGGCATTGGTTAGCCCAAAAAACATCACCAAGAACTCATAATGGCCATATCGGGTCCTGAAAGCTGTTTTAAGAATATCTAAATCTCAAATCTTTAGCTGGTGATAACCGGACCTCAAATCAATTTTGGAGAACACCCTCGCTCCCTGAAGCTTGTTGAATAAATCATCAATGCGAGGCAAAGGATACTTATTCTTGACTGTGACCTTGTTCAACTGCCTGTAATCAATACACATTCTCATGAAACCATCCTTTTTTTCACAAATAGAACCGGTGCACCCCAAGGTGACACACTAGGCCGAATAAACCCCTTATCAAGGAGTTCCTGAAGTTGTTCTTTCAATTCCTTCAACTCCACCGGTGCCATACGATACGGTGAAATAGAAATGGGCTGAGTGCCCGACACCAAATCAATACCAAAGTCAATATCCCTGTCAGGCGGCATGCCCGGCAGGTCTGCAGGAAACACATCCGGAAAATCACGTACCACCGGAACAGAATCAATGACAGGAGTCTGTGCACTAACATCCCTCACAAAAGAAAATAAGATAGGCAACCCTTCTCAACCATGCGCTAAGCCTTCAAATATAAAATCACCCTACTTGGTACATAATCTACAGAACCGCTCCACTCAACCCTCGAAATTCCCGGCATAGCCAACGTCACCGTCTTAGCGTGATAATCTAGAACAGCATGACAGGGAGATAACCAATCCATACCCAATATCACATCAAAGTCAACCATACTGAGCAACAATAGATCCACTCGGGTCTCCAGACCCCCAATAGTCACCACACATGACCGATATACGCGGTTCACAATAATAGTATCACCCACAGGAGTAAATACATGTACAGATGAAACTAAGGACTCACAGGGCATATCCAGAAAATGGAAAAAATACGAGGAAACATATGAATACGTGGAACCAGGGTCAAATAATACTCAGGCATCTCTGTGGCAAACTGAGACAATACCTGTAATCACAGCATCTGAAGCAATAGCATCTGGTCTGGTAGGGAGAGCATAGAAACGGGCCTGACCACCCCCTGATCTGCCTCCCCATCTAGAGCGACCCCTAGCTGACTGACCTCCACCCCGAGCTAACTGGGCGGGTAGTGAGGTAATTGGTGCTATAGTCGGAGGCTGAATCCTCTGCTGAGATAGACCTCCATAACAACGAGGACACTGCCTCCACATATGCCCAAGCTCCCCACACTCAAAATAACTCCCTGGTGCTGGTGGCGGAAACTGAAGGGAACCCCTAGCACAGGGATGACTAGTAGAAGAACCTGGCATGGAAGAGCCCTGAACAGGTGGAGCACGGGATGAACTCTGAACTGGAAGGGCACTAAGTGATGAGTGGCGCTGATGAGAACTGTGAGAACGATGGCCAGATGATGCACCACCGATGAAATGGCCGAGCTGACTGAGCTTGTCTGAAATGACCACCTCTACTGTTCTGAAACTGACCCCCAAAAGGAGCACCGCTGAATCCACCCTGACCATGAGGCCTCGTGGCCTCCCTCTCAACCCTCTCCTGACCGTGAACCATCTCAATCTGCCGAGCAATGTCGACAACCTCATCAAAGGTAGCACCCGAAACCCGCTCCCTGGTCATGAACAACTATAGCTGATAAGTAAGCCTATCAATAAACCTCATGATCCTCTCTCTGTCCGTGGGAACCAACCAGATAGCATGACGGGCCAACTCAAAGAATCGCATCTCATACTGTGTCACAGACATATCACCCTAGCGAAGCCGCTCAAACTGTCTGCGCAGCTCCTCTCTGCGAGATCGAGGCACGAACTTCTCCAAAAAGACCACGGAGAACTACTGCGAAGTAAGGAGTGCTGCGCCAACAGGCCTGCGCCTCTCGTAAGTCTGCCACCATTTGAGTGCAGCCCCAGAAAACTGAAAGGTAGTGAATGAGACCCCACAAGTCTCCAAAATACCAGCAGTACGGAGTATCCTCTAACACGTGTCCAAAAAGTCTTGAGCATCCTCTCTCTCTGTGCCACTGAAAGGTGGTGGCTGAAGTCTCCCAAACCTCTCCAACCTACACTGATCATCCTCAGACATAGCAAGAACCACATAATCCTGAGCAACAGCAACCGGCTGGGCTGGTGGTGCCTCTGGTGTCTGAAGTCCCTGAATAACCTGCTCGGGTGTGCGAGCGACGTGAGTGCCTCCTCTGGCCTGAGAAGTGGTTGCGGTCGTTGAAATAGAAACCGCCTAAGCAAGGCCAGTACACGCAGTTAGAATCTAAACTAGGGCCTCCTGAAGGCCTGGAATCACAATAGGCACAGGTGGTGCCTGAGCTGGTGCATCAACATCTGGAACCTGGTCCTGATCTGGAACAACAGGTGGATCTGCAGGTACTGCCCCAGCTGTTGTACGGGCTCCACCTCTGCCCCTATCATGGCCTCTACAGCGGCCTCGGCCTCTCGCGGCCCTGGCTGGTGGTACTGGTGGCTGGCCCTCCTGACCGGTAGTACGAGTCCTCACCATCTATGAGAGAATGAAACAACAGATGTTTAGTTACTAGAATCAACAGATTCGCACGACAAGAATTCAAGAATGTGGAGTTTCCTAAAGGTTCTGCAGCCTCTCGAAGATAAGTACAGACGTCTCCGTACCGATCCGCAATACTCTACTAAACCCGCTCATGACTCATGAGACATATGTAACTTAGGCTCTGATACAAATCTGTCACAACCCAAAAACCTAATATGTCGTAATGGCGCCTATCGTGGAACTAGGCAAGCCGACTCATTTCAAAACAAACCAATATTTTTCATTTCAAAGATAATTTCAATACTAGTTAACATAAAACCTTCATTTAAGGAGTTCAAATCAAAGAAAACAGAAGTGCGAAAAAGAAAAGCCCGACATCGGGGTATCACTAGTCATGAGCATCTACTACAATCTGTCTAACAATATCAAGGCTAACTCAGCCTAGAAAATAGCTAAATACAACTAGAGGAAGATAAGAGGGAGAAGAACAGGGGCTATGATCGCCAAACAACTACCTTGCTATCTCCAAGAAAATCTGCAACTAGAACACTTAATAACCGCTACTGTGTCCAGCTACACCTGAATCTGCACACAATGTGCAGGGAGTAACGTAAGTACGCCAACTCAGTAAGTAAAAACAATAAATAAAGACTGAGCAGTACTGACGAGCAATAAAACATATAACGTTCACATCATGAAATCTCAGTAAAGTACAACATGCTTTAAAAATCAGTGTTTGAATCAAATCATCTCGTTTAAACCCGGTTTCAGTAAAAATTATTTAAAGATATTTTTCCAACATTTTTTCAAACAAAGGCTCAATGCAAAGGTGAGCAAAATGATGAAATCATAAATAACCCCTCGGGCAAAACATCACTCGTATACAGCCCCTCGGGCAAACCTCACAATCACTCTTGCCACTCGGGCATACCTCACAATCACTCATACATCACAGTCACTCAGCGCTCGACACTCGCACTCAGTAGGTATCTGCGCTCACTAGGGTGTGTACAGACTCCAGAGGGGCTCCTTCAGCCCAAGCGTTATAATCTGCACGGACAACTCACGTGCTGCACGAAAAACTCACGTGCTATAATAATAAAGTATGTTGCAGGCAGGCAGCCCCGATCTACACTCATCCTCACAAATCAAGCCATCGGCCTCACTCAGTCATAAAACTCTCAAGCCACTCGGGCATTTCAGTAAAACAGGGCATTCGGCCCAAAACATTTATATGCATCAAAATAGAGCCACAAAATTGAGTTATGCGGTAAACAAGTATAAAAATGACTGAGTATAGATTTTCAATCGAAAATAATGAGAGGATGGTAAGAAACTACCACTAAGGGTCCAAACAGCATTGGCGCAAGGCCCAAACATGGAATTCAGCCCAATTTATAGAAATCCTTTCTAAAATATATAAGTATCATATGGTTTTAACAAAGTATGCAACTTTACAGTTGCTACGAGATGGACCAAGTCACAAATCCCCAACAGTGCACGCCCACACGTTCGTCACCACTAAAAATAGTAGAATGATACAAAATCTGGGGTTTCATACCCTCAGGACCAGATTTACAATCGTTACTTACCTCAAACCGGTCAAATCTTTAACCCGCAATGATCTTGCCTCTAGACTAGGTCTCCAAATGCTCTGAATCTATTCACAATATGCGCTAATAGAATGAATTCCACAAGAAAAATTACAAAATTAGACCAAAGCCCGAAATTGGCTCAAACCCGAGCCCATGTCTCGAAATCTGACAAAATTTACAAAACTAGAAAGCCCATTCACTCACGAGTCTAACCATACCAAATTCATCAAAATCCGACATCGTTTGGTCCTTCAAATCCTTAAATTACTCTCCAAAAATTCCAAGCCCTAACCCCTCATCCTCACTAATTACCATGATTAAACAACGAAAAAATCACCATATATACAAGTATTAGGGCTCAAGTAACTTACCTCAACGAAATCCCCTTGATTGCCTCTTCAAATCTCTCCCAAAAGCTCCAAAAACCGAATAGAAATGGTGGAAATGAACCAAATTCGCGAAGGGTTCAATTTATGGTTTCTGCCCAGGTTTTTCGCACCTGCGGCCATTTTCTCGCACCCGCACGACCGCACCTGCGCAACTCACTTAATCACCCAGCTTCCGCACCTGCAGACTCCTTCCTCGCACCTGCGGACTCGCATCTGCGATCCCAAGGGCGCATCTGCTAAACCAGCCCAAACTCCTCATCTCCGCATCTGCGCTCAAGGCCTCGCACCTGCGGGCTCGCACATGCGGCCAATTCTTCACTCCTGCGTTCCCAGCCTTGGCCCAGTGCCTACCGCACCTGTGCACTCCCCACGCGCACTAGCGGCCTCGCACATGCAACCCTTTCTTCCGCTGGTGTGGAAATAGCAGAAGCAGTAGCTCCAGCTACAAAGTCCAACTTCGACAAATCCGTTAACCACCCGGAATCACCCCGAGGCCTTTTGGGACCTCAGCCAAAACTACCAACAAGTCATATATTAACATACAAACTTAGTCGAACCTTTGAATCACTCAAAACAACATCCAAATACCAAATTACCCTCAGATTCAAGCCCAAGAACTTCTAAATTTCCAAATTCGGCAACCGATGCCGAAACCAACCAAACCACGTCCGAATGACCTCAAATTTTGCACACACATCACAAATGACACTACGAACCTACTCCAACTTTCGAAATTCCATTCCGACCGAAATCGCCAAATTTCCAATTGCGCCAATTCAAGCCTAATTCTACCACGGACCTCCAAATCACATTCTGGACGCACTCCTAAGTCCAAAATCACCTAACGGAGCTAACGGAACCATCATAATTCAAGTCCGACATCGTTTACACATAGGTCAATATCCGATTGACTTTTCCAACTTAAGTTTCTACTTAAGAGACTAAGTGTCTCAATTCACTCTGAAACCACTTTGGTCCCGAACCAACTAACCCGATATAACATAATATAGCTGAATAACACAAAAAGAAGTAGAAATGGGGAAAAAGGGGCTTATAACTCTCGAAACGACCGACCGGGTTGTTACACAACTGTTCCAACCGGGTCTTGGACCATTCATCATCCTCGATCTCGGCTTCAACAATGATCCGAAGAGAGGGAATCTCAACTTTGTTCCAATTTTCTATTTATTTTCTTACAAGCCTTTTCTTCAAAACATTCATTTTCTTGATTCATTAATTTGGGGCCTAAGAGCATTTTTAGGATCTGGGCATGAAGTTCGTAAGCATGTCATGTCATTAAAATCTGCATTAACAGAATTGAAAAGAGAATAAGAAAAGTGACAAGATTAAGAAAAGAGACATTCCTCGATAATGAAATATTAATTTTATTTGATTTTTAAAAAAATTTTAAAGATAGAAGGGTTTACATCAGAAAGTAAGACAGTAAAGTAAAACATCCGGATTACACCCTGAAATAATCCAGACGCAGAAAGGATAGCAAGACCGGCTACCAAGACTCCCGTCTAACAGGGAACTTTCGGGTTTGGCGATCGTTTTTTCGCTGTTCTTCTGTCTCGGCAATGGTTACCATGGCCTTCAGTGCCGGATCAAATTCCTCATCATCACAGATCATTCCAATGATTGGCCCAGTGTTGTAAGCAGGCAACAGATTGTTCGTCACATCAAGAGCCTCTTCGTCCTGAAGAACGATTCTTTCGGCTTCAATCAAGTCTTCAACTGCCCTCTTGAGGGTCCAACAGTCCTCAGTATCATGTCTCATTGCTCTAGAGTGGTATTCACATCTAACATCAGCTTGGTGCGAGGGGGACTCGAGGTTTGCCCTGTTCGGGACCACTAAGTGCAGCACACCTAGACCGATTAGCTTTTGAAACAAATTTGAATATGATTCACCAATATGGGTGTACTGATTTCTTCTGAGGGGCTCTCTTGGGCGAGGATTGTATTGGGGAACATTTGGTTGGGATTATATGAAACTTGGTAAGGACGGCCATTTCTGGGAGGTGGAGCTCGGTTTTATGTAAAATACTGTGGCCGCGTGTAAGGTTGCACGTTTATCACTGCATAGGGAAGCGGTGCCACGGTATAAGCAGCATCTTGATGGAGATAATAGTGTTGTAGGACCTTAGGAAGCATATATGAATGGTTGAATGACCAGCGGGCCCACCTCATGCTAGAAGTCATCATGGCTCCCTCTTCTCTCCCGTTTCTGTTCATCAAAACCCCTCGAACCATTCTGATAGGTCTGTGATATGGCCTTAAAGGTAGCATGGCTCAAGATTTTGCCCGTTTTTAAACTATTTTCGACCCTCTCCCCAATTTTGATAGCCTCGGCGAACGGATTACCCATAGCGGACATCATATTATGAAAGTAGTCCGCCTCTTGGGCCTCTAGGAAGACCATAACCAATTATGCTTCGTCCATTAGAGGCTTTACCTTGGCGGCTTGCTCGTGTCATTTGACAGCATATTCACTGAAATTTTCTGTTGTTTCTTGGTCAAGCTGGACACAGAGTTCTCTTTTTGGATCTTTCACTCTTGCTTTTTTTTCGCTCTTTGTTTTCTTTGTTATTTTTTGTCACTCTTTTTTTTTCTTTTTTTTTCCACTCGGTTTATTTAATCGGTATGATCGAATCCGATGGGGATTGCCTACGTATCATGACGCCGCATGAATCAGATTTTGCGTAGTTCAGGAAAGATTAGGAACAAAGTAACTCTTTTTTTTAGATTTTGATTTTTTTTTAATTTTCGAAAGAAAGACTTCTAAAGAAAAAAGAAAATATTTTTTAAAATTTTTTTATTTTTTATTTTATTTTTTCCGAAGAAACACTTCTAAATTTGATTTTCTTTTTCGAATGAAAAACTTCTAAAAAGAAAGAAAAAAATTTTGGTTTTAAATTTTTTTTATTTGGGATTTTCTAAGGAAAGACTTCTAAAGAAGGAATTAAAGGAAAATATTTTTGGATTTTTGAAAATTGGGGGTCGGAACCGATGAGGTTTGCCTACGTATCTCATATCCGGTGAGAATCAGACCCGCGTAGTTCGGTAAAAATCAGAAATAAAGTAAATAAACTAACTTTTTTTTTTACTCATATACAAATAATCCCATAAAACTCCTAACAAGAAAAATATTTTAGATTTATTTTTGGAATTTGTTTTTTGTTAAAAGAAAAGTTCTAAAGAAAGAATTTTTTTTTATTTTGATTTTTTTTGGAATCTTCGAAAGAAAAACTTTTTAAAAAAGAAAATATTTTTTTGGATTTTAATTTTTTTTTTAATTTTGGGAGAAGATTTTTTTTTTTTTTTAAATGGAAGAAATATTTTTTTGATTTGACGTCTCAAAAAAAGACTTCTAAAAAGGGAAGTAAAGAAAAATATGTTTTTAGATTTTTGAAAATTGGGGGCCGGAACCGATGAGGTTTGCCTACGTATCTCACATCTAGTGAGAATCAGACCCGCGTAGCTCGGTCGGTGTTGACATAACAGAAAAACATGATTTTTTAAATATATTTTTTTTGGTTTTTTTTAAAAAAAATATTTGGCTTATTTTTTAAATGACTCTTCTTCTTTTTTTTTTCAAAATTTCGGTAGAGTTTCAGAATTTTTCAAATACTTGAATTTTTCATAACCGGGTAAGTTTCTCTTTCCTCACTCTTGGTTTTTCTTGATTTTCTTTCCCTATTCTAGAAGATGGTCAACATGCAAAGCCGAAACAAATAAGTGCACAAGTAACACCTTAAATGCATCAGGATTGTCTTTTGAATTGGGTACACCTATCCTAGGCAGACCCAACCCCTATGTTGAGTTCCCAAAATCAGATGCACGTGATGCAAACAAACGTACCTACTAGGGATCCGGCATGAGGTTTGTTCTTCTAGGTTTAAATCCTTGTGGAGAAGGTATCTAGACTGGCTTACTCGAGCGGACAACTCGAGCCGAGGAGCGTCAGTGTACCGGTAGCATTGCTTTTCGGCTTAGCTGGTGGTGCTCCCCGCCTAAAATATGTATGACTAAAATCCTTCACCGGGTGACAAGCACCTCGGCTATCTCAAAGAAAGTAAGTTATGTCAAGCAAATACCAATTTAAATCCAAGAAGACTTAGAGGGGTGCGAGAGAAGACAATTTATATGTATAATTCAACAATATCAAAGTGGTAAAAAGCGGGCAAATAACACATTAAGCCCAAATAAATTACAATATATATAAAAATTAATAAAGCCAAATAAAGTCAATGTAAAAGCTCGAATTCTTGAGATTCCCCAGCAGAGTCGACATAGCTATCACACTCATTTTATACCCCCCGAAATGATAAATATGTTATTGATTGTGGGTTAAAGAGTTCTTCCAATTAAATTGACAAATTTGAAG
This sequence comes from Nicotiana tomentosiformis, assembly GCF_000390325.3. NCBI lineage: Eukaryota > Viridiplantae > Streptophyta > Magnoliopsida > Solanales > Solanaceae > Nicotiana > Nicotiana tomentosiformis. The sequence continues at coordinate 32,899,419 of NC_090818.1, read as the reverse complement.
AGAGATTATTTTATTTACAAAGTCGCCATTTAGAATTGATTTTTCGGTGTTCCAAGTCACCTTTTATTTGAATCCCTAGTCAAAGGAAGGTTGACTCTTTTATTATTGATCTGCGAAAATGAAGTTCGGATAAGAAATTTTGTTGATCTGGAAGGTGTAAGGCATTCCCCGAGTCTCGTGGTTCTAGCACGTTCGCTTTATTGACTTAAAACTTGGCTTGAATTAATTTTGGGCAAACTGTGATTTATATGATTTTCATAGTTTACCTAATCGCTTTTTGGATAAACTATGTTGACATAACCACACTACGCAGGCGAATGCCTGATCGAATAACAAAATTAATTAACTTATCATCATTGCGCCTCGCAAGCAAATCCGAAATTATGACAATCAATTATTTGTAATACTTTAAAGAAAATACTACATTTGAGAAAATTAATTCTTAAAAATTATTTAAAAATTCAACTATCGCGCTACGCAAGCGAATCCGCAATTTTAGCAAAGGATTAATTAAATTAAAAAATTTAACTAAAACTAATGGGTATGGTATGAGATTATTGAACTAATTTAATGCAAGTTAAACATCACGCTACGCAAGCGAGTTCGTGAATAAAAAAGGGTTAAAAAGGGCGCCTACTAGTTGCCTAGCACTTAAATTAATTATTAAGGTGATTAAGTTAATGAGTTATTCTAATTACAGAACAAATTTATTTTTTCTATCGAAAAGTAATTATGTGAACCATGGTATTAAACTTGGGCCAACCTTTTTGAATTTAAAGAATGTGCTGCTTTGGAGATTTGTATAATGGCATTGGGTCACACTTTTGATTCATTAAAAATGGGCCAACTTTGTTACTAAAAGAAAATGGGCAGCTGCTGAAATTTACTTGGCCCAACTCTCTTCTTTAATTGATAACCACCAAAATAGACTATTTGAGGCACATGTCCCTTTATATTTTTCTAAATTCCAGCACTAGTTCAAATTCCAATTGCTATCCCTTACTGGCCATTGATGGTTGATTAAAGACAAAAATCATATTTTTATAACTAATAATAAGCATTTAAAAAGAAGTAACCTATTAATATAAAATAAACTAGCCTAAACATGCATACAGGAAGATATGAACAAATTATTTCCATGACAAGAATTTAGGCAGTAGATTCTTACAAAGCACTTCACAATATATTTAAGCTAATTATGCCCGTAAACATGAAATGTATCAACTTCCACCAAACCTTGTATACATAAACCTTACGAGGAAACAATAAACCATATATGGAAATATTCAAGTAAAGTTCAATCATAGAAGATTTTTACCAAGATTTTTAATGAAGTAAAATCAATTCTTTCCTTAATAGGGACTGCTGCAACTACACTAAAAACTTGACAAGTATGAACTCAACTATATACGTACTTCTTGCTTCAGTCATCAATATTTACTATCATAGCTCAAATTGTTCATATATGACAAGCAAGGATGAATCAAGACTGTTGAATAATTTCAAATAAAGACTCAAAAACCATACATTCTTCATTCATATGAAACAATTCAAAAGCTACAACAGAAGAAGAAATACCTAAATGTTGAAATGCTAGAGCAATAACGATGAGAAGCCAGCAGAACAATTCAAATCAAATACCCCAGCAGCACCAAATATCAAAAACTCCAACAACCCAGATAATGCTTGAGCCAACAGACAAAAAATAGAAGCTAAACACCAAAGGGGACTCGTTTCATTTTTGGAACGTACAAAGGGAAAACTGAAAGCTATTTTAGCTACTATTTTGTTTCTCTCTGATGTTGTGTTTTTCTTTAGAGTGTAAAGGATGATGGCTAAGTGTGTTAGAGTGTGTCTATATGAGTGAGTTGAGAGAGGCGAGTGTGAGGAGTGTAGGCGGATTGGAGGGTGTGAAGAATGAGAGGGTGGCGGCTATGGTTTTTTGTAAAGAGAGATGATCCGTTCTTCTTCTCCTCTGGGATTGTGGAGATGATGTGTTTTTGTAAGAGAGGGAGGTGAATGGGGGACAAGCATGGGGGACAATAGAAAGTGGAGTGGGAATAAAGAGTGGTGGGGGAGGGGAGGGGGGACAAAAATTGGGGAGCAAGGGAAAGTGGAGTGAGAAGTGAGGTATTGGTGAGATGAGTGGGAAAAATTCAAACATGATCAAAAATTAAGTGCTCACAACATGCGCCTCTTTGCTTGGAAACACGTAGAGTTTTCATACAAAGAAAAGATGAGCGATATGACTAATTTTTGGTCATACCGTTATTCAAAAGGGAAGAGATAAGAGAAAATAGTACAACCGAGTCCTGGTTTGGGCAGCCTACATATCCCGGGTTATAAGGAATCAGGTCGCGTGTAGTTCAAGGAGTTGTGGTAGCTGAGATTATCGGGAAACTGTGATTTCACTTTTATTGCTGCTTGCTGAACTCCTTATTACACCATAATTAAAATGAAAAAAAACTAAACAAGCCTATCAGCTGTGAGTTACAAGGTTCCTATCTCTAAGTCTTCTGAAACTTGATCTTGAGTCTGATACCGGTAGCATTGCTTTTCAGCTTAGCTGATGGTGCTCCCCGCCTAAAATATGTGTAACTAAAATTCTTCACCGGGTGACAAGCACCTCGGCTATCTCAAAGAAAGCGGGTTATGTCAAGCAAATGCCCAATTTTAATTCAAGAAGACTTAGAAAGGTGCAAGAGAAGACAATTTATATGTATAATTCAATAATATCAAAGTGGTAAAAAGCGGACAAATAGCACATTATGCCCAAATAAATCACATTATATACAAAAATTAATAAAGCCAAATAAAGTCAATGTACAAGCTCGAATTCTTGAGATTCCCCAGCAGAGTCGCCATAGCTGTCACTCTCCTTTTTACCCCCTCAAATGATGTGTGTTATGGATTGTGGGTTAAAGCGTTTTTCCAATCAAAGTGACAAATTTGAGTAGAGATTATTTTATTTACAGAGTCGCCACTTGAAATTGATTTTTGGGTGTTCCAAGTCACCTTTTATTTGAATCCCTAGTCAAATGAAGGTTTGACTCTATTATTATTGGTCTGCGAAAATAAAGTCCGGGTAAGAAATTCTGTTGACCGAGGAGAAGGTGTAAGGCAGTCCCCGAGTTTCGTGGTTCTAGCACAGTCGCTTTATTAACTGCAACTTGACTTGAATTAATTTTGGATAACATGTGTTTTATTGGTTCCCATGTTTTATCTATCCGTTTTTAATTATTAAAATATAAAATTATCTTTGAAACGAATCACGTGTGTGAATCCGTTTTGTTTATTATGCCAAAATCATGTCATGCGTACGTGTACACAATTAATAGCATTTTATTATATAAGATTGTTTTTGGTCAAAGTTGCGCAGACGCGTACTTTGATTTATTTTGGGATCATAGTTACGTCACGCGAACGTATAAAATTACCACGATAATGGATTAAAGCACGCCCAAAGCAATTACGAATGTTCAAAGATGTTATCCTAAACTAATTTGAGATTATTGTGAGGACACGTGAGTTATGAATAAATAATTATTATGGAAGACAGTGATGCACTCTAGTTTTTATGAGCAACAGTAATGATTTTAAACCCACTTAATCAAAATTTCAACTCAAAATTATGCCTAAGATTTACTAAAATTCTTCTTATCCATGCTATATGACCTAATGTATTAGCAAGGCCTAACTTAATTAATTCTCATCTTAAAATTGGCAATCCGAAGACATGAGTAGTGAATGCTCCTCACAAAATTACAATTAGCATATTTCTATACCATAAGCAAATCAATAGAATATAACCCAACTCATGAAATCTTTAGAAAAGGAAACTTTCGAACAAATTTCAGAATCTAAAATCGATACAGTGTGCTCACCCAACTAAAAGTAAATATTTAAACTAAAATATGAAACATGAGTAAGATGAAGTATAATTTGTATTTAGCGAATGAAGACCTAACCAACAGAACTTAGCCAAATGTTGTAGCATCAAATAGACTTGAAAAGAATATTATTGAACTATTAAACTATTATGCTCACATTCATCAATCCAAAGACATAAATTAAAAGATAATCAGTAAAGCAAAACATGAACCTTCATATTAATCAAATCTGAAAAAGTACCAAGTTTAGGGAGGACATACCCAATGGTGCAAGGACCAAATTTAAACCAAATAAAGAGAACACAGCTGGTTGGAGCTCAGCAGCATAAATCCGGCAATAAACAGTTGAACCGAGCAGTGGCTTGAGGCTAAATCGCCTCTTTTAAAACCAGAACTTCGATTTTTTTTTCTTTTTTTTTTTCGTTTGTTGCTAAGTGCTTTTTTTGTGTGTATGTGTGCTCAAAAACGTGAGTGAAAGAGTGAGAGTAAGCAGCAAGGTTTTTGGGTATGGGATCGGAGGGTCTGGTCGGAGTTGATGGAGAGGTGAGGCGTCGCTGCTAGGGTTCGTCTATGGGAGGGGAGGGTCCGTTCTTTTTCTTCTTTTTTTTGTACTTCTCTTTTCCAATAAAAATCAGTGAAGGATGAACACTAAAACTAAACCATAATTTTTCATAAACTTTTCTCCTCTCAATTTTCTGTCCTCTCTCCGTTTCTCTATCTATGTGCGTGTGTGTTTGAGAGAGATGATCAAGTACTTTTATTTCTCGTCTCTTGATGCGGCTGAGTCCAGGCAGCTGCTGGACGGTGAGGTGCTGGGCGTATTTTTTGAGAAAGAGAGATGCGAGCTTGGTCTTGAGGGAAAGGGAGGGTCGGCAGATGAAGCTTCAAAATTAGGTTAGGGTTTGGGTGTAATGTGTATTTTATATGGGAGGGAAAATGAATCTCAGCCTTTGGATTGAAAGAGTTTTAATGGCTAAAATTTCATCTTTATTTCTAAAAGGGCTGATGGATCAAGCTATTTTGGCTCATGTTTGGCCAATTTGGGCCATGACTTGGACATTTGAACAAAACAAGACTTTAGAAGAACTAGTCCAAATTAAATCTTTTTTTTTTTTTTGTGATTTTCAATTTTATCAAATAAAACCTATAAAAAGGTGAAATACAAGCTAAAATACTAAGATTAAACTTAAAACTATTTAAATACTAAAATTGATAAAAAAAATATAAATATGGTCAAAAATTAGGTGCTTACATTCACCACTTCAGGTATGTCTCTATACTCGTTCGAGGACGAACGATTGTTTTAAGAGAGGAAGGATGTAACGACTCGGCCGGTCGTTTTGAGTGTATTAGCCCTGATCCCCTATTTACTGTTTTCCCCGTACCTTTTTCTGCTTATGTGACTTGCCGAGATGTTTTGTTTTTGGGTTTCGGAGTGTTTTGGGACACTTAGTCCCTAAAACAGGAGCTTAAGTCTTAGGATTTTGACCATAGTCGGAACTGTGTGAAGATGACTCCGGAATGGAGTTTCGTCGGTTCTGTTAGCTCCGTTGGGATAATTTTGGTACGAGTGAACTCGTGAGTGAATGGGTGTTCGTATTCTATGACTTTTACCCGATTTTGAGACGTGGACACGGGTCAACTTTTTAAGACGGAACGGTATTCCGGGAGATCCCCCATGTACTGCAAATTTACTTTGAGACTACAGAACGGTATTCCGGGAGATCCCCTTGACTGCATATTTACTTTGGGACTACGGAACGGTATTTCGGGAGATCCCCCATGTACTGCAAATATACTTTGGGACTACAGAACGGTATTCCGGGAGATCCCCCTTGTACTGCATATTTATTTTGGGATTAGGGAACGGTATTCCGGGAGATTCCCCTGTCTTGCAAATTTACTTTGGGACTACGGAACGGTATTCCGGGAGATCCCGCTGCACATTTACGTTTGGGACTACGAGACGGTATCTCGGGAGATCCCCTATTGTTAACTCTGTGTATTGAGCTGTTGTCTTCTATGATTTTATTCCTGTTAAATTTCAGTCTTTATTTTACTGTGGTATTTCATACTACCTTGTTTTATTATATATATACCAGTAGGGCCCTGACCTGACCTCGTCACTACCCGATCGAGGTTAGGCTTGGCACTTAGTGAGTACCGATTGTGGTGTACTCATGCTACTCTCTGCACATATTTGTTTTCGTGTGCAGATCCAGGTGCTCCTTATCAGCAGCATTATTAGTGAGACGGGACAGTTTTGGAGATTTCAAGGTATATCTACCGCATCCGCAGACCTCGGAGTCCCCTTCTACTCTTTCACATATCCATTATCTTCTGTATTTTTCTTTTGTTAGACTCTGATGTATAGAGACACTAGACTTTCCTTCTGTAGTTTGTGATTCACGATGTTCCGGGATTTGGGATTACTGTATATTTTTGAACAACTAGTTGTTAAATTTACATTTTTATTTCATTATTCTGCAATGTTAGACTTACCTAGTCGTAGGGACTAGGTGCCGTCACGACGTCATACGTAGGAGAAATTTGGATCGTGACATTTCTTGCCTTACAATGGCTGTTGAGCCTAATAATTATATCCAGACCTAGGGAAACAAGATCCTAAAATTGTGCCCCTCTTCAATGGTAATAAAGGGGGCCATTGATGAATATGTAATGGTATGCTATGAATGCAAATATTCTCTTAAGTGACTGCCTATTTAATGCCAGGAAATATTTTTCATTAAATGCTTTCTGAAAGTAAATATTAGATCTTCTCACGTTGATTGTGCTCCCTTCGGGGTTCAACGGCAGCTGTCGTTCCCGGTACCGATTGTTACTCGATTCATCTTCTGCCTGTCTGCAGTTCCACGTGTCGCCCTATCATTCGATCATTTGATATAAGCAATTTTACCCGATACACCAAGACGAAAAAAAAAAAGATAAGATTAGAGATAAAGCTATCAAAACGGGTCGACTCAGCCCAGTCCAGCCTAAGCCTCGTGAGCTTTTAAATTTGATGGGCTAGAACGGGCCAGTTCGCCATATGAATGGGCCTTAAAATGGCCAGCCCAACCCAGTCTAAGAAGCCCGTGGGCTAGGGTGGGCCAGCCCTTCAATTTGTTTTTAGAAAAAAGAATTTCTTTAAATCCTTAAATATGTTTTCGTGATATAGTCGATTAATCATGTAAACAACTTCTGTTTTCTTAGAGTGTACAAAAGCTTGATATTTGACGAGAAATCTCGTAACTGAGATGCAAATTCTCTATATCTCTAGCTCTTCTCTTTTAAAGTTACATGATTATTTTCTTAATACTTTTCTTTGATTTTTCTCAAATTCAGGGATTGCTTCAATAAGTTTATATGCTGATGTTTTTTAATTTAGGATTAACATCTTTGTTGATTTCATCATTATAGTCCATAAAATCTAGTGGTTAGTTTTTTTTTGTGTGTGTATTTAAAATTGATCTTTTCTATACTGAAGAGCAGTTTAAATATTAATAATATATTAAAGTAATCCAAACTGATCATTGGCCACTTAAAGTAATATTTTCTTTTGAAAAAAGATTATTATTGATCACCTAAAACTTTTCGAGTTCGTTATTAATTAAGCAAAAGAAAAACTAATTTTGTCATATTACATGCATGTCAAAAATCTAAATTCTAGTTGATATAGAAGGGTAAATGAGCAATCTAGGGTTGGAGAATGGGGATTATAGTTAATAGTTTTTTTATTTTTATAAATATTAAATATTTAATAGTTAATTAATTTGAATTTAATTAATTTGTGGTACACGGGCCGACCCAGGCCCAGTCTCGGTCAAACCACAAGAGCCAACGGGCTGACTTGGGCCGGGCTTATAAGCTTGTCACGGCCCGAAATTTCTCACCGATGGGACCGTGATGGCGCCTAACATTTCACTTGCCAGGCAAGCCAATGTTAGAGAATCATTAAACTAATTTCTTATTTCCATTCAGTAAATAACAATAATTAACTAAAATAAAATATAATAAGTGCGGAATATCATAAAACTGTATTAATTACTACCACCTGGATCTGGAGTCACAATTCACGAGCATTCTAGAATTTACTACAAGTAATAGTCTAAAAAAAATACAACTGTCTGAATGAAAGAAAACAGTAGGACATAAAAAGATAGACGGGGACTTCAAGGTCTGTGAACGCCGATAGATCTACCTTGAGTCTCCGGAAAGTGGACCAATAGCAAATCTCGATCAACCTGAGTGGGTATCAAAATCTGCACAGAAAGTACAGAGTGCAGCATCAGTACAACCGGCCCCATGTACTGGTAAGTGTCGGGCCTAACCTCGACGAAATAGTGACGAGGCTAAGGCAAGGCACCTACAATCAATATGTACAATTTAACTGTGTATACGCAAATAACAGGAATGAAGAACTAAACTGGAAATGTCGGGAGGGAAAATATACTGAGGGGAATACAAGATAAAGAACTACAACAAAATGATCACCGGAGCAGTCAATATACCATGAATCAACAGGAATAGTGAATACAGTAAAGAAAAATGCACGGCATCACCCTTCGTGCTTTTACTCTCAATCTCATCGTAAAATTAATAGAAATGGCACGACATCACCCTTCGTACTTTTACTCTCATATCATGGCACAGCATCACCCTTCGTGCATTAACACTCACAATATGGCACGTCATCACCCTTCGTGCATTAACACTCATAATATGGCACGGCATCACCCGTCGTGCATTAACACTCACAATATAGTACGGCATCACCCTCTGTGCATTAACACTCACAATATGGCACGACATCACCCTTCGTGTATTAACACTCTCCCTTACCATAATACAATGCATAAATAATAACAGGAAGATAGAATAACAAGTACAAACCTTACTTCAACATTTGGTTCCATAATATCAATCTCAGCTTGAAATAAAAACTCAATTATCACCAGAAAATTCCGTAAACATGATAAGAACAATAATTTAAACAACACTAGTATAACAAGTAGAAATTTGGCATAGGAATGAGACAATATCAGAAAAACAGAGAAACATGAAAAAATAGGTAAATTGGCGGCGCATAGGTACTCGTCACCTCACATATACGCCGCTCACATGAATTTCACTTAACAAATAATCTAAGGTTCCTAATTCCCTCAAGTCAGGGTTAGACACAACACTTACCTTGCTCTGAAGACCACTTAATTCTCAATCACAGCTTTTCCTTTGAAATTCACCTCCAAAACACTCGTATCTATTCAAAAATGACTCAATAATATCAAATATTGTTTACGGAATCAATTATATTGCATAAATTAAATTTTATAATTTTTCCTCCCAAAAGTCAAAAAATCGACCCCGGGCCTGCTTGGTCAAAACCTAATGTTCGGACTAAAATCTTTTTACCCATTCACCCCCGAGCCCGAATATGTAATTAATTTTGGAATCCAACCTCAAATTGAGGTCTAAATCCCAAAATACCCAAAATTCCTTTTTTCTACCCTAACCCCTAATTCTACCATGAAAACTCTAGATTTTATTTTGAAAATTCAAGAAATGTAATGGGTAATGAAAGAAAATGGTTTTAAATCACTTACCAACAATTTGGGGAAGAAATAATTCTTGAAAAATCTCTTCTCACCGTTTGGTTTTTGAGAAAAATGAGTTTTTGGCTAAAATCCCATTTTTGGATTCTGTTAAGTGCTGGGCGATAGTGTTCATCGCGTTCGCGAGAGCACTGTCGTGTTCGCGAAGTGTATGGGTTGACAAGCTTTCGCGTTCGCGAGGCAGTCTCGCGTTTGCGAGGCAGTGTTCGCGTTCGCGTAGGCTACCCTTCCCTGGTCTTCACGTTCGCGAGACATTGCTCGCGTTCGCGATGAAGAAAAGGCTGACTCCCCCTCCCTAGTGCCTAACGCTACGCGCTAGCGATGGGCTTGTCGCGTTCGCGAAGGGTAATGCCCTCATCGCTTCACGTTCGCGAAGAAGATATCCTCAGCTGCCCAGTTTACTCTTTGCGTTCGCAAGAGTACCTTCGCGTTCGCGAGAGTACCTTCGCGAACGCGAAGAAGGACATGCCAGAACACAGATTCTGCAGGAAAACCAGATTTTCAAAGTCCAAAACATCCTGTGGCCTATCCGAAACTCACCCAAACCCTCAGGGCTCTAAACCAAACATGAACACAAGTCTAAAAATATCATACGAACTTGCTCGCGTGATCAAATCACCAAAATAATACCTAGAACTATAAATGTAGCACCAATTCAAATGAAATTCTCAAGAACACTTTAAAACTTCTAATTTCTCAACTGGACGTCCGAATCACATCAAATAAACTCCATTTCTCACCAAATTTCGCAGACATGTCTTAAATATCATAATGAACCTGTACTGGGCTCTAGAACCAAAATACGGACCCGATACTAATAATGCCAAATATCAATCAATTCTTAAAAACAAATAATTTTTAAACTTTTAATTTTTATCAAAAATTCATAACTCAAGTTAGGGACCTCCAAATTCGATTCTGGGCATACGTACATGTCCCATAATTCGATACGGACCCACCAGGATTGTCAAAGTATGGATCCAGGCCCGTTTACCAAAAATATTGACCGAAATCAACTAAAATCAACTTTTAAGGCAAATTTTTTTATTTTTATTAGTTTTCAACATAAAAGCTTTCTAGAAACCTGCCCGGACTGCGCACGCAAATTGAGAAGGGTAAAAATGAGATTTTTAAGGTTTTAGAGCGCAGATTCGAGTTCTAAAATATAAGATGACCTTTTGGGTCATCACGAAGCCTCAATTTTAAATGGGTTCAAAAAATCCTAGCCCAACCCTACCCAAGTAGCGGGCTAGGTTGGGCTGGCCTCACGGGCCAAGCCCATTTTTACGACTCTAATTAGAGGAATTCTTAAATTGCATATAGCCATATGTACGTCGATGCCTTCATAGCGGGGGTAAGTGTTCCTTACACATATTCAAAAGTGGAGCAAAACTACTACATAAAGAGAATCAAAGATGTTATGAAAATTTTTGGTGGATACACGATAGTCAAAATTAGGGCTTACTACATTCAAATAAGGAAAACATTTAATAACAAAAATTTCTAGTTGATTATAAAGTTCTAAAAATTAGAAAATAAATTAAAGGACTAATTTATCCGATATAAAAGATATTTTAAAAGGTAAAAATAGGCGAACAAGTTTTCGCTAAGACTCCTAAATCGAAAAGGAGTTCCAAGTGCATGTTCCACCTAATATATCCTAATATATTTTTATAAATAATTAATATGTCAAAATTTTATTAATTAAAAAACTCTCCTAAACCTAAAAGGACTATAAAGTGGTCGAAACCTATTGTGAATTGAAAAGTGCAGGAATTTAGAATGGTAAGGAATTGAAAAGCCAAGTCTTAAATATTAGAAAAATAACTAAATGACTTCTTAAATATTTAAAAAATAATTAAATGACTATTCTTAAATATAGAAAAAATAATTAAATGGCTATTTTGTCTAGTGTAAACTCTATTTTAAAAAGAGTAAAAAAGACGAACGACATTTCGCTAATAGTATTGTGCTATTAAGCCTTGAGGAAATTGGCTATATTAATAGGAAAATAGTTGTATGATATTTATTTATCAAATCAAAATAATTTTGTTATTAGATGTTTAGGTGTAGGTATTTTGCCTATTAAAACCTTTTAAGAAATTTAACTTATTTTGAGAAGTGTTTTTCTCAAAAATACTTTTGGTGAGAAGCAATTTGCGTGTCTGTCTAATTAATTTGAAAAACACTTCTGAGCAGCAATTAGTGTTTGACCAAACTTTTTAAAAAGTGCTTCTAAATAGTTTTCTCAAAATCATTTTTTTAGAAGTGCTTATTGGAGAGAAGTTACATTTTTCTGCTTCTACTCAAAATCATTTTTTTTCCTTCTAAAAATTTGACCAAACACTTTAACTTTAAAAAAAAAGTTACCTAAAAAAATATATGCTTTTGATCTTGAAAAAGCTTAGCCAAACTGGGGGGAACTTTTTAGGAAGCAAACCAGGTATTCTTTAAGATTTGATATCTTATACAACTGAAAAAGGAAACAAAGTTTGAAAAGAGACTCACCTTATCAGTCTTGGAGAATTTAAAGAGCTCTAATATAAACCCTTTCTAACTGACATTTCGTAAAGTAAACTAATCAATCATTGTTGAACTAAAGAAGTATCAGATTTGTTTGTACGATATTTATATTTGTTGCAAAATCTAGTTACACTTTTTTCCTTCCTAAATAATAGATTAAGAACAAGTGGAGAAATAGTGAAGGCTATAATTTTTAACTAGTCAACTATTAAAAGATAAAATTACAAAACTTAAGCATTTAAGCCTTTTAATAAAGCTTTAGATGTCACTAGTAGAACATAAGTTACAAGGAAAAAGGGATAAGTTAGAAAATATTAGTAAGGTGTCTGGATGGACTTTTAAACTAGTCAAATAAGCTTTTAGATTTTTTTAAACTTGTTTTAGGGTTTGGTAAAGCTATAAAGTGCTTAAAATAAGTTTAAAACTACTTAAAACAATAAGTTGGGCAACCCAACTTATTACTTTTTGGCTTAAAAGTTATTTCTGCCGAAAAACTACTTTTTTTAAGCCAATCCAAACAGGCACTAGGTGTTGTTTGGTTGGGGAGATTTGGAAAAGCAATCACAATACAAAGTTCTGCGTAGACTAATAAATATAGTTTTTGATTGGACGTATTAGAAAATAATTATGCATAACTAGTGCAACATTTTGTTGGCCGCGCCATAAAAGAAAATTAAGATCTTGCATAATGCATCATTTCGTTGGAGGTATAACTTAATACACGTATTAAGTTACGTAGGAATATGTGTTTACCCTTAAAATCGGATAACAATTAAATTTATAAGTAGTTTTAAAGATATGTGATTTCACTTGGCACAAACTGAGAAATATGAGAATTGAAGTTAGAAATTAACTGTAAAATGAAGCAAACCAATGTAACGCGCAACTTTGACCCTCGAGCTAGGTCGCCCTCGAACCAACTGAGTATATTATTGAAAAGCAAGAACTGAACAATTGAATAAGAGAGCTTAAGAGAGAAAACGTAATATATTGCTTTGTTATGCGTGAATGTGTCCTTACAAAATGATTAAAACCCCCTTTATATAGTAGAGGAGTTCTACATATGGTACAATTCTAAACACATAAGGAATTCTCCTAATTGGCTAATCAACTGGTCTTGACTTGATACATGATGAGATCTCCGCCACAATCCTCGCCCGGTCACGGATTCCTCGGTTTTCTGTTATTCGACTTAGCAGTCTTCCTTCGATCTCGCTAGATCTCTATCCTTCTCGAGTCTCGACCTTAGCTGGTCTCGTTCTCGATCGATCCCTGAATCACGAGCTAGGCAATATTTATTCATGTAACGATCCGATATAACTTGGGATTGAACCTTAGTCTGCCACCCCAGTCTCAATGTTTATTTTTGGAGAGTAATGAAAAGAAACGATTTAAGCCTTCGATCATGACGTAATCATCGTGACGTAAGCTGCAGAAGTGACCGAAATATCTCTTCGGTACAGATTCCCAGGTATTTAACGTGCGTCAGTCGACGGTCGGCCACTATCAGTTTTGAATGGTCATTGTGAAACCAATAAATAGCCCACTTCTTTATTATTTCAAACTTTACTTTTAAACCTTTTTAATTCCAATTCTCCATAGTTCTTTGCCTTATTCAAAGCTTCCTATCTTCAGATCTTTGAGTTTCTTTGCTTGTTCTTCCTAAAACACCAAATACTTCAGTTTTCATTCTTTTTTGCCAACAAAAACTAAATAGCCAAAACATTTAAAATGGTTCCGTAGAAAGAGGCTGCTTCCTCATCTCGGCCGGCCGGCGAGAAATCACTGGTGGAGCCACGCCCTGAAGAACTTATTCCTGGGGTGTGTGACATAGATTCCGACTTTAAGGTCGAGAAACCCTCATCGGTTCCTGGTCGATGCGAGCCGATATCGAGATATATATGCTTGATACTCAAAAGCCTCCTCGACCAGGTGAAGAAAGATTGCAACTGGGGAAACAAAGAGGTTGTTATACTCGCACCAGAAGAAGCGATCACCACCCACGTGGAAGGGTTCCTAAGTGTTTACACTTATCCTTTCATGCTGGGTCACTGAGCAAAATCGATGGGCTTCCATTCACCCTTGACCACCTCATAAGATTATATAGCCCTCGACTCTATCGAGGTGGACTGATTAAGCTTCAACGCTGGGCCACCAAGGCTCTTATCTCTGGTATAGATGAAGACAAAGATCGGGGCTGGATGGGCCGATTCGTTCGGGTGAAGACCACGAACCTAATCTCGGCTGAGAGCATGCCATTTCCTGAGAAATGGAATATGAAATGTAAGTATGATTCCGTCTTTAATTTTTGTTCGTTGTTTTTACTTCTTTATCAATTCTTATCGGTGTTTTTCTCGATGCAGCCGTTTCTTGGATGCCGGGTGTGGTTACCCACATCGAAAACTGGGTTAGGAGCCTGGTTTCGACGTCAACACATGCCGAGTGCACATGGCACGATTTGTCAAAGGGTCGGTGGGAGGATCGTACTCATGGTAAGCCTTTTTCCTGACTTACCGATTTGTCTATCATTCAAACATCTTTTCAAACATGAGTTTACTTACTTTCTCCTTTTGTAGGTCTCAGAAAGGATGCGACTATGAGACCCCCGTCCGGTGATGAAGAAGTTTCATCACCTATCTCGAAATCGGCTAAGGAGAATAAGAGGAAAAGGGCCTCGAACTCCGAGGGTCAAAAACCCAAGAATAGAACAGCCCGTAAACCCAAGGGGAACACAATCCCACTGACTATGGAGTCAGTCCAAAGGCTAAGGGAAGAAGAAGAAGAAGAAGAAGAAGAAGAAGAAGAATAATAAAAAGAAAAAGAAGAAGAAGAAGAGAAATAAGATGATTCTGGGCTGGTGGCTCTCGCACGAGCTAGCACCAAGATTCGGAGAACTCTGGAATCGGTGGGAGTTGATACTACTCCGTCTATTTTCGATGAGGTCGAGGAGAAGATTTCGGCCCAAGTCCCCGAGCTGAGAGGAACCAGAGATGCTTTATCTTGGGGCAAAGAGACCGTTGAAGAGCTGGTGGATGCTCGTGCAGAAATCGGGCTCAAGGCTCCCCAAGAAGGAGGCGACGCCCCAAAAGACCCACTTGGGGCAATAGAGACCGGGGATTTCCCCTTGTTTCCTTTATTTTCTGAGTTGATAATACGCGACGCTTAGTCCTTGGAGACTTTTTACGGGAAAGGAGCCCACAAAGAGGAAGATCCTTTCCGTGGTTTTTTTGTTGGGGTAGAAGGTGTCACCGGTCTGAGTGACTTGGAGGTTCCGAAGAAGAGTTCCGGGTGAGGATTCCTCAAGTTTTAAACTGACCAATCAATTTTTGGCCCCTAGTGTCGATCCCGGGTGCAAGCAAACAATCGTTATCACGGCCCCGGAGGATGCTCGGGTTCTTGATGCCCCCGTAGGGGTGGCTAGCTTCCTCCGATGTTTGGTCACGGAAGAAGACCAAGCCCAGATGGACGAGGTGGGAGTGCCTTGCCTTTTCAACGAAGCCCAACAGGCCCTGAACCGGGTGAGTTCATATTTTCTTTGTCAATTTTCATACTTGTACTTTTCTACCCTTGTATAATTCCTTCTTTCTATTTTTGTAGGCTTTGTGCTTTATCATGAGGCTTTCTTCCGATCCCGAGGGGAGATGAGCCGGTACGAAGCCGAAAATCGATGGCTTACTGAGGAGAGAGATGACTTCAAGCTTCTTAGTTTGCAGATAGAAGGGGAAGCAAAAGGACTTCGGGCTGAGCTAGAAGCAGCTCAGAAAGAACAGGCTGATCTGGCCGAGCAGATAAAAAGAATCTTTGAAGTTAATGACACTGACTCGGTCGTGGAAGCTAACAGTTTGGTCCCATAGGTCCAGCGAAATCTCGATGTGATCGGACAACTTCGTAAGGAAGTGGAAGTAGTGAAAGCGGAGGACGAGGCGTGGAAGAAAAACATAGACAGCCCTTCCTCAGAAAAGGAAGCTGCCCGACCTCAACTGGCCTCGACTGAGACCCAACTCCGAAGCTTAAAAGAGAAGGCCTTGGTGCAAGCCAATAAAATTTAGGAGTTCCAGTCTCGGTTGGATTCAGCAACTTTCGATCGAGAGCGACTTGTCATAAAACTTGCAGCGGCCAAATCGGAGGTCGAAACGGCCAAGGTTAAGGCTGATGCAATGGTGGTAGTCTACTAGTCCAACACTGAAGCTGCTCAGGTTAGAGCAAAAGAGGTTGCCGAAGATTCTCAGGCTCGAGCAAACTGGGTTGCCGAGCATGCTAAATGCCAATCTCAAAGGGAGACTCTCGAGGAGATCCATGCTCGTGACTTCGATCTTACAGCCGAGATCAAGAATGCTAAGGAGCTCAAAGATGAAGCCAGAGTGTTGGCCTTTCCTAATGATGATGATTCTGGGAGTATGAGCATATCTGAAAGCGGAGAAGGCCTTGAGAGTGAAGATGTTTCTCCCGGAGAAGACTAAGTCCTTTAGGATTAGTATCTTTTGTGTTTATTTTAAGACCGTTTCGGTCTTTTGTAGAGAAATTTGATCGGGCCATGTTGCCCTTGTAAATGATTTTTGACATATATATAAAACCTTTCTTCCTTTCTTCCTCATAAAATTATGAAGTTGTATTCTAAGATTCGAGGTTTAGACAATTTCATTGAAACTAAACTAGTATAGCCCTTAGGATTTATGATCGAGTGAGTGCTTGCTCGAACTCGAAGTAAGGTAACCCTTAGGTTTTTTATTTGAGAGAGGATAATCTCTCGAACTCAAAGCTAAAACAGCCCTTAGGCTTTTGTATTAGGCCGATATAGTCTTTGTAAAAGATTATTTTTGGCTTTCTCCCCTTTTCGGCTTGAATAAGTTTTTAGTCATTTGTATTTGCAAAACTTGTAATGCCTTAGCATGCAATAAGGAACTGTTCGAGAGTTCGAATAATTTTTTACTCATTAGAGTTTTCGAGGCTTGATATTATCAAAGCCTTTTATGATTTTGCCGGGGGTAGCCCTTTTAACTGGTTTATGAGGGAATTCGAAGGCCTATTTTATTACGGAATTCGGACGTTTCCGAACCATGTTAATTCGGCCTTAGCCTTTTTAGTTCGGGATTTGCCCCTTGGGCTTATTTTCCCGTTTTACTTCGAGCTTGCCCGAAGTGTCAGTCCCCGAGTGGAGTGGCCTATAAAAATAGAGGGTTTCCTAAAAGGTCTTATGATCTCAGCATTTTAATAATTCGATCTCGTTTATTTTTCGGACGGCAGTCCCCGAGCGTGGGGGTAATTATCCGAACAATGGTTATGGTCGGCCCTTAAGCCTGTTTACATAATAGATCGAGAGTACGAAATTATAAAGTAGAAATTTTTTTCTAAGGCATGATATATCGGTAAAGAAAAATACTTCTCTTTATAAATGATTATACATGCGTACATGTTTTGTGCCAGGGCTCGAGCAAACTACGCGGGCACGGTTCGTTTGACCGTTTGGCCCTTAAAATATTTTCTATCGAGACCCTGCTACCATGAAGTAATTTCTTCGTATCAAAGTTGATATTCGGGGGCAATGCCCCCCAGTATTCGAGGTTGATTGTAAAGAAACCTCGGATACTGTTAAATTGTTCTAAGTTAGTACGATCAATGGTTGCCTCATTAAAAACCTCGCCGGAAAACCCATTTGAGACAAAACCGGTCTAAGAAAAAAAGAGTGCAACGCGTGCTTTCAGACCTAAAGGCTTCGTGTCGAAGAATCCATCGTTGTTTCTGGTCGGACACTTACAAGGGTTAGTTTAAAATATAAATGAAAATGGAAAGGGCCGTACCTTAGCAGTAGTATCGTTTTAGGTGCGATACATTCTAATTGCTCGACAGTTGTTCGCCATTCATCGTGCTTAGCTTGTAGGATCCTTTTCCGATGATTTCAAGAACCTGGTACGGTTCGAGTGTTAAGGGTGACTTTTCTTAGTACCAAGTCCCCGATTTTAAAATGTCGAAGATTGGCTCTTCGATTGTAGTACCTTTCGATCCGCTGTTTTTGGGCGGCTAATCAGACGAGAGCGGCTTCACATCTTTCGTCCAACAATTCTAGGCTCGTATTCATGGTCTCATTATTCGACTCCTCTGTTGCATATCACCTGATGCTAAGTTCTCCGACCTCGACCGGGATCAGAGCTTCGACGCCATAAACTAACGAGAATGGTGTTGCTCCGGTACTGGATTTCGATGTTGTGCGGTATGCCCATAGAACCTCGAATAGTATTTCTCTCCATTTTCCTTTGGTGTCTGTTAATCTCTTCTTAAGATTTTGGATGATGGTTTTGTTGGTCGATCCATCTTGTCCGTTCCAGCTGGGATGATAAGGTGTTGATAGAATCCTTTTGATCTTGTGATCCTCGAAAAATTTAGTTACTTTGTTGCCGATGAATTGTTTTTCATTATCACATAAAATCTCGGAGGTCATCCCGAATCGACATATGATGTGGTCCCAAATGAAGTCTATGCCTTCCTTTTCTCTGACTTTCTCGAAAGCCTGTGCTTCAACCCATTTAGAGAAATAATCAGTCACAAACAATATAAACTGAACTTTACCTGGGGCCGACGGAAGAGGGCCAACGATGTCCATTCCCCATTTCATGAAGGGCCATGGGGACAAGACCGAGTGGAGTAGTTCCCCGGGTTGATGAATCATGGGCACTTTCCTTTAGCATTTGTCGCATTTTCGAACGAACTCCCTTGCATGCTTCCCCATATCAGTCCAATAGTACCATGCTCTGATTACTTTGTGGACCAGCTATTCGGCATCGGAATGATTTCCACAAGTTCCCTCGTGAACTTCCCATAGGATGTAGTTGGTATCTCCCGGTCCCAAACATATTGCCAACGGTCCATCGAACGTCCTTCTAAACATCGTTCTGTCTTCGGACAAAGTGAACTATGCTGCCTTTGTGCGCAGAGCTCTCGACTCCTTTGGATCTGATGGAAGCTTCCCGTTCTTTAAGTACTCTATGTACTTTTTTCTCCAATCCCAGGTTAAACTTGTGGAGTTTATCTCGGCGTGACCTTCTTTGATTACCGATCTCATGAGTTGTACGACAGTCCCCGAGTTGAGTTCGTCGTCTTTAACCGACGAACCTAAGTCTGCAAGAGTGTCAGCCTCGTTGTTCTGTTCTCGAGGTACATGTTACAAGGTCCATTCCCTAAATCGATGTAGAGTCACATGTAGTTTATCCAAGTACCTCTGCATTCGATCTTCTCGGACTTGAAAAGTCCCGTTAACTTAGTTTACCACAATGATGGAATCACACTTAGCCTATATGACCTCCACTCCCAAGCTTCTAGCTAGTTCGAGACCTGCAATCATGGCCTCATACTCGGCCTCATTGTTAGTCAATTTTATAGTTCTGATAGACTGTCTAACTACTTTACCTGTGGGTGATTTTAGTACGATGCCTAATCTGGACCTCTTCGCGTTCGAAGCACCGTCCGTAAAGAGGGTCGAGACTCCCGAAGATGTACCTGATTTTATCAGTAATTCTTTTTCAACCTCGTGTACGAGGGTCGGTGTAAAGTTAGCCACGAAGTTCGCCAAGATTTGAGACTTGATGGTTGTTCGGGGTCGATAATTAATATCCTACCCACTGATTTCTACAGCCCATTTGGCCAATCGACCCAAATGCTCGGGTTTGTGCAAAATATTTCGAAGAGGATAAGTTGTTACAACACATATTGGATGACACTGGAATTATGGTTTTAGTTTCCTAAAGGCGCTTATTAAAGCAAGCGCTAATTTTTCTAAGTGTCGATATCTAGTTTCGGCCTCACCTAAGGTCCGACTAACATAATAGACAGGGAATTGTGTAACTTGTTTTTCTCGGACTAGGACTCCACTTATCGCTATCTCCGAGACTGCCAAGTACAGGTAAAGTTGTTCGTCCACTTTCGGGGTGTGAAACAGCGGTGGGCTCGATAAATACCGCTTTAGTTCCTTCAAAGCCTGCTGGCATTCTCGAGTCCATGCAAAATTGCTCTTCTTCTTAAGCAGCGAGAAGAATCAGTGGCTCCTATTTGAGGATCTCAAAAAGAATCATTCTAGGGCGTCTATCTGCCCCATCAGCCTCTGCACGACCTTTACATTATCCACTACCATGATATCCTCGATAGCTTTGATTTTATCGGGGTTGATCTCGATTCCCCGATTGGACACCATGAAACCAAGAAACTTGCTCGAGCCAACCCCAAATGCACACTTTTCGGGGTTGAGCTTCATATTGTAGTTCATCAGTATATCGAAAGTCTCATGCAAATGCTTTAAATGACTCTCTGCTCGCAGGGACTTAATTAACATGTCATCAATATAAACTTCCATTGATTTTCCTATTTGTTCTTCGAACATTCGGTTTACTAGGCGTTGATAAGTTGCACCAGCATTTTTTAGACCGAATGGCATTACATTATAACAGTAAGTACTGTACTTAGTGATAAATGAGGTATTTTCCTGATCCTCCGGTTTCATCTATATCTGGTTGTACCCGGAGTAGGCATCGAGAAAACTAAGAGTCTTGTGGTCGGTCGTGGCATCGATCATACAATCTTTATTAGGCAATGGAAAAGAATCCTTGGGGCATGCTTTATTCAGGTCTTTATAATCTACACACATTCTAAGTTTGTTTCCCTTCTTAGGGACTACCACTACGTTTGCTAACCATTCGGGATACTTTACTTCCCAAATGGATCCTATTTTGAGAAGTTTGGTTACCTCGTCCTTGATGAAGGCATGTTTGAGCTCGAACTGGGGCCTTTTTGTTTGCTTCACCGGGCGGAATTTATGGTCCATGCTCAGTTTGTGAGTGGTAATTTCTGGTGGGATCCCTGTCATGTCGAGGTGGGATGAAGAAAATCAATCAATGTTAGCTTTAAGAAAATGAATAAGTTTTTTCCTAAGCTCGGGGGTTAGCCCCGTGCCCAGGTATACCTTTCATCTGGGCTGATGCTTGGCCAGTATGACTTGTTCCAGCTCTTTGACCGTTGATTTAGGGGCGTTAGAGTCATTGGGAATTATGAAGGATCGAGGGATCCAGTAGTCATCATCATTGTCAATCTCTTGCTTCTACAATTGGGTCGAGGCCGGTGTTTGTGGATGCTATTTGGCCTCCTGCTTTCCATTCGAATTCGATCCCTTCGTTGATGAGAGCGCCGATACCGGTATCACTTCATCGACTGCAAACATCTCTTTGGCGGCGGGTTGTTCCCCGTACACTATTTTGACTCCCTTTGATGTCGGGAACTTCAGAACTTGGTGAAGGGTCGAGGGTACTGCCCTCATGTTATGGATCCAAGCCCTTCCGAGCAGGGCGTTGTACCTCATGTCACCCTCGATCACATAGAATTTTGTTTTTTGGAGGGTCCCGGCCACATTCACTAGCAAAGTAATTTCACCTTTGGTGGTTTCGCTTGCCATGTTGAAGTCGTTAAGTACTCGGGCTGCAGGCATAATTTGATCTTGTAGGCCGAGCTATTTTACGACCCTCGATCGAATAATGTTGGTCGAGCTACCTAGATCAATCAAAACATGTTTAACTTGAATTTTATTCATAAGGACAGATATTACCAGTGCGTTGTTATAGGGTTGTAAGATCCCCTCTGCATCCTCATCATTGAAAGACAAGGTCCCTTCTGGTACGTAGTCTCTAGTCCGTTTTTCCATCGTGATAGACACTTTGGTGCGTTTGAATACGTGCCCCTGAGGAATATTGACCCCTACAACAATCATGTGGTCACGTGTTGCGGCTTTTCTTGCTCATTCTGTCTGTTTGAATCTCTATTCTTGAAGTGGTTTTTAGCCCTTCACTTAAGAATTCTCGAAGATGCCCTTCGTTGAACAAACGGGCTACCTACTCCCTCAGCTGTCTCCAATTGTCTGTTTTATGACCATGGGTGCCATGATATTTGCATATTTGATTAGGATTTCTCTGGGCCGGATTAGTCTGCAGATGTCAGGGCCACCTGATATCTTTGATGCGCCCAATGGCCGATACAATAGTTGATGCATCAATGTTGAAGTTGTATTCCGATAGTCATGGTGCTTCTTTAGGTTCAACATTTTTATCGAAACCGCTCTTACTCATGAGCCCTTGAGAGCTCTGTCCCCAATCATTTCTTCTATCAATTTTAACGGGGTTGCGTCCAGGCCCGTTGTTTCTCCGATCTCCACCGTATGGCTGATATCGATCTCTGTTTGACCGTGGTTCCCGATTAATATCCCTTTTAACTCTGTCGATGGTCCTGTTTGGATAACGGACCCAGAAGGATCCCCCAACTGGTCATCCTCGACCCTAATCTCTGACTGATATCGATTATGCACATCGGCCTAGGTTATAGCTGGATATTCGATTAAGTTCTGCTTTAACTATTGTGAGGCTATCGAACTTCGTATGTGTCACGACCCAAAAACCTAATCTGTCGTGATGGCGCCTATCGTGGAACTAGGCAAGCCGACTCATTTCCAAACAAACCGATATTTTTATTTCAAAGATAATTTCAATACTTTTCAACATAAAACCTTTATTTAAGGAGTTCAAATCAAGGAAAATAGAAGTGCGAAAAAGAAAAGCTCGATAACGGGGTGTCACTAGTCATGAGCATCTACTATAATCTGTCTAACAATATCAAGGCTAACTCAGCCTAAAAAATAGCTAAATACTACTAGAGGAAGATAAGAGGGAGAAGAGCAGGGGCTGCGACCGCCAAACAGCTACCTTGCTATCTCCAAGAAAATCTGCAACCAGAACACTCAATAACCGCTACCGTGTCCAGCTACACCTGAATCTGCACACAAGGTGCAGGGAGTAACGTGAGTACGCCAACTCAGTAAGTAACATCAATAAATAAAGACTGAGCAGTAGTGACGAGCAATAAAACATATAACGTTCATATCATGAAATCTCAGTAAAGTACAACATGCTTTAAAAATCAATGTTTGAATCAAATCATCTCGTTTAAATCCGGTTTCAGTAAAAATCATTTAAAGATATTTTTCCAACAGTTTTTCAAACAAAGGTTCAATGCAAATGTGAGCAAAAATGATGAAATCATAAACAGCCCCTCGGGCAAAACATCACTCATATACAGCCCCTCGGGCAAACCTCACAGTCACTTTTTCCACCTGGGCATACCTCACAATCACTCATTCCTCCTAGTCACTCAGCACCCGACACTCGGTACTCGCACTCAGTAGGTACCTGCGCTCACTGGGGTGTGTACAGACTCCGGAGGGGCTCCTTCAGCCCAAGCGCTATAATATGCATGGACAACTCACGTGCTGTAATAATAAAGTATGCTGCAGGCGGGCAGCTCCGATCCACACTCATCCTCACAAATCAGTCCCTCGGCCTCACTCAGTCATAAACCTCTCAAGCCACTCGGGCATTTCAGTAAAACAGGGCATTCGGCCCAAAATATTTATATGCATCAAAATAGAGTCATAAAACTGAGTTATGTGGTAAACAAGTATAAACATGACTGAGTATAGATTTTCAATCGAAAACAATGAGAGGATGGTAAGAAACAGCCCCCAAGGGTCCAAACAGCTTTGGCGCAAGGCCCAAACATGGAATTCAGCCCAATTTATAGAAATTCTTTCTAAAACATATAAGTATCATATAATTTCCATAAAATATGCAACTTTATAGTTGCTACGGGACGGACCAAGTCACAAATCCCCAACAGTGCACACCCACATGCCCGTCACCTAGCATGTGCATCACTAAAAATAGTAGAATGATACAAAATCCGGGGTTTCATACCCTCAGGACCATATTTACAATCGTTACTTACCTCAAACCGGTCAAATCTCTAACCCGCAATGCTCTTGCCTCTGGACTCGGCCTCCAAAAATACGCGCTAATGGAATGAATTCCACAAGAAAAACTATAAAATTAGACCAAAACCCGAAATTGGCTTAAACCTGGCCCCGAGCCCACATCTCGAAATTCGACAAAATTTACAAAACTAGAAAGCTCATTCACTCACGAGTCTAACCATACCAAATTCATCAAAATCCGACATCGTTTGGTCCCTCAAAACCTTAAATTACTTTCCAAATATTTCAAACCCTAACCCCTCATTTTCACTAATTACAATGATTAAACAACGGAAAATCACCATGTATACAAGTATTAGGGATCAAGAAACTTAACTCACTGATAGCCCTTGAATCACCCTTCAAAAAGCACTCCAAAAGCTCCAAAAACCGACTTGCAAATGGTGGAAATGAACCAAAATCGCGAAGGGTTCTATTTATGGTTTCTGCCCAGGTTTTTCGCACCTGCGGAAAAAAACCATCGCAGGTGCGGAATTCACTTAGGAGCCCAGCTTTTGCATCTGTGGCTCAAAACCCCGCGCCTGCGAAGGCGCACCTGCGCGTCTACTCCGCTTCTGCGAAGCCTGCCAAGCATCCCCCTTTCCGCATCTGCGCCCCAGGTTTCGCACCTGCGGGCTCGCAGATGCGACCTCCAACTCGCACCTGCACATCCTGCCTAGCCCAACATTGCCCAGACATACGCACTCCTTACGCGCACCAGCGGCCTCGCACCAGCGACTCTTTCTTCCGCAGGTGCGAAAATAGCAGTAGCAGCAGCTTTAACTGCATTTTCCAACTTTGACAAATCCGTTAACCACCCGGAATCACCCCGAGGCCCTTGGGACCTCAACCAAAAATACCAACAAGTCATATATCAACATACCAACTTAGTCGAACCTTCGAATCACTCAAAACAACATTAAATCATCAAATTTCCCTCGGATTCAAGCCTAAGAACTTATAAATTTCCAAATTCGGCAACCGCTGCCGAAACCAACCAAACCACGTCCGAATGACCTCACATTTTGCACACACGTCAAAAATGACACTACGAACGTACTCCAACTTCCGGAATTCCATTCCGACCCCGATATCAATGTTTCCACTACCGACCAAAATCGCCAAATTTCCAATTTTGCCAATTCAAAACTAATTCTACCACGGACCTCCAAATTACATTCTGGTCGTGCTCCTAAGTCCAAAATCACCTAACGAAGCTAATGGAACCATCAGAATTCCAATCCGAGGTCAAATGCTAAAGAGTCAAATTTTGGTCAACTTTCCCAATTTAAAGCTTCAACAATGAAATATTTTCTTCCAATTCTATTCTGAAATACCTGCAACCCAAAACCGATGATTCACACAAGTCAAAGTACATCATACGGAGCTACTCATGCCCTCAAACAACCGAGCAAAGTGCAAATGTTCAAAATGACTGGTCGGGTCGTTACATCCTCCCCCACTTAAACACACGTTCGTCCTCGAACGTGCCCAAAGTTATTCCAGAAGCCATCAAATCGTTGTGTAGCTTTCACATGCACATACCCGGGGGTGATCCCATGTCACCCTATCCCATACAGGTCCGATAGCACAGCATAACTTAAATTTCTCAATTCAACCTAGTTCACAAGCCTTCGAATCAAATTTCCAACATCCGAAATTTCCTATAAGATGAGAAGTTTGCATCTACATACCGTATAAATCTGAACAGTCTGTACCAAAAGCTGTAACCATAACTCAAATACTCAAATTCAAATAACGCATAGCTCGAATGCCCGAAGCAATGATTTCAAATCACAACATCGACTCAAATCAACCAGTGCTAGTAATAAACCTCATATCAGACAAAACCTCATTCTAAAACCTTCGTACACTGTCGATGATGAAAGAAACATACCAAATTCATAACCATTCATTAGACCAATAGGTCATGGAGTTCCCGTTTCTTCTACAAGAACTATAGCCAATTTCAAAGCCGACTTCCGATATTATCCTCCCAATTATACCACAATCAAATCCGATAGCATCCATTCTAGGCCCAATGACCTCGTCTCATCCCACACGACCACTCTAGTGACATGACACATCAATACAATCTAAAGCCACAACACGTGCAATCCGTGCACCAGATAGCAACATTCCAAGTGTACCCAATCGTAACAATGACCCAAACAGGAGAACCGTTCCGCAAGCTCGACGGGTACCACCTCGACGCAATGCTAAGAACACATCACACACCGCAGACCCATAACACACGAATCTTACACAAAGTATCATATTTCCACATAACTCTATTACGATACGTGACCCTATCCAAATACTGGCCCATATGAAACACCTCAAGCCACCCTGCTAAAATCAATAACCACAATTCGACATCAAGTACCCAAAGTGCATTACCATAACCACGGAGAAGCAAACGACACCATGCCATACAAAACCCGAAAGAACATAACCAATACGTCATCAACCAAGCAATATCCAATACTATTGTCGCTCAAATTCCGATGTAAGGCTACAATAGAACCGCACCATATGTGCATATAACCACGAATCACAACTCCTCATAGCATAGAAGAGTAACTCACAAATCATTTTAGAACACGAATAAGATTCACATCAATAAAAGGGCACATCCTTCAACAATAGAAGTATGGAGCCAATCATTCTGGCTCGGTATAGAATACACATCCTAATTGGGCCTACCAATGGCCCCCAAATCAACTATGGTCAGACACCAATAGATAAACAACCTCTGAAAGTCCATAATGACGGAATCATATTACCTTCTATCATCTGTCTAGCTCCGGCCACAACTTCACAGTCCACAACCATGAAACAATCTGCTCCTGAGAACCCCCAATCTCCAATTCCATAGAACACTTGAATCACCATATTTGATTCCACCTCCACCGCCCGAATTCCTAACACCTCTATCATACACAATCATCCCACGAGAAATACTTAAAATTCTTCAGTGCCACCTCGCAAAAATTTGAATATCAACAGTCGATCAACCAGGAGAGTGCCGCAATACCAGTGAAGTACCCATAAATCAAAACACATTGCCCCTTCTGAAATGTACACTCTCATCAAGCTATACCAGATAGTAATATCATTCACCTAATCATCGAAAACCGTTCATGCTACCTAAGAATTTATGTCCTCCCCTTCAAAACTGAACTGTGACCTTGTACATGTAAATCCTATTCCCGCACAACACACCACATCTATTATGCCATCATGTGACAAGCATAAGAATTACATTATCAACTCTGAGTCACTAGCAAATTACATACCTTATTAGTCAGAAACCTCTTTCTTGCTTCTTTCTAGGAGAAAATCATAACACACAACACGCTCCGTATATCGGTAAAAAATATCCGGTTCAAACCATGGTAGAACCCATCCTGAACACATTGAAATCAATTTGCACATAACCAAGCTACCTGAACTGAATTCCTCTAACTCCACCAAGCCACACAGGTTGCCAAATTCGAGAGCATTGCCATGAAACACCTGTAGATACTAGCCACATCATAAGTACCCAAAGAACCAATCATACCCATTACTGTGCTAACCCAACCTACTACCAAGTTGTCCTATTTCTCCAAGTTCTTGCTAAATTGCCTTCAAATTGCTACTTTTTCCTTGTTAGAACACTACTATCCTTAACTAAAACTTACCCCACAAACTCTAGCATAGAATCACGCCGCCCTAAGGCTTATAAGCCGCCGAATTCCCTTTTTATGTATTCCAAAGGCTCCACAACCAAAAATGCTTACTCCGAAGAGATTTTATGTGAACCTAAAACTGTTTCCTTCACCTTCTTGATACTGAAATGTATAATTCACAATGATATAAGATGCCACGAGTCTCAATACCGTTCAATGCAACTCCCAGTTTTCTAGCCATATTTATAAATCTTGAATCCATTAGAATTATTCTTGAGAGTCATCCACTCTACTCAAATCTCGAATTAACTGACCAAACGGACCGAAACAACCAGTGCCCCATTAGCACACCAACACCAAAGGGAAATAAAGAGTAACCCACATTCCTACGCAACCGAACAAATTCCCGCTCCATGTACACTACATTCTTCGTGAATAACCACTCAATTATTTTATGGTCCTCCTATAACCATAGAGTGTAATACAACTTGTGTCCAGAAATTCCTTTACCTGAGTCATCCTCGATCTCGACCTCTGCAAGTCATAACTGATTCACCAGTATACCCCAAACCGAAACTAATACGACCCATAACTGTGCAATCAACTCGTCGATAGCAGACTCCCCCACTTAGCCTTAAGCTGCAATTATATAAAATTAGAACTCGTAAGGATTTCTCCTTCTCAATTACCAAGATCTCGCATCGTTAACCCGCCAGACTTCTCGAAGTCTTTTATTAAGCCTTTCATGAACATTCTGAATCTCCAGCCAAATTCACATACGCGACCTCCTACCGGGTAGCAAGTAATATTCCTCGCAAAAGCTTCATCAACATCACGCCACCTCTAGCTGCACACGGGAGATAACCCATATGTAAAATTCCTTACCGACATCTTCCAATAACACTGCACTGAGTGCAACGACCACCAAATCCGTAAATTCTCCCGAGTTCATGCTCACCCACCATTTGTATAAGTCTGCACTTTCCCTAATGACATCAACTGTACGTCAACAATACCTTCCGAACTCAAATATTGCACCTGGCACGATAATCAGATCTTCATGCCTCAATTCATTTCAAACACACTCCTTTCTGCCATATTCAATTTTCCTTTGTACACTAACCATCACTCCAAATAGAGTTTGCAGGCCGATTCACACACTAACACGATTCCAAACCATTCTACACTTTCTCAAGGTGCACGACTACCCTACTAGTGAATTCATATGCTAATCTGCCACTCTTACTTCGGTTAAATCATCTCCTTTAAGAAACTTCTCAACCTCTACTTCTCCTACTTGACCTGCTAGTACTTCAACCACCGCGAAACACTTCCCGTCATGTCTTCCCTCATACTTTGCTACCCAACTGCTGCATCGAATCGAAATGTATCTCTGTCGCACCTGAACCAATAAAAATGTTACCGACTGTAAGTCCCTTCGAAAATCATCTTTCTCGAGCCATCAACATCAAAAATACCCATTCGCAATCACAATTACTACACAATCACTTACTCTTCTTAAGTCCAAACTCATTGACAAGACATGAGAATTTAATTTGCCCCAAAATTTAACAACGCGAAAGATCCTTCAAAATATTTACACTCGAGACCGTACGTCACATCAAAACGAAAATCAAGCACCCAATGGCCTTCCTTTACATTTCAAGGAAACACTACTCGTCACATTCAAATCGTCTTAACACATCCCGCAGTTACATCATACTCATCACAAAAGCCATTTCACCGCTCATCGAGCCACGAATTCCACTCGTAGGGCATTACCGGACATATGAATCCAAATGTACAGGTTACAACTGAAGTTACCGAGCCAAAACTACGGTTTAAACCTAGCCTCAAGTCCTCCAGAGTAGCCCATCACCAAAACACATAATACACATCTCGAATCTCGTTCATAGAATCACAAGCCGACGATGCACAACTGATACCGAGCGCTCATGTAGGCGTACGGGATGCGTGGAATGAATTCAAAGAGTTATGTCTCAAGCTGAATCAATTTCGCACGATAGAATACAAGAAAGTGAAATTTTCCTAAGAGTTCTGCAGCCTCTCGAAGATAAGTACAGACGTCTCCATACCGACCCGCAAGACTCTACTAAACCCACTCATGACTCGTGAGACCTATGTAACCTAGGCTCTGATACCAATCTGTCACGACCCAAAAACCTAATCTGTCGTGATGGCGCCTATCGTGAAACTAGGCAAGCCGACTCATTTCCAAACAAACTGATATTTTCATTTCAAAGATAATTTCAATACTATTTAACATAAAACCTTCATTTAAGAGTTCAAATCAAGGAAAACAGAAGTGCGGAAAAGAAAAGCCCGACATCGGGGTGTCACTAGTCATGAGCATCTACTATAATCTGTCTAACAATATCAAGGCTAACTCAGCCTGAAAAATAGCTAAATACTACTAGAGGAAGATAAGAGGGAGAAAAGCAGGGGCTGCGATCGCCAAACAGCTACCTTGCTATATCCAAGAAAATCTACAACCAGAACACTCAATAACCGCTACCGTATCTAGCTACACCTGAATCTGCACACAAGGTGCAGGGAGTAACGTGAGTACGTCAACTCAGTAAGTAATAACAATAAATAAAGACTGAACAGTAATGACGAGCAATAAAACATATAACGTTTATATCATGAAATCTCAGTAAAGTACAACATGCTTTAAAAATCAATGTTTGAATCAAATCATCTCGTTTAAACCCGGTTTCAGTAAAAATAATTTAAAGATATTTTTCCAACAGTTTTTCAAACAAAGGCTCAATGCAAAGGTGAGCAAAAATGATGAAATCATAAACAGCCCCTCGGGCAAAATATCACTCATATACAGCCCCTCAGGCAAACCTCACAGTCACTCTTGCCACTCGGGCATACCTCACAATCACTCATGCCTCCTAGTCACTCAGCACTCGACACTCACACTCAGTAGGTACCTGTGCTCACTGGGGTGTGTACAGACTCCGAAAGGGCTCCTTCAGCCCAAACACTATAATCTGCACGGACAACTCACGTGCTGTAATAATAAAGTATGCTGCAGGCGGGCAGCCCCGATCCTCACTCATCCTCACAAATCAGCCCCTTGGCCTCACTGAGTCATAAATATGTTGCAGGCGGGTAGCCCCGATCCACACTCATCCTCACAAATCAGGCCTTCGGCCTCACTCAGTCATAAACCTCTCAAGCTACTCAGGCATTTCAGTAAAATAGGGCATTCAGCCCAAAACATTTATATGCATCAAAATAGAGTCATAAAACTGAGTTATGCGGTAAACAAGTATAAACATGACTGATTATAGATTTTCAATCAAAAACAATGAGAGGATGGTAAGAAATAGCCCCTAAGCGTCCAAACAGCTTTGGCACAAGGCCCAAACATGGCATTCAGCCCAATTTACAGAAATTCTTTCT